>NC_067154.1:46498992-46846799 GCF_903995435.1 Acomys russatus
GGAGTCCAGAAAACAGCCTGGTATGATATTACCACTCTATAAAAGCTTATTTTAAACATATACATATATATGTACATATATGTATATATATATATATATTCACACACATACACACACAGATATGTGTAATCATATATTGTTTTTTAAGACTTATAAATACAAAGTAATTTTTCTGAATAAGGAAGGCCTATCATCAGATTTTTTACTTTAAGAAGACTATTGTGGACAAGTTGTAGAAGCACACATCAGTAACTCCAATAGTAGGAAGGCTGAGCCTAAAGGACCATGAGCTCAAAGCCAGTCTGAGTTACACTGTAGGACCCCCATCCAAATAAATCAAACATAAATGAAGACCTGTGACTTCTGTTTGGGGGATGACCCAAGTGGACGCAAGCCAGCCAAGCATCCACTGTGGCGGCTTTTCTGGAAGGGTGCTGCTGATTCTTAGACTAACACAGTATATAGGGGAAAAAAAAAAAGAAACAACAACAGTAAGAATAGTTAATTAAGAGTAAAAGAACCGAGCATGGTGGTGCAGGCCTTTAATCCTAGCACTCAGCAAGCAGAGGCTGGAGGATTGCTGTGCATTCGAGGCCAGCCTGGTCTACAAAGCAAGTCCAGGTCAGGAAAAGCTACCCAGAGAAACTCTGTCTCAAAAAATCTAAAATTACATGAGTAAAGCAGGAATAACTAAATGGTTGAATTTATATATTATAGGGGAACGAGGAAATCATAGGGAGATTTCAAAAGAAAGAGGGTTTTAAGTTACTGTGTGCTGTTGAGGGTATAAGAAGAATCATACGGGGCTGGAGAGATGGCTCAGTGGGTAAGAGAACTTTCTGCTCTTCCAAAGGACCCAGGTTCAATTCCAAGTACCCACATGACAGCTCACAACTATAATTCCAACTCCAAGGGATCTGACACTCCCACATCATTGCACATGAGATAAAGTTAACTTATTAAAAAAAAAAAAAAGAAGAAGAAGAAGAATCATACATTGAGGATGACATTATGAGCTCAGTTGGTAATGGATGTGACATAATAAATACAGGTTGTAGCTGACTAGAGCTTAGAATAAATGGAAAAGGTAAAGAAGTGGTTTGGAGACCACCACACACCTCCAATACACTGGGTACATGAGCCTTTGCAGCACAAGACTATAAGGACAGGTGAAGATGGAGAAGAAAAGAGGACCTTTGTCCTGCAAGACTCTTGCTACCAATGGTCCAGAAAAGGAGGGGGCTCTGACATGGTGTGTTAATATGGACATCTAAATCCCCAACAGTTCAACATAAGCCAAACATAACAGTGAAAGGAACCATTGGTCACACAGCATGTGAAAAATTGTAGGATTGTCCTTTCTGTTTCCACCAGAAGCACTACAGCTTTTTCAAGGCATCCAAATGCAAGCTGCTGTTGGAGCTTCCAGTTGAAGGCAGCACATCGCCCCGGGTGAATTAGCTACACACCATTTGAGTTTGTTGATAATAGACTTTGTACTCTCTGTTCCACAAATTTTTGTACAAGCAGAAACCTGTTGTTGCCAGTTGAAAACTGGCCAAAACCTAACCCCAATCATATCATTTTCAGCTCAATTCCTACATTTATTTCTACCTCCTTTAAGAACAAATCTGTAATTTCATGATTTCTGTTAATGAGAGAAGAAAAATAGTGGCAGAGGTGAAACCATCTTCTCTACCAATCTATGATCTCACCTATTAGTCAGAAATAAATGTGCAGTGTAACTCAAGACCCACAATCATTTAGGAAACTTCAATCAGTATATATTTATAACATTGCCATTTTCAGCACGTTGGATCCCAAATGATAACAAGATTTTATGCATTCTTTACGTATCCTTGCCTTCTTTCCATGAGTGTATATATTATTGCATGGAAGACTGAAAGACAGGTTATACAAAAGTCTTGTGTTCTAAATATTTACCATGGCTAGTTAGATAAGTAGGCATATACATATATGTAAATAGGTATAAACATAAACTGCTATTCAGTAAGAGCAAATGCAGAGGAGATAGTAACAGGAGCTTGATGGCCCAAGGCTGTCAAAGAAGACTTCCCAGGGCTAGGAATGCAAACAAGAAGGAAGACCCATCTATAGATAAGCAACTCTAAGGAAAACACCCTACCCAGAGAATAGAGGATGTAGCGACTTATTCAGGAAACAAGAGAAAGTTTGTTGCGCCTGTAATTCAAAGGGAGATAGACAGCAAACTGCCTGGAGGGGTGGTCATTTGCAAAAAGCTTCACAGACTGTCTTTAACTTGTATTTATTGTCTTTGAATGTAGGGCTACAGATGTTTAAGGTGGTTAGTGTCCACTTTATCCAGTCTACGTTCAGAACTAGAAGGTGAGCAGTATGGAGGGGAAATAATGAAAGAGTAAGGACAGAAAGAGAATGAAAGTGCGAATGGGGAGATGGCTTAGTGGTTAAGAGCACTGTTTGTTCTTCCAAAGTATCCTGGTTCAATACCCAGCACCGACAGGGCAGACTACACATGTCTGTAATTCCAGTTCCAGGGGATCTGACTCCCTCACACAAACACATCTGATGCCCTCACACAGACACATGCAGGCAAGACACTAATGTACATAAAAATAAATAAATTTTAAAATGACAAAAATAAAAACTAAGACTATTTTCATTAAACAAAAGAAGAGAGAACGGGTTCAGAAAGGAGCTACTTAGGAAACTTGCAACAATCTAGTGAAGGGTTATTGGAATCTTTTCTAAAACAATGGTACAGGTTGGACACACACACACACACACACACACACACACACACACACACACACACACACACACACACACGGAACTGGTTGGGTTTTATGCCCAATTAGCAAATAAGCTTATACATAACTAGGAAGGTCCACTAGCTTTAGGGCACCAGTATTCAAATACATTGCACTTACAGGAGGTTGCAGACATTAAGTCACATTCTTCCTAGCCCTTGATGCTGCAATGTAACTGAATGCAGAGTTGACCCTCTGCAGAGAGAAGTATTGACCTGTGCTTGACTATTCCATTGTGTCCTTTGCTCCCGCATGGCCATGACTCCCTGCCTAATCTCCGTAACCAGACAAGGCACTTCTACCTTTGCAGATGCAGAGAGTATGAAAAGAAACAAAGAAACTTGAGAGGCCAGGTGTGTGAGAAGACGAGAGACACTCCACTCCGTCTATGCCTAAGTTCTCCAACCAAGCACACCAATAACATAGGCCAAAGGCCAATGGAGCTGGCTTGCCTGTTAATGCAGACAATTAAGATCATAAATCTTTACATCAAAGTTTAGTAAAGAAGATCTCCAATCGTACCTCTATTCTTGTGAGTAATTTGCATATGTACATCTCAAGGTATTAAAGAAGAATTAAATGGGCATTAGCTAGTGCTAATTTGTTTTGGCCATGAAATTTATTACTACTAAATAGGCTGAGGTGGCAACTCAGCCGTAGACTGTATACTTAGAACGAGCAAAGCCCTTGGTACAAGAAATAAAACACATTTCAGTAAAAACAAACAAACAAACAAACAAAAAACAAAACAAAAGACAAAAAAACATCTAAGTCTAAATAAAATAGACACATTTATGGTTTTTGTGTTATTTGAACACTAAAATGATAGCTCTCTCCTATACCTTCCTTCTGTTCCCTCTACCCGAATCACAATCCGCGGAGATCACAGGGAGAACTATGTACTTGTGGTTTTTGCTATGTGGCTTTATGCTTTGCTAACTTTGAGCTTGGGATCTTTCTGTCTCAGCCTCCCAAGTGCAGGGATTAACAGTCACAGGCCTCCACATCCAGCCATGTAGAAAAGTACAGACCTCTCAGTCAGTGAATAAAGTATAAAGAAGATCACAATAGAGAAGCACAAAGTGACCGTGCTATTCCACTACTGAGTTGAATTTCCTTTCAAAAGGTAAATGACAGTAACACATTGTTTTCCCAGGTTAGTCTCACTCAAGTATATTTCATTCATTCTTCACACAACACTCATCCTATGGGAGGAAAAAGTCAGTGCTTTAGTCTCCATTCATAAAAAGAAAGAAAGAAAGAAAAGGAAAGAAAAAGTAAGTAAGTAAATGTTTTGCAGAGAAGTAAATGACCGGTGAAAAATTGTAGCCAACATGAACTTTTTAGCTTAAAGGAGTCAACAAGTCTTCATCAGGATACTACAGGCATCGAGAGTAGTTCATAGGGGCTTAGTAAAGGTGTCTCCACAGGCAACAGTGTTTGGCTTGTGAGCCTGGAGGGCCTGAGTTTTATCCCTGGAACCGATGGAAAGGTAGAAGGAGCAAACTGATTCTACAAAGCTGTCCTCTGACCCACATTTGCATGCACTTGTGTTGCACCCACACACACAAACGATAATGATAATAATAACAATCACACAGTAGTCCATAAAAATATACTTGGAACTAATGAATGCATTGATATGACAAGGTGTTTCCAGTATAATGTTGAGAAAATGGAATATTATAAAAGTATATGTCAAGCAACCAATCTCCTGGTTTTCTCTCTTTCAGTACTGAGCCAGCTCTCTTTTTATTTACTTTTTATTTTTAGGTGGGGGCTCCCTACATTACCAAAGCTGGCTTCTAACTTATTTCTATATAGCTGCTGGGCCTTTGAACCTGCAACTCTCCTACCTCGGTACAGCCCTGCACCACTAGACCTGAAGGCATGCTCTGTTTTTAAAAATACTTATGAATAGATATTTATGTCTAAAATAAATATTTATTTTGCATAAAACATGAGACAATACAGAAAATTAAGAACATGAGTTTGCTTTGAAAGAGCCTGAATTATAATCTCCCTGTCTCGCTATGTGATCATTTTCTACATCCTTTTGGGTCTTTCCTTTTATAATGTCCCTTGTGCATATGTTTTCAGGGGTGACCACTGATACTGTATAACTAATTGAGCTGCTTTTCCCTGGGAGTCAGTGATCTTTGCTGAAGAGAGGGCAGAAAGATGGTAAGAGCTAGAAGAACAGGAAACTTGTTATGAGATTGTGTCGCCTAGAATGGTCCCCTGAAGTGAGTGAGACCGGTGAAGTGTCATCAACATGGCTGGCTATATCTGTCTAGATCTATGATGACACCAACAAACATGCTAACATGGGAGGGGAAGGCTCAAAGGCCTCAAGCCTGGACTAAGAGCTCCAGGCAGCTGAGGAATGCTGAGAACTGGATGACTAGCCTATCACGGTTGTAATATTGTCTCCTTCATCTTATCTGTGCAAGCTGGGGCATATTATTTAACCCCTCTGAGTCTCATAATGGTATCTGTGTCTCATAACTATAATGAGGATTCAATCAGATAATGTACTTAGCCGAGTGTCTGGCATATAGTTTATACCCAATCGAGGTTAATTCTATTACATTATTTATCTGGACCTCAGGGACAAAGTATGTGAACCTTGGAGGCTCCTGGCAGAACCTCCCTCACCCCACCCCACCCCGTGTGTGTGTGTGTGTGTGTGTGTGTGTGTGTGTGTGTGTGTACACATTTCATAGTCAAAGTTTGAGAGATAGATTACTCTAAATGTTCCATGAACCCCTAATATAGTAAGACTCATAGCTCTGAATAATGATGCTCACAGGACCATGATAGAATTCCCTGCCTGTTCCCATTTTCAGGTACTCAAGCACAGCTACACTGTATAATACTCAAAGCTGCAGACTCCTGGGGAAACTTTATTGAAAAGAAATTGGGGGAAAATGAAGCTCCTTGTTTAATCTTTGCATCATGTCAGCTACTTGGAGGCTCTGGCTAGTTGTCTGTTCAGACTCACTGTCTTTTTTGGGCACACCTCATTTCTGGTTCCTTATGGCTTGGTTCTGTCTGTTCTGAAAGTTTCCTTTGGCTACAATAGCTGCAAGTCTCACAGAGGTCCAAAGTGGTTTCAGAACCTTTGCCCATGAGGTTTTATGTAATTTCAAATATTATATAATTCAGGGCTAAAATAGCTTTCATTCTGATCCCAAGAGAGGCCTAAAATCTTTTGAGTATTATAACATTCTGTTAGCCACTGGTGGAAAAATACAAATTAAAAAATTATGGCTTATATAGCTTCTTGCTCCTGGGTTGGATACTTCCTCCTGTCCTGCTCTTGAACTGGTCTTGGTTTTCCCAAGCATGTACTTAAAAACAGAAATTTAGAGACATTTCAGATATTTAAGTGATCTAGAAATACTTAAATAAACCCAAACACACACACACACACACACACACACATACTCCTTTCTCTCTTTCTCTTTCTCTCTCTCTCTGGAAGTTTTCTGCTTCTACTTTTCTTAGACTAAAGTCTAAGTGGCATAGTATTACTAGGGATTTCTTCGTTTCATCAGTCACTACTGAGCCACACTCAGGCTACCATAGCTTCATGTGCCTCCACGGTCCTCCTCTGAGTATTCTCCATGTTCTTTCCTCTTTCTGGGATTCCTGCTTTGAGTCTCACTGCCATAAAGAGGTGGTCCCCACTTGTTCACAGGTCTCTCTGCTGAGATATCACTTCTGTGGTGGAAGTCTCTCTTCCTATCAAGTATGTCTCTTCTTGTTACTAGACTATAAATACTGACAGTGAGGTCTGTGCCACTGCCACAGTTGGATCTCAAACTAGCACTTTGATTCGTGTTTCCCTGATGGCTAAGGATGTTGAACATTTCTTTAAGTGTTTCTCAGTCATTTGGATTTCCTCTTGTGAAATTCTCTGCTTGGATCTGTTCCCCATTTTTTAATTTGGTCATTTGGTCTTTTGGTATCTAGTTTATTAAGTTCTTTATATATTATGGATATTTGTCCTTTATCAAAAAATGGAGTTGATAAAAAACTTTTCCCATTCTGTGGGCTGTCATTTTGTCTGATTGATGGTGTCCTTTGCCTTACAGAAGCTTTTCTGTTTCATGAGGTCCCATTAACTGTTCATCTTAGTGCCTGCGCTATCAGTGTTCTGTTCAGAAAGTTGTCTCCTGTGTTCAAGGCTATTTTATGCTTTCTCTTCTATCAGGTTCAGTGTTTTATGCTGAGGTCACTGATTGATGTGAGTTGCATTTTTTTCAGAGTGATAAATATAGAACTACTTGGATTCTTCTACAGGCTTAAATGACCAGTAGTATTTGTTGAAGAAGCTGTCTTTTTTTCCAGTGTGTATTTTTCACCACTTTATAAATCAAATGTTCATAGGTGTGTAGACTTGTGTCTACGTCTTCAATTTGATTCCAATGATCAACCTGTCCTTTTTGGACACAGATTTTATTGCTTTTGGTAAGATGAACATTTTACTGTGTTAATCTTACTGATCCATGAGCAAGGGAGATTTTTCAATCTTCTGACATCTTCTTCAATTTCTTTCTTCAATGGCTTAAATTTTTTATCATACAAAGCTTTCATTTGCTTGGTTAGATGTACCCCAAGATATTTTATATTAATTGAGACTATGGTAAGTAGTTTGGTTTCCCTGGTTATTTTCTCAGTCCATGTGTATTTTGTATATAGAAAGACTACTGATTTTCTTTTGTGACTTAATTTTGTATCCGGCTATTTTGATGAACGCGTTTATCAGCATACAGGTTTTCTTGTGAAATTTTTAGTGTCACTTATGTATACTATTGTATTATCTACAAATATACTGTGACTTCTTCCCTTCTAATTTGTATCCGGTTGATCTCTTTTAGTTGTCTTATTGCTCTGGTCCTATGTTAAATATATGTAGAAGAATGGACAGCCTTGAGGTTTTTTTTCCTAATTTTTGTGGAATGGCTTTGATTCCATTTAAGTTGATGTTGGCTATGAGCTTGCTGAGATATGTCCCTTGTACTCCTATCTCTCCAGGACTTTTATTACAAAAGGGTTTTGGATTTTTGTCAAAGTCCTTTTCTGCATCTAATCAGATGATCAGGGCTTTTTTTGTCTGCTTTGTTTTTTGTTTATCCTTCAGTTATTAATGAATTATATTTATTAATTCTTGTAGATTGAACTACCTCTGCATTACTGGCATGAAGGCTACTTGGTGAATGGTGGTCATGGTAGATGATCTTTTTGATGTGTTCTTAGATTTGGTTCTCCAGTGTTTTATTGAGAACTTGTGCATCTGTATTTATAAGGAAAATTATAATGTAGTTCTCTTTCTTTGTTGGGTCCTTATGTGGTTTGGGTATCAAAGCAACTGTGGTATCATAAATGAATCAGGCAATGTTCTTTCTGTGTCTGTTTTGTGGAACAATTGGAAGTGTATTGGCATTAACTCTTCTTTGAAGGTCTGGTAGAATTCTGCTCTAAAACCATCCGACTCTGGGCTTTTTGTTTTTTCCCCTCTTTGGTTGGTAGACTTTCAATTATTGCTTCTAGTTCACTAGGGGTTATAGATTTGTTTTAACTGCTTATCTGGTATTGATATAACTTTGGCAAAAGGTATGTATCAAAAAATCATCCATTTCTCTTATATTTTCCAATTTGATAGACTACAGGTTTTATTTAAAGTATGTCCTTATGATTTTCTGTGTGTTTTCAGTGTCTGTTATGTCCTTTTTCATTTCTGATTTTGTTAATTTGGATTTTCTCTCTCTGCCTTTTACTTCTTATTGATTTTTCTCAACGAAAAAAGAAAGAAAAGGAAAGGAAAGGAAAAGAAAAACCTAACTCTTTCATTCATTCTTTTTTACTGTTTTTGTTTGCTTGTATCTACTTTGTTGACTTCAGCCCTGCCTCTGATTGTGTCTTGGGTGTCACTTCCTCTTTTTGTTCTAGAATATTAGGTATGCTGTTGAGTTACTAGTGTGGATTTCTTCTTCTTCTTCTTCTTCTTCTTCTTCTTCTTCTTCTTCTTCTTCTTCTTGTTTTCTGTTTTTAATGTAGGCACTTAGTGCTATGAAATTCCCATGTAGAGCCACTTTCATGATGTCCCATAGGTTTTGGTACGCTTTCTTTTTATTTTTATTTAACTCCAAGAAGTTTAAATTTCTTTCTTAATTTCTGTCTTGAACCATTTTCATTCTGTAGTGAGTTGTTCAGTTTCCACTAGTTTGTAAGCTTTCTGTTGTTTCTCTTGTTGATGATAGCCTGCTGTAATCTGTGGTGGTCAGAAAGAATGCAGGGTGTTATTTCAATCTACTTGTATCTGTTGAGACTTGATATGGGTCTGAGCCTGTAGTCAACTTTAGAGAAAATTCCATGAAATGCTGAGAAGAAGGTGTATTTTTGTGTTTGAGTGACATGCTCTGTATGTCTGGTTTACTATGTCAGTTATCCCCAGCTTTTTTCTGTTTAGTTTTTGTCTGGATGACCTGTGCTTTGGTGAGAGTGGGGTATTACAGTCTTCCATCATCAGTATGTGAGGGTCAATATGAGATTTAGGCTCTGGTAGTTCCTGTTATGAACTTGAGTGTCCTTGTGTTTGGGACATAAATGTAAAAAATTGAAATGTCCTCTTGGTGGATTTTTTTTTTCTCTGATGAGTATGTAATGTTCTTCCGACTAATTTTGGTTATGGTCTATTTTCTCAGATATCAAAATGGCTACACCACCTTGCCTCTCAGGTACATTTGCTTGGCCCCCTTCCATCTTTTTATCTGAAGTTAATGGTTTCAATCCTTGATGCTGAGATGTGTTTCTTGTATGCAGAAGAAGTTGGATCATGTTTTTGCATCCATCTGCTAGCCCTCCTTTTGGGGGGCTGCCCACATTTTGAGTGGTGTTTCCCACCTCAGTTTATCTAATCTAGAAAATCCTCACAGACTTTTTCAGGAGTCCATTTCTATGGGGATTCTAACCCCATCAAACTGATCATCAATATTAACCAACAGAGCCAGCAACTCAAGATTGGTTTATTTTTCCTCCCAATATTTTCATATGGTAGTGCTTGAGGGCAAATTTCCAATAGAATATACATTTTTTTCAGAAGTCAGTGGTATTTTACCATAAATGACATACAAGTAACATTGTGCCAACTCAACAAGTTGTGTTTTTGTATTTAGTAATATATGTGTGTGTCACACACACACACACACAAAGTTAGAGAAAGAGAGGTCATAAATTTAAAAGAAAACAGTAAGAGAAGAAAGTATAAGAAAGGCTTGGAAAGGAAAAAAGGAAAGGGAGTAATGACATAATATTATCTCAAAAAATAAGAAAATCATTTTAAAGAAACATTCTTAATGTTTTTACTTTGTGTGTATGGGTGAAAAGCCACTGTTGGTAAATTAATGGTTTCCAGAAAAAAGGAAGAGAAGCTCAGAGTAGAATAAAGAAGTGATCCCATGCCCTTGCCTCAGAGCAGTGCTTATAGACATGTGAAGCACATGGTCTTATTTTTTCCAGGTCCCACTGAGAGTATTGAAATAACTATTTATGCATTACTGGCAGTGATCCGAAATGTCGCACTTTTACCCCATCTGTAACTTGTTTTATTTCTATGAAAATTTATAAATTGAGTGTTGGTAAGGCAAAATCTTTCTGTGCTGATATATTACCTAAGGCAAGGGTAGGCTGAAAGTCTGTTCCCTCTGTCTGTGCTTGCTCTAGACATAGTCCTAACATGTTTACTTACATGGATCCTCTGCTCACAGCACTTAGAAACCACGAAGTAAAAACAGAATAAGAAATAAGCATACTAAAATAAAAAATATAAAATATAAAATATAAAATATAAAAATATAAATATAAAATTAGACAAGGGCAGCCTGCTTAAGAAGAAGGGATACATCACAGATAGAAGTTTAGTGGGGCTTGGTGGCATATGCTTTCAATGTCAGAATTTGGGAGGCAGATGCAGGAAGGTTTATGAGCTGGAGGCCGCCTTGGTCTACAAAGTGAGTTCCAGGGCTACACAGAGAAACCCTGTCTTAAAACACACACACGCGCGCGCGCGCGCGCACACACACACACACACACACACACACACACACACACACCACAACTAGAAGTGTAGTGTCTTTTTATGTCAGGACTATCACTTCTCTCAAACAAGGATGCAGGCGTGAGAGCGTCATAAGGTCACTCAGTAACCAATCCTATTAAGGCTGTGCTCCCTTAAAGAGACAGGTGAGTTTGTAGTGTGTTGGAGGCTATTTCCAGCCTCTCTCCTCCCACCCATAACCTCCTCTTCCCTGTAACCAGAGGTCTACTACTTCTCAGACATAAATGTCATCTAATCATTCCACTGATTAAACCTGTCGATGTTCCCCTCTTTTGCGGAACAGTTCTAAACTGCTTAACCTACTGGGCAAAGCTGCCGGCCGAACACAGTTTATATTTCCGGGTTAGGTTCCCGCCTCTTCTGCTCCTGGCCTGCTCTATTATGTTCCAGATTTAAGGTCTAGAGAAGGCTCTGGGACTCGTATTTGTCATATCTCCATCCACCAAGCGCTTGCTACTTCAATTATGACACAGAACATGTTCCACACTATATTCTTTATATACTTATGGGCTCTGAGTGAAGTCCCCGCAGCTCACGTTATGTTCGAGCTGTCTGGCTAGTGCACTATTCTGCGGCTAGTGAACAGCTGAGGTCAGGGTTAAAGCTGAGAGTCTGTGGTTGGGTCTTGCCTGAGAACAGGTGTGGTCATCCCCTGATACCCTCCTGCTAGATCTGTCTTCCAGGGATATTTGCAATATAATGAAAGAAAAGGAATGTTCTAGCTTTAAGGATACAAACAGGTCTCTTTCTGAACTGGATTATGCATTAATTTCAAATGTAAGAGAACATCCTCATAAAAGAATAGCTTCTACTCTTGTCAATCATGGATATATATAGAGAGTGAGGGGGGAGAGAGAGAGAGAGAGAGAGAGACAGAGAGAGAGACAGAGACAGAGAGACAGAGACAGAGAGAGACAGAGAGACAGAGACAGACAGAGACAGAGAAAGAGAAAGGGAGACACAGAGAGAGACAGACAGAGAGATAGGCACAGAGACAGAGAGGCAGGCAGAGAGAGAGAGAGAGAGAGAGAGAGAGAGAGAGAGAGAGAGAGAGAGAGAGAGAGAGAGAGAGAGAGACAGAGAGAGAGACAGAGAGAGAGACAGAGAGAGAGAGACAGAGAGAGACAGAGACAGAGAGAGACAGAGACAGAGAGACAGAGACAGACAGAGACAGAGAGACAGACACAGAGATCAAGAGACAGAGAGAGACAGAGAGACAGAGAGGGAGACAGACAGAGAGACAGAGAAAGACAGGCAGAAAGAGAGAGAGAGAGAAAGAGAGAGACAGAGAGACAGAGACAGACAGAGACAGAGAAACAGAAAGGGAGACACAGAGAGAGACAGACAGAGAGATAGGCACAGAGACAGAGAGGCAGGCAGAGAGAGAGAGAGAGAGAGAGAGAGAGAGAGAGAGAGAGAGAGAGAGAGAGAGAGAGCTTTATTTACAACATTTTATTAGCCAAGCATGGTGGCACAGGCCTTTAATTCCAGCACTCATGAGGCAGAGGCAGGAGAATCACTGTGAGTTCAAGGCCAGAAAAACAAAATAAAACAAAACAAAATCAAATACATGTTACTGCTATGTGCTGTGTGTTCTGCACACTAGAGTGTGTGTACAAATCCACTGCTACCTGCTCTGTCACATGAGTAAGGGTGAGAACAGCGTTCTGATATGAGTTGTCCTCTTCCACCATGTGGGTCCTGGCGATAGAACTCAGGGCATCAGGCTTGGTGGCAAGGACATTTACTCATGCCCTCCCCCAAAATATTTTTTAAGTATTTATTTATTTTGTATATCTGAATGTTCTGTCATAACAGAAAAGGGAATCTAATGCTATTACAGGTGGTTGTAAGCCACCATGTGATTGCTGGGAATTGAACTCCCAACCTCTGGAAGAGCAGTCAGTGCTCTTAAACTCTGAGCCACCTCACCAGTGCCCCACCTTCCATATTTTTATAGGCAAGATTAAAGTGATTACTCACCTGCCTGGTAAAAAAAAAAATTTAAATCCAAAGGGCATTAAGCAAATGTGTACCAATGTGGTGGGACAAGAAGAAAACAAAGATCCTGATGCACTTCTCAAATTGCTTCTTAGGACTTGTTTGAGGACTCAGATCTGAGAGTGGCTTAGTGATAAAATGAAATTATTGATAAATAAAATTTCATTTTAAAAAAACGCTGTCAAAAATTTAAAATAAGAAGCAAGAATTCCAGTACCCTGACAAAACTCCAAACCAAATAATTATAGCTCCTACTTTCTACCTAAATTTTTTTCAGCTTCAGAAGAAAAAAAGACTTCTTTACTTCTCCCGGAAATTGTTGCCGCTATAGCTTGATAGGACATATTTATGTCTCTGTAGGAGAGCGTTTCCTGCATTCACTGAGAGTGTGCAACTGGGATCAGAATTATAGACACTGTTTTACATTTCATCCCATACAGTGCTGGGTAAATAGGGTAACAATAGCCACGTTTGTCCTGGGACTCAGATGTACATATATGTAAATACTCATTGTCAAACACAAGTTGACAGAGGAGATAACTGACTTACCTTAAAATACACTCAAATCAAAATATTACAAAATAATAAATATGAAAGTTATTGAGTATTGAATCAAGACTTCATTTGAGTAG
This sequence comes from Acomys russatus, assembly GCF_903995435.1. NCBI lineage: Eukaryota > Metazoa > Chordata > Mammalia > Rodentia > Muridae > Acomys > Acomys russatus. Next base: position 46,512,561 of record NC_067154.1, read on the forward strand.
CTCCCTTCTTTGAAAAATACTTATTCTGACTTCTAGGGATATTTGACCACATAATGAAATAAAAGGAGTATTTTAAATTTTATTGATCAAATAAAGGGCAAGGAAACGTTAGGATGTGCCTTAGAGCTTTTAACTTTTTTTTTTTAGACTAAATCATGCATTGGTTTCAAGTGTAATTGAACTTTGCCCCAATTAACTATATGAGAGTGATTATGACAAACAGTAATGAAAATCGACATCTTTTAATGACAACTTATAACACATATTTTATAATTCTGTAAACATGAAATAGAAATCTTAATGCTGAGTGGAAATGTAGAAACAGAAAGAAAGATCATTTATACCATGTTTTTTATTTGTGGGCTATTGCCCACTAATGAAATTTATACAAGTTACTTATTTATTAAATTGGTGAACTACTAGCACTAATTGATTTGGGTCTTCAGCATCATTTGAATGTTTGATTTATTACTTCTGGGAAGACATCTGAAGGCTTCCCTGAGCTCCTAAAGGGAAAACTAGAGGAGAAATTTCACCCATTTTACAGTTGAAGAAGAAATCCAACATTATTTTTTCTCTGAAACTATTTATTTATTGTTTGTTTGTTTATTTGTTTGTTTTTGAGGAAGGGTCTCATGTACTCCAGTCAAGCCCAAAACCCTTGGGTACCTGAGAATAACCTTGGGCGTCAGATCCCTCTGCCTCCACCTCCTTGTGCTGGGATTATTGGCATGTGCACTACACTTGGTTGATGTCATAAGTAACAGTTTTGTGAAATGGCGAGTACTATTCATAAAATACTTTAAAACTGAATTATAGAAATGCTTGATGGAATCAATAAACAGTAAACCATTTTGCCTTCCTTTCTCTAGGCTGCATTTCTTGCAAATAGTAACATTCTGATCACTACCCATTCATTTCTGTCAACACAACAACAATTCTTCCTTTTCCCTAAATTCCTATTAGGATTCTTTTTTACTTGCTACTTTCCAAGAGAAGGATACTGACTTTAATAACTCTACACTTTGCCAAACAAGGCCCATTTTAATAGAATCATGGGTTGCACAAAATTTTTATAGCATCATTAAGACAGGCCCAGCTACCAACACTTTGATAGAAAACTCACTGTCCACTTTTTCATCTTACTTGACCTTCCTTCTATGTGGCACTTGGGTATTGAGCCACTTTAGAAAGAGCCTGGGCCAAATCTAGGCGGTCTGGGTGACAACCGAGATGTGTGGCATACATTTCTTCAGGAATTTGCTATGAAGTCCCATCCATTCATGTTACTTTACCAGATTTCACATTTCCAATAAAGAGCATCTGTCTCCACTATAATGTTAACCACACAGACAATTACTTACAGCGTGTGCCCTTTTCTTCAGGTTATGACCCATAGAGCAGAGACTTAAGCTCACAAAAGTTTATTTCCCTAAGCACTACAAGAGTACCTACCTGGTGTGTGTGTGTGTGTGTGTACAAGTGAAGGTCACAGTGATAAAATATTTGCCTGGTGTTTATAAGGCTGTAGGTTCAATCCTCAGCATTATAGAAGGCAAGACAAAAGAAGAGGAGGAGGAGGAAGAGGAGGAGGAGGAGGAAAAAGATGTGTGTTGTAAGTACTCCTGATCAAGGGCACTATTTACCTTGACCAGTTATCTCACTGTTTCCATGTCTGTTCTTCTAGTCTAGAGCGGATCTATACAGTTAGGGAAAGGCAGAGATAAAGCAAAGAGGAGCACAGAACAGCCTACAATCTCTAGACGGAGCAAGAAGGGCTCATGACCTACAGCACTTCCAGGATCCCTCCAAATGAGGGTGAGAGTGCTCCAGTTTGCTATAGCTATTCTAAGATTTTAACCAGACTTTTGCACTTTATCTGAATAGCCAGAATGGCAGTCTTTTTACTTTTTAAGTAAACCTCAAGCCCCCAGGATATACACCTCCCCCACCCTTCAGTGTTTATTTGTATAGTATGTTTGGGGTCTCTAATCTGTCCCCTCCTCTTCCCTCATTTAAGATTCGTGAAGAAATGTTTCTTAGCAATCACTGTTTTTCATTGGCTATCATGAAAATTAATGCTATAAACAATAGTTTTGCTATGTTCCTTTACTGTACTTTTGGCTCTTTGGTCCCACCTTAATGTCTATCTTCTCTCATTTTCCCCTCAGTAAAGTGCAGTGTTCAGTTCCAAGTGGAGTCACAGCTTGACTCTCTTTATCTATCTTATAATCACCGTGGAGGGGCCGGCTTCTTACCCTGATGGCTCATACAGAAGGCCCTCAACGGGCCTAGTCTTCAGCTTGCCTTTATTGGGTGATGGCTGGAAGCTGAAAAGGTGGCCTGAGGGCAGGGAGGCAGCTCACTTGGTGCTGAGCTTGTTCAGGAGGCTTCAGCATCTGAGTTTGCTGCCTCGCTCTCACCCACATAAAAAGCCATGAAAGGCAGTTATGCTTATAATTCTGGGAAGATGTAGAAAGGAGATCACCTAATGCTTATTGACCAGCCAACCTATCCTAACTGCTAAATTCCAAGCTAAGTGATGATGGCTGCTGCTTCAGAAGGAAAAATAATGATAATAAAGAAGAAAGATAGCACCTGTGTGATGACACGAGGTTGACCTTCAGTCTACACTCAGCCTACACACAAGCATTCACTCACACCCTGCCCTCAGAGATGCACAAACTACACTGAAACACAGTCGTACTCCCCTAAAGGTGGCTTGGGGATTCTAGCGTATTCCTAGCCTGATTTTCACTTGCATCTGACCAAAAGTGGCACAAGCTTCTGCCACCAAATGCTCACAGGCCCTGAGGCAGGAGGACAAACATGTGCTGGGGCTTCCAAAGATGTGAGGGAAAATAAGCCTTTTCTCCTCAGAAGGTCATTATCTCCGGTATTTGTTAAACTATTACAAATCTGAGTAACACAATGTGTTTGATCTCTATAAAGTCATAACTTGGACATGATGGAGCTAGACATTAGTGGAATTGCAGCATTCATCAAATGAAATAGCTTCTCATGTTTTAAAACCAAAAAATGTACTGAATAAGTAGTATTTTTCAATGATGCAAGTTTTTATTTTGTATTTATTACTATCTTTGGAATAGGCTCATAAACAGCTGTGAGTGTCTTGAAACACACTGTAGTGCATGCTGTATTGGTATGTACTGGTTTTTATGACATATGTATTGATAAAATACAGTTTCTGTGTCTCCCCACTTCACCACCGTCTCCTCTAGGATATGAAGATATAGGTGTTGTTTACGGCTATATCTGGAAAGTGGGGTGTGGTCTGGAAAGACCTTGTATGGAGTTTATATGGTAATAAAACTCCTGACTCAATCGGACTTTATAAATTTATTCATTTAAAAGTTGTGGGGTTTTTGCTTGCTTTTGTTTTTTGTTTTGTTTTGTTTTGTTTTGTTTTGTTTTTGTTTTTCAAGACAGAGTTTCTCTTGTAACCCTGGCTGGCTTGGACTCTTTATAGACCAGGCAGGGTTGGAACTCACAGTGATCCACCTGCCCCTGCCTCCCAAGTGCTGGGATTAAAGGCCTGTGCCATCAGGCCTGGCTTATTCAAAAGATTTCTATCTTCCTCCTATAAGTAAAATTCACTCTAGCAAGAGATAGAGTCTTTGATAAAATGGGCAACTATTCCAATTTGCCGGGACATGGATATTCCCTGGCATAGTACTTCCAGAACTAAAATTGAGTAAAATTGATGTGCTCATGGAGAAAGTAGAATACTTGATCATTGACTGTCAAGGAAATTATTGACAGAACATACTAGCACACGATATAGGCAAAGTTTAATAAAGCCTCAAAGAAATCGGCCCAACTACATATTACCATACGCCAACTCCATACCTTCTGTGCTCTCACTGGCTTCATGTTTGCTTCTGTTCCCCTATACCTTCAGTTACTACTATAGTGTAGACATCACACTCATAGCCTGTCTTTAGAGTCAGGCTGTAAATTTTAACCCCAGGAGAACTATGAATCAACTATGCCAATGGACACAGAGGAGTAACCGGGCCCTGACTCTTCTGTAGAGCAGCGTCTGTAACTTCAGTCTTATCCATTAATGAGCCAATGCCTAGCTTTCCGAGCTGAATCTGGCCGGCCCACCATTCTCCCTCCCAGTTACTATTTCAGCTGTCAGAGTTCTCTCTTACCCTCAAAGGCGAGCTCACGGACAAGTGTGAAGTGCAAGCTTAGGACTTGTCACTCTGTAGCTAGATGCCCTTCGAGTGATCTTTTCCCAGCACAGCACATGGCTCCAAAAGGCCAGGATGAAGCCTCTGCGGCCTTCATTGGGTCGCCAGCCATCTGCTTCCAAATGTTAGCATCTGCTCTTTGAGGTGTCCAAACTGCTCTTTTAAGAAGGAAATACTGCAGTCTGTCTGGAGTTTTCCCAATTCATTTCTGGACTTCCTGCTCTTTCACCAAAGGACTCATATGTGATCTTGATGTTCTGATTTTATCATCCACAAGGACTTTGTTTCCAAATGCTTCATGAAAAACGCAACATTGCTCTCAACATCCTCAAATTATCTATGCAAAATGTCTGACTCACAGCATAAATATTTTAGGGTAAGCGGTTTTTTTTAAGAATCCACAAATAAACCTTGTGATTTAGCAGCCACTTCTGTATCTGAACTTCACAATGAAACTAATTGTTTCTCTGCCTAAAGAGTTCTGTCTTTCAGCCAAGTGGTGGTGGACCACGCCCTTAACCCCAGCACTCAGCAGGCAGAGGCAGGCAGATGTCTCAGTTCAAGGCCAGCCTGGTCTACAGAGTGACTTCCAGTACAGCCAGGTCAACACAGAGAGATCGTGTCTTGAACACCAAGGGCAGGGAGGGGGGGGGGGGGAGGGGAGGCCACCTCTCTCTTGATTTCATCAAATAATGTTAACATTCATCTACGTTAGCCTTTTTATCACAGGACGTTAATCTGTTTTATTATTATTTTGATTAATCTATAAAATCAAATTTTAATTCTTGTTATTATTTAGGCAGCATCTCATGCATCTTAGAGTGTTCTTAAACTTGTTATATAGCTGTGAATAACTCTAAACTTCTCATCTTCCTGCCTTCATCCCTTGAGGGCTGAGGTTAGAGCCGTATACCACCACCAGATGAAGTGAAGGCTGAGTTGTGGATCAAACACAGGCCTTTGTGAATACAAGGTGAAAATGTTGTTCTAATAGAGATTTATTTCCATTGCATATACAGAATTTTAATAAAAAACATTTTTTCTGTATTCATAATTGAAATCTTATGTTTTATAATATAAAAACTAATATACTTAACCTTCCATAGAAATCCTTTGGACCCATTCTCTATTTCCATTCTAGCAAGAAAATATACTTCCACAGGATAAGCTGAGTCCTTGAATACTTAGTGTATGTGATAGCCTGATGCATTTCTACTGCTCCTCTGAAATAGTCATTGTAACCTTCATAAAACTTATGACTTATATTCTGGCACGCAGTTAGAATTTATTAAGCAAAATGAGTGGAGGTGACTCACTGATTCACACAAATGCCCTCTGAGATACTTTTTATTGTCAGCTTGATACAGTCAACCTTCAGATGTGCTTGCCCTCTGTCACTGTTAGAGGGTGTAAGTGAAGAGGAGCCTGCCATTTACTGGCAGAATACAGACTCATCTGCAAGCTTGTGATAGATTTTATAAACTCAAACCCACACTGCATGGGTTTTAAGAAGAATTTCTGAGCTCTAAATGAGATTCTCCTGTCAATATTGATTTTGCCATGTATCTATCCTTATTCAGTTGAAATCTGGTTTAGCTGTAGAGTTAACATATATACATTTCTCATACTTTTCTAGTGTTTGACCTTCCAAAATTATGCTAGTGTTATCTTCCTTTACTCTCAATGAAATTATTTCCCTCATAAGGATTAAAATTCCTTGTAACCTTTCTCCACAATCTAGATAATAATTTCCTCCATACTGACCATCTTAAAACACTGTTTTATTACAATATAATAAATCTGCTACTAACAGCCTCTAATTTTATGCCAAAAACAATAAAAAATAGTCTGAAAAGAATGGAATTATAAAAACAACTTGGGTAGTAAGGAATCAGAGAGGTATTTAGACTTTCTTCTAAGCATTCACTTAGCTTATAATTGAGTCATCTAGCATATAAATGCTTATTGCACACCTACTATGCTGTAGTTGTTGAGTAGACCTTAAACATAATCATGATATACAAAACAAAATTGAATGAAAAAAAAAGAGAAAAATGAGAAAGCATTAAGAAGTATAAGAAGAAAACACAAATATGCTGGTGTCTCCTTAGCAGCTCCAAGTCTTCATTTCCTAGGGCTGACCAAGTGAATTATCATCTACCTGTGGGAGCTCAAACCAGAATGAAGTCATAGCTCTGAAGGCCAGAGCCCAAAGGCAAATTATCAGTGGACTTATGTTTATGTTTTAAAAGGGACATTTGGTAATTGAGAGCCATCCCAGCATGCCTAATTGCTTCCCCAAATCCTGAATGCAGCTGAGCACAGTTGAGTTCAGGCAGTTTTGTTCAGTTCCTGCAGTCAGTGCAAGTCACTTCGTGGAGTTCAGAGGCATTTTTTCCAAGCAGTGCAATTCAGTCAGAATCCAAGAGAAGCTGTATTGAATCAGTCAGTTTGGAGAGGAGTTTGAGGCAGACATCTGAGTTGAACTAGTCAGCCAGAGTTCACAAAGAGCTAGAAAGGGTGAGCTTAGTCAGCAGTAAGTCTTGGAGACTGAAAACATTCTAGGCCTAGGTTAGCAGATGGAGGCTGGAAACTGAAGCCTTAAGGTCCCAACTTACAGAAAATTAGATTGTATGGAGCTTAGACGCTTCCAGGCCTAGGCCTAGGAATAGATAGAAGAGATAGAAATGCTCAGGGATCGACCCAAGCAATGTAAAGCTTGGGTATGGCTCTCATTTCATCCCACCATCTGAGGAAACAAAAACATTTACAAACATATTTCTATAGTCATATATTATAGGGAGTTAAGTGTACATATTTACAAATATGCAAACACATATGTTCATGTAATATAAGAAAGAAGATGAAGAGCCAAGTGAAATGAATATAGACACACATGTAAGCTAAGATCTAAATGTATGCATGATAGATAGTTCATACAAATAGAAGTGTAAAACAGTACTGTTTTAAATAAGTATGCCACAAGAATCATGTGAAAATCTTAGTATGCCCATAAGCAAACTTGAAAATTCCACAGTATAAATTATCTACTATATTATATACCCATATAACTGCTACTCATTTTGGTTCAACTTAATTGTGCCAAAGCTAATTGAAAACACTATCCTATGCAGACTGCACTAGCTCTTCTTACAGTGCCAAAGAGCATAAATCAAATATATGCTTTAGACTTATATACCAGGCACTGTTGATGTATGAAAGCAATTCTCTGTGATATAGACTAATTGTAGGAATTTCGGTGGCTAATTGTATAGATGAGGCAAGGATACTATGACCCAAAACTACTGCAAAGGAGATAAAAGAAATGGCACAAACTGAAGATGCTCTTGGAAGAAACAATGCTCTAGGCCTTCAAAGCAAAGAGCCAACCAAGCAACTACAAAGCCTAACTTGGGCATCCTCCTTGGGAGGAAGACTCTTCAAAGGACTAAGAAGGAGGAATTTACCACAACTTAGACAGTCATAGGATACTACACTTTGAGCTTCCAGGTGTTTCACTCACTCACCCCTTTGCTAGCTACTAGTCCTCTTAGCTAAACTCAGAGCTCGGGGAGAAAGAAGTATTGTGTGCATGCAGGAGCCTGTCCTGAGCCAAATACAGCTAAGCCATATGCAAAAGGCCAGATGATGACTTTGCATTATCTAATGATTACAGAGGAAGCACAATGGGGCTGATCCTACTCACAGATGGGTTTTTAAATATTATCAACAAATTCAGGATGCTGAAATATAAATCAACTGGCTCGCTTACAGCTAATATTTTCCATGCTCTTAATGGAAGTATTAAATTTAACTGCTCATTCTTTGTCCTAAGAGCTAACACATTGTAGAAAATGCCTGTGATGTACCAGACTAATTGTAGCATCCCCTGAGTTAAACTTTTGGCATCAGGAGCTACAATCTTCCTTAGAGGCTGCTTAAATGCTTTCATAAAACCTATTGTAAACCTTCGGTCTTTTCCTAGGATGAGAAACTTAACTTTCTTTTTCTTGCCCAAGTCTCTGCCTTCTTGAGCACAACACAGCATGCAGAGAAGGCATCCATCTTTTCCTGGGGTGTACTCAAGATCTTAGTCATAAGCCACACTGTCTCCAAAATCCAACATTCCACAGTCACTTGAGTGCAGTGTTCTTGTCATCTCTACTGGCTGTCACTGAATACAGAACGTGTGTTCTCCAACCCAACTGGAACCCAGTTTCTATCCTTTATTTGTTTGTTCGTTTGTTTTGTTTTTACATAGTATCTCTCTATATGGTCCTGAAACTCTCTGTGTAGACAAGGTGGGCCTCAAACTCATATTGATCAACCTGCCTTAGCTTCCCAACTTCTGTGATCAAAGGTGTATGCCACCACACCCAGTCCCTTGCTCGATTTTTTTTTTGTCTTGGATTAAATCTTCACTTTTTGAAGCTTAAGTGACCATTCTTAGACAGGTTGTATCTCCATATCCCTAAAATGTTAGTGATTGGTTTTGTGGGTGGCAAAAAACATTGCTACCAATGGAGTAATGAGAAAGAAAATGAACCATGTCTTCTTTTAGGGGAATTCATGAATTAAGGTTTTTACATGCTGGCCTTGAGTTTAAGTGAGTGTGTTAGCAGGTCAATGTATTTATGTCTTTACTCATATATGAAGCTTAATTGAGAATCTAAAGCTGAATCTGCAAGTGATACAGACATTAACGGAGCTAGTTACTTGCAGAGTATTTAAAAATTGTCCACAATTGCCTGTTCCTTTAGACTAACACCTATTTATAACATGATTTAAACCTATCTACATACTCTGCCTCCATTCTCCATGTGTAATGGTAGTATGGTCACTGCCCTGCTGGAGATTAGAGTACAAAACAAATAGTACTTAAATTGGCAAATACAAACAAACTGAAGAAGAAAGGTCTTCGGGAACTCAGAAAAGCAACCTGGGGGATGGGTTGTCTCAGCCCTTTGGAACAACGACACAATTTCACACTTGTCATCATCATATAAGAGGCTTCCACGTCTAGTGTATGTGACTCATCACTTACAATCCCTCCAGTTGTAAAGCATTCTTAGAGTTGCATCTAAACCCCCTGCTTTCAGATAGGCTTCCTCCCTGCTATAGTCAATTCAATGAGAAAGAAGTGAGTTAAATCTATTAAATAACCTTCATGTACGCTCTCATTATTTGAAGAGTCTTATTCATTCGGTGTTTTCTTTCATAAGCAAAATTTTGCAAACTGTATCTTTTTAGACTCCATTAGTAATGTAACATTTTAATGTTTTGGTGGAGGCATTTTTTTCAACCTGAACTTTCCGTCAAATTCTAAGTAGTTCTCAGTGGAATCTAAGAGGACCAATATCCCAGGAAGAGAAGATAGCTATCAATTGTAGCAGACAATGGTAAAAGAGTACCAAAATATAATTATTCAATAAAATGTTCTTGATAGCTAATGGGCAGCATAGTGGTGATAGCTAATTAAAATGTAGTAATGACTAAACATGGTGGCAGACACCTGTAACCCCAACTCTTGGGATGCAGAAGCAGAATTGCTGCATGTTCAAGGGCAGCTTGGTCTGCCCCTCCCCTTCCCCAAAGAAACTGTATTATATACTTAAAATGCCCTAGGAAAATATATCTCATGCACTCATTTACATAAACAACAGCAAAAGCAGGAGCTATATAGAGTGGTTGTAGAAGTCTGTTCATGGCACACCCAAACATCACAACAGGATATCTTACACCTTAAACTTTTAATTGTCAGCTACTCTTTAGTAAAGCTGAGGGGCAACCACATGTTACAGGAATAAAGAATAAATGAAAACAGAGCGTTGTCTAAGTAACGACCACCTTCTATTACATAAGACCATGTGCTAGGGAAGGCTCGTGGTGATATGGGATTAGTAGTGTTTACCCACAGTTTTAGGTAGATTTCAATCCTACCTTTGAATTTACTAAATGTGTATATTCTTCTTTTCAGAAATTATTCTTTATACATCTTAAGAAAATATCATCTGGCCTTGCTTTCAAGTCTCGTTCTCTGTAGCATTCAAATAGTGGTACCCGTGGCATGTATAACAGCCTCATGGAAGTTATCTTTATTATTTAAAATCATATTATTTTAAAATCCATTGTTAAATCTTTATGTACAGGCTATGAAAACAATAGCAATCTTTTCTAATAAGAATCATTTTGGTTTTGCCCATTAATGACAAAAGTTTGTTCAGACCAATTCAGTAGCTGTGGAAATACATTGGCGCGCGCACGCGCGCGCGCGCGCGCGTGTGTGTGTGTGTGTGTGTGTGTGTTTGTGTGTGTGTTTGTGTGCTTCATCATTCCTTTGATATTGCAGGCATCTGTATCTACTCTCAAAATACTGACCATGAATTTATTTTTAAATTGACTTATATTACAACACACTCATTATTTTTTGGACCTGGTATAGACTTTCAGATACATTCTTTACAGTGGCACAGATGAATAAGGAAAGGCAAGCTACCATGAGACCCAATTGTCTGAAGGACAATATGTGATATGGTGAGCTTCCGGCTTTTGCTTATGTGGACTTCTGAGAGCCCAGGAGTTTGCCCTGAGGCGAATGAATCTCAAGCCAAGAAGGGATGCACCCTTCATATTCTGTTAATTGATTGAAAGGGCAAATGATCTATAGGAAAAGTTGCATCATTAACTTAATTGAGGGCAAAGCCTAATTAGAGGGGAAATGGCGTAGACAGAGCCAGAGACACAGCAGGCCTTCATCTGGGACGTCAACAAACAGACCTAGTAACTAGAACCAGACAGAGACTGCAACCCTTCATTTACAGCTTCAGTTTCAATGTGAAAACATTCGCTGTGTGGAGAGGCGGAGGCCAGGGGCAGGGGAAAAGCAAAAGTTTACATACTTAGATAGAAATCAGTTTTTCCCAGGTGGGGCTGCCTAGTGGGAATAAATATATTTTAAACAAGTTAATGGAATTGTATATATTTGAAGGCATAATCTGAAACACATTTAGGCTGTAAATTTGGGAGGCATCTGGGCTGATTCCATTCTCATGTATAGACAGGATTTAGAAGTAAGCCAAGCAAATAAGACATATTTTTACCCCAGCATAGTGGGGGCTTTCTTTGGGTTTCAATTAAATCACTAGGAACAACAGTGAGGCATGTGAGCACACTATTTTATTTCTTCTTCTTCTTCTTCTTCTTCTTCTTCTTCTTCTTCTTCTTCTTCTTCTTCTTCTTCTTCATGAAATAATCATTCTGATTTTGGTGTAAAATTATGCCAGATGGGGATCCCAATTTTACTGCAGTGATGGTTGTCCCATCCTCTGTAAGAGAACTGCTCTCTGGCAACTCCCAGCTTGGACACAGAAGCTGCTGTGTGTAGCTGCCTTAACGTTTAAAAGCTGGGCCTGCCTCAAGCTTCAGGTTAAATTCTGAGCTGAGACTTTTGGTTAGAGCATGTACCTTTGTTCTCTCAGAAAAACTGCCCATGTCCAATTCACCTGTGAGTGTGTGTTTCTCAACACAAACAAAACCTTCCCCCAAGAAATGCCGCTTAGGAGAAATAAAGAATGCAAGCAGACGTGTTTTGGCTACAGCACTGGTTGTGAAAACACATGGCTATTCTTTCATCGTTCATGGTAGTCGTCGACTTTACAAAAACTCGACTTTACTTCTTGTGTCTTATGCTTACTCAGACTTCTAAACTCAAGGAAGAGAACTATAGCAATGTAAACCAATGGAACAGTTGGCTAATAAAATATTTCACTAGAAAAAAAACAAAAGTCATCTGTCAATTAAACTTGTAATCAGCATACCAACTAGGTGCTATACTGGAACAATAAATCGGCAGTTTTGGAATTAGGGCAGTTCTGAAGACACTGCACTGCAACAAGTAACCCTTGAGTTTGCTAAGAGTTTACAGCAAGGCTAAGGTTGTCTTATTAGGAATTTGGCTTTCCCCAATGAGTTAGGAAATTCATTCTTTCTTCTATCACTTATTTCTCAGAATATTTATAGTCTTACTTTTTAAGTTTATGTACAAGCTGCTAGATATTTTCAACATAATTTTATTTTATGCATATTGGTGGCTTGCTTGCATGTATGTCTGTCTGTGCAGCCTATTTGTGCAGTAAAAGAGGAGGTAAGACTTGGGTGTTAAATCCTCTGAGACTTTAGTTCTGAGCGCACTGCTAGGAATCCAACCTTGGTCCTCTGGAAGAGCAGTCACTACTTTTAACTGCTGAGCCTTCTCTCTAACCTCTGATAAATATTTTTGAACCACCCAGTCATACTGTCAAAACTTAGGTAGAAGAAAGAAAAAAAAAATCACAAAATGTCTTTCTTATGGTCATGTAATAATCCTGAGGAAGAAATATAGTTGCAGCCATCAATCTTCTGAAGAAATATGGAAGCTCTCTCTTCCTGAGAAGTTTTCTTTGCAAATAATAAGGTTACAAACTTCCTTTAAAAAAAAAAAAAAAAAGCAGTCTGGCAATCAATAGTCAGTAATGTATGGTTTGTTATTTTCCCTCAAGCGGCAGACTGAGGGGCATCTAGACTCATTTTAACAGCTCAACAACACATATGTGAGTAAATAACCTCTTCATTTCTGAGATCAGGAGACAACACAACATGTAACCTTTAATATATAATAACATACTCACTTTTTCCATGCAAAGTCCAAGCAATGGTTGGCTTGTTGTCTCCATGAATTTTCTTAGTATATTTTATAAAAGGAAATTGGGACAGGTGGGTGTCTAGGCTAGAGGGGAGCCTGGTTTACATATTTCCAGGACAGTCAAGGTTACATAGATGCTGTAAAAATTACTACTACTACTACTACTACTACTACTACTACTACTACTAATACTAATAATAATAATAATAATAATAATAGTAATAATAATAATAATAATAGGAGGAGGAGAGAAAGAAGAGGGAGGAAGGGGGAAGAATTAGAGAATTTCCAGCAACTTTAGCTTAAACTCACATGGTAGTTTTGTTTTGACTAACTTTGGTTCTACATTTACAAACATTTGTCGCAAGAAAACAAGGCTGAGGGCTTTGGCCACAGAGGAGCTTGGAGATGAATGGAAAGTCCTGGTCTCTTTGTGGTCTAGATACTAACAGCAGAACAAGTCATGAGCACTGGCCAGAACTGATAAAGGAGAGCACACAGCACCGTTTGTTCAAACCGGCAAAGCCAAAGGTTCCATTATCACAAAACCCCAAATATCACCAACACCACTTCAAAGCAAACAAACCTTTCTTTACATTAAAAAAAAGAGAGAGAGAGAGAGAGAGAGAGAATATGTTTAGTAACTTGTCTACATGGTATCAGTACCATGTTCATTTTCTCCTTAATATTTATAATGCTCATTTTATGTTAGGTCTCCAATCATTAGTCTTCGGATTTGGAGTTTTGTTTGTTTTAATCAGCAAAAAGCCTGAATTTGAATATTGGTCTTACTTGCTTACTAGCTATGTGGTCTTGAAACTTCCCCTTTTTCTTTTCATATGTAAACCTGGAATAACAGTATTGTTTTATTCGTAGAATAATTGTAATAGTTAATACAAATTCAATGAGACAAGAATGGGACGATGGGGTGGGGTGTGGGGGGTGGGCTAATGTTTTATTTTAAACTCAAATATGCCTCTCATGAGTCACAACTCTGACTCCAGAGCACACTGAAAAGGCTGAAAGGAAGTAAAGAGGGACTAAGCTGATAACAATGAAAGGAAGGTTGGAACAGGGTGTAGACTGCAGCCAGATAAGAGATTCCTACACATTCCTGCTCCTGAAAGGGACTGACCAGGAGGCGTCCACATTCCACACATGTCCGCTGAGGCCAGACTCCGGACGCTTCGCGGATTGACAGGGGCAGTGGGGGGGGGGGGGGGAGTAGAAAAGAAGCTAACGTGGGGAGATTTAAAAAAAAAAAAAAAAAAACAACTTCAGCCTAAAGCTTTCTCCACATCACAGACTCCACTCCCCATCCCTCCAGCAGGCAGAAAAACTGGAATTGCAAGCCAGAGTTTACCTCCCGGCGGCGAACCACTGCAGGGCTTTCTCTTTTAAAAAGTGAGCAAGCTTCCTGTTTGAAGACTTCCAGTATGGGAGAGGAGGATAAACCTCTGTCACCCTGGCGTCTGGGCACGCAGCTGACCTCTGGCTTTCCGCCCCACCTGGTGTTGAGTCAAGTGACCGGGTGAGCTGGTCTAACTCAACCGTGCTCTGAGCCTCCCTCCTCTCTGTGGGAAAAGTCACTGTGAAAATGCTTGCACGACCTGTGATCACGTTTAGCACCTGAAATGACGAAGACTTTCTTCCTCCCCAAGAAAGAGCATGCAACCACATGAATAGCCACAGTAATGCAGAGCAGATGCTGCTCTGTGTCTTTACTTTTTTTTTTTTTTAGATGTATTTCATCTTGTAGGATTTGAATCTCACTCAATGAGGTACTAGTATTATACTCACTGTTTTACAACTCAGGAAACTAAGGGACATAGAAATTTAACTACTTGTTCAAAGCCATCTTAGTTAATAAGTGTTGGAGCTGACTGAGACTGAAAGCCCAAATATCTACATTCCTAAAAGCTATGCAACACTACTTAACTTTGTTATCTAAAAAAAAAAAAAAAAAAAAAAAAAAAAAGATAGAAAACCATTTAGGGGTAGAAAGATCATTAAGATCATTAAGCTTTTTAATTACTTCAGGGTTTATTTCATGAAACTATGAAAATAGGAGCATCCCAAGGAAAAGAAATAGGAGTTCTTAGAGCTTGAAAATCGGATTCATATACGTGTAAATCAAAAACTAGTACTGGTGACTCCTGGCTGTAATTCAAATACAGGGTGGCAGAGGTAGAAAGGATCAAAAGGTCAAAGTCGTCTCTTACAGAATGAGTTGCAGGACAGACAGCCTGGGCGACATGTGACGCTGTCTCAAGAATAATACAGTAAAATAAAAAATGATGAGTAGTTTGAAAGGGAGAGAGAATCTTTTAAAATGTAGCACTACGAATAAAGAGAAACAGCACAGAGGAACGTGCTGGGAGGCTCAAAACTCAGCAGTTTGTTGTTTATTTTTCTTTTTATTTGTTTTTTTAAAATATTTTTTATTAATTTATTCATATTACATCAAAGAAGGCAACCACTGCGTTGGCCGGGAATCGAACCCGGGTCAACTGCTTGGAAGGCAGCTATGCTCACCACTACCCCACCAACACACGCTTTTATTTACTTTTTATTTTTTTAAGTTTTAATTTTTTATCCTTTATGTTTTTGTTGTTTGTTTTTCACTAATGGTGCCAAATGCGGGCCTGTATGCATTTTAGGCCAATATCATACCATGGAGCTACAGGGCGCTACATGGCTATCCCTAGACAGCTCACAATAATAATAATAATAATAATAATAATAATAATAATAATAATAATAATAATAATAATAATAATAATAATAATTATCATCATCATAATAATAATAATCATCATCATCATAATAATAATAATCATAAGAAATAAAAAATAAGCAGAAAAATTGTAATACATGTATTAAAATTTCTCCTGTCCTGAATAAACAAGACTAGATTGACAGAGCTCATTGGATGCTCAAGGACACGATAGAACAAAAGCCCAGAGGGAAAATTGTATCTTTATGAAGTTCTCAACAGCAGACAAGTGCCAAGGTTTCCTAGGGAAAGAGGAAGGCGTTAGCTTATTAGTGATTGAAAACTATGCTGCAGATCAGAGAGTTTTCATCGGTTATACCCAATGCCAGGAAGTCCTCGGGTCTTGGCCTTCCTGTGAGGAGGTGAAAGGGTTCTGAGGCTGGAATGCACTAGAATTCAACTACAATCAAACCTGAAGGTAAAAGCGAAGCATTTTCACGCAAAAAAAAAAAATTCTTTTGAGCAAGATCTAGCACTAT
The DNA here is from genome assembly GCF_903995435.1 of Acomys russatus. NCBI lineage: Eukaryota > Metazoa > Chordata > Mammalia > Rodentia > Muridae > Acomys > Acomys russatus. Next base: position 46,528,716 of record NC_067154.1, read on the forward strand.
AAATAAATGTATATGTAAGTACGTATCTATAAGCACAATGGAAATGAGAAGTAGCCAGAAGTGTTTAATTCCATGAGCGTAAAGCATGAATCAGGAAGCGTTATTTGTATAGCGTGCCACTTTGAACTCTGTTAGCTGTCTGCGCATCACTATGGCAAAGTGACTGAGAGAAGCAAAGGAACCAATCACAAGCCTGATGCTTCACCCCCCCCACCCCCCCCCCCCCCCCGTTCCCCCACAATAACATACTTAGAAGGTAAAGGGGCTCGCCGAGCAAGCCTAGTGACCTGAGTTCAATCCCTGAAACCCGCATGAAAGTGGAAGGAAAGGAAACAAACCCACCAAGTTGCCTTCTAATCCCCACACGTGCACGATCTGTGTTATGCGTGCCCACACGTATCATGTGCATGCACTGTAATATTAAAACATTTTTAATTAGAAATAAAGGTTCTGGGATAAAGATACGGATGTCTTTGGGGAAACATTCTATGCCACATTGAACTAAGAATCTAAGCCCAGATAACATCTTTGAAAGAAACCAGTACATTTACACAATATGCATAAGCTAATGATACACAGTGAAGCTGGCTTCTGCTATGAATAACACTAAGAAGAAAAAACACAACTTGATGTACAGCTACTACATTTGATTGGCATCGTGACTCAGGAGTTCATGTTTCTCAGAAGTGCTTTTACCCTCATGGGTGTACTGTATTAATGAGCATGTGGGAAACGGGAGGAGGAAGACGTTGGGGAAGAAGAGACTCAAGCACGACTCATTTATTTATTATCACTTGTGTCAAAATGACTCATGAAAGGCATCAAGTAGAAATTTTGCTATCTACTGAATTAGATGCGCACAATCCAAAGTAAAGGTCAAGAGAGCAAATTTTTTCTAAAGATTATTTCATTTTTGAGAAAGCAGTTTTCGTTTTGATTTTTTGAGACAGGGTCTCTCTGCATAGCCTTGGTCGTCCTAAAAGCTCACTATGTAGGACAGGGTGACTTGAAACTCACAGACTGTTCCCTGCTCTTCCGCGCTAGCACTGGGGTTAAACCAGCAGATTGTAAACTGTACTATGTAAACTGTGCCATGTAAACCACAGCAGACTGAGAAAGCAGATTTTTAACAATGTATAGTAAAAAGAAAAGCTTGGATTCAAGCTCCATCTCTCATCACACGTCCGTAAGCAAATAGCCTAACCTCTGAACGCACTGTATATTTCTAGAAAGTGGAGTAGGAATATTTGCTTCATAGGCTGCAAGGATTTGATATGCTTCTGTCAATCTCACAGTAAACAAACAGTCATACATAGTCGCCTCGGTGTCTGTGAACACACCAGTCTCCAACGTACTATTATAGAGAGGCCCAGCTTTATAGTCACGGAATCACGTCTTCACGTTGCTACTGGACTGCCTCAGTGCCGCAGACGCTGGAATGCCCGGGCAGGTTTCCTCTGGTGCTGTCAATTTTCTGCCGAATTTTCTGAAGCGAAAGCTGATCATTCTCCCAAAATGAATGTATTAGCATGACAATGGCGATGGGACTTTTTTGTTTCTGTCTGCACTGGTTACATCCAGATTTAGGGATAAGTAATTTTTTTTTTTTTTTTTTTTTTTTTTGGTTTTGGTTTTTGGTTTTTTGGTTTTTGGTTTTTGGACAAAGGGTTTCTCTGTGTAGCCTTGGCTTTGTAGACCAGGCTGGCCTCGAACTCAGAAATCGTCCTGCTTCTGCATCCCCAAGTGCTGGGATCACAGGCATGCACCACCACGTGGGGCAGGATAAGTAATTTTTTCTGACTGACTGTTAGCTTCCGGTCTCACTGTAATCCTCTAATTTACACATACGTATGCTAACAAGATTTTAAGGAGCATATACATCTAACACAATCTGACATGTGCATTCTCTCCTGAGAATCGGTTTAGCCTTCTTAATTTTGCAGATAAATATTTCCCTTCTATATCGCACCACTGAGTATTGTTTGGTCTATAGCACTTATCTGGACTCCTCAATCTTAATCAGATATTTAGATGTGCCCTTGGCAGCCACCTCGCCTGCCTTCTCAGAAGTCTCTATGTGCTGGTGGTATAAGCAGAGTACCTGGCTCCCTAGGAGATGAGCCGAAACAAGGCTGGCTGCAGACAAGACCGTTCAGCTCTGTCATCTTACACACATAAAGGCAGATAACTTCTTAGAAATTAACATCTGTATGCACAGATTCAAAATTCAAAATAAATTTCTTGAGTGCAAGTGTGCACATACACATGGTGGCCAGAGGTCTACCTCAGCTGTTCATCAACTATTTTTTCAAGAAAATAAACAGTGATTCTCATTGGATGTACCTCTGGGATCTACCTGCCTCTACCTCCTTAATGCTGGGATTACAAATGTGGGTGCTCAGGGTTAAAGCTAGGTCTCCCTGCATATAAGGCAAGCAATTTGTTGCCTTTGACTTCAAGAATCAAAAGACAGACTGGAAAATAAGAGTTGGCTCAACCTTGTAACAGTACCTGAAATGATTCTTCGTATCATAATCCTTTAGACAGAGGACTGTGATCCATAAAGTTTGGTAGGTGGCCCTTAACGACCAGTGGGAAGGTGGTATGTACTTGCCTGGCTTAAACGAATGACCAAGGTTCAAGGATTATTATCCTCAGTCTTTATACACACACTTTATACACAGACACACACACACACACACACACACGGAGTTTTCTTTTCATTCTGATCAGAAAAAATACTTCATTTAGTCTAGTGACTCCTCTAACCTTTTGGTGAAAAAGTAATCTGTTCCGCTATTAAATAGGATTTTTTTTTTCAAAATTGAAAACTTTTAAGCCACTGAACATGAAACTCACTGCAATCATTTTTCCTTAAGAATCAATTTAAATATATTTAAGGGAGAAATGTATGGGAGAGTGTTTCCCTGAGTTTAAAATCACAGCAGTTGTTCAGTGAATGATCCAAAGACTACCACCATCTGAAGAGCAACAGTGCTTGCTGAGAAGGAACCTGCAGGAGCTACCAAATGTATTAAAGCACTTAGAGGAGCTGGGGACAAAATGGATTTCTATTTTATTTTATTTAACTATTTTTTGTTTAAAGAGACAGTGCCTTGCTACGTTCCCTACACTGACCTTGAACTCCTGAACTCAAGCATTCTTCTGCCTGGACTTCCTGAATACTACAAACCATTTATTTCACCACAAACATATGTTGACCACCTCCTAGGTACTGTTGCAGCCTAAGTACTGTCAGACTATGGGCCAAGAACTGTACTTAGTCACTTGTGCTATATAACCTAAAAACTCAACATATGTCTTATTTTAATGGTTGAAAAATCAAAATAATATTTTATGATACATATTATATATACAAAAATTAGAGCATAGTGTCCTCAAACAAAATTTTATTAGACGATAACCCAGACTCATTGTCTTCATCTGTGTTTGTGCACCACTAACAGAGTTGAGGGGCTGGGTAGAGCCTAGCTGTGGTGGTTTGCAAACAGCAGTACAAGAGAGAGTGATGGAGTTGGAGCTCAAGTGTCAACCAGATCCCTGGATTGTAGTGCTAGGCTTTTAGGTTCAGTTAAATATTGTAGTAAAAGTCATGTCAATACAAGAAAACGAAACAGACTCTGAACATCATGCTTTCAGATACAGTTGAGTGTGGATTATTTTCTTATAAAAAATAGGAGTGAAATGTGTTTACTATGTGAAGGTGTTTTGTATGCAAAGCAAATATAGTCTAATTGCTTTAATATCACCAGGATTTAGCACTTGAAACAGCATCCTCAGGTTGTAAGAGAGAGGTACAGAGCATGCAAGGTGAGGAAAAAAACCCTAGATTGTCTGTTACACAGGGTGGAATGTAATCCAGGCTGCCCTCTCATTCTTGCTGTGGAAGCTGTCTTGAACTCCTTGCCTTCCTGGCTCTTCTTCCTGAATTCTTGGATTACAGGCATGTACCACCACATCTGATTTGTAAAATAATAATAATAAAATGACTTACTATAGGAGAAATTTTTCACAAAATAAATAAGAGGGATTGGAAACTAACAGCTACAATAACAACAAAAAAATCCCCCCTGTTACCCATCTCAGAAAACCTCTTTACCAATGATGGGGTCATCAAAATGGCACAATAGCCAAAGAAATTCACCAGAGAAAGTCACCTTCTTTAAGACTATTGGCCTCTTAGTGAAAATACTTAAAGAGTTGAAGACACAGAGCATAGCAGTTACAATTTGACTGTCCTTTTGAGTTTCTATTGTCAACTCGGCTAGAGTCACCTGGAAAGAGGGAAACTCAAAGGAAGAACTGCCATGAGAGAATGTCCTGTAGTCTTGTCTATGAGAAACTGTCTTATTGATATGTGGCGTGGAACAATCTGGCCTACTGTGGGAATACCATCCCTATGCAGGTATGTTGGTGTAATATAAGGAAGCCACCGTATGTACTTTTATGTGCTGATCCACTATTGTGACCTACATTTACTTTTACCTACTACATTAAAACCAACCATTTTAAGTTATAATGGAACAGTGTACTGGCCCCCTTACACTCTTGAATCTGAATGCTTGGTCCATAAGGGATGGCACTATTAGGAGGTGTGGCCTTGCTGAGTAGGTGTGGACTTGCTAGAGGAAGTGTGTCCCTGTGGAGGTGGGGCTTTGTGGCCTCAGATGCTCAAGCCAGGCCCAGTGTGACACACAGTCCCCTTCTGTTGCCTACAGATCAAGACGTAGAACTCTCAGTTCCTTCTCCAGCGCCTCATCTGGATGATGATAATGAACTAGCCCTCCGAAACTGTGAGAGAGCCCTAAATTAAATGTTTGCCTTAATAAGAGTTGCTGTGGTTATGGTGTCTCTGCACAGCAATAGAAACCCTAACTGAGACCAATATCATACGAGAACAACGGATTACAGGCTGGTTTTAGTTAGTGTTTGTGGCAGGCGTGATCCGTCCTATACTAGATAGTTTTTTATTATGATGATAGCCAAAGCATGTGGAAGAGACTGGCACATTTGGCTACCAAGCTGGGGTTGACCGTGGCACTCACTGAATCACATTATTGGAAGCTTTGATTTGTTTTTCCTTTCTAGGAACAGAAAATTCCTTGGTCCTTTCCCCTTTAACAATTTGTACACTTGTGTGGGTGGGGTCTTGCCTTGAGGGCACCTCTCTATGTCAATACCAGGAGTCTCTCTGTCTTAATTACTGTTCTATACCTTTGATAAAACATTATGATCATGATCAAGGCAACTTATACAAGAAACTGTTTAACTGAGCTTATGGTTTTCCTAGGTTAGAATTCATGACGGTAGAACCAAGGCATGACGTCAGCACAGCTGAGAGCACACATCTTATGTCTTTCAGCACAAGCTTTGGCTCTATTATTAAGTTTTTGCTACTGTTTTTCTCTTCAAACTGTACATTTTTAATTTATTTTGCCACATTTGCTATTTTATATTGCAGACCTGCATAAGAGTGATAACTAATAGCCACATGACACAGTCATTATTAGGCTATCTTAAAATCGCCTTGGCCAGAAAAATTAGTAGATCAGTTTTTAACTTAGCCTCATGCAAACTCGGAGGATAAAGACAAAGTGGCCACATCCTTTGCAAATATGACAAGAATGATCCCTGTCCCAGTTGCTGGCATTTGTTCCCTCCAAAACCCATGAGCTGGGCCTCCACAGACCATTTAACTCTCAGTGCTGTCATCCTAGCTCCTACTAGGATGACCCGTTAAGCCCCACTTGCAGCACTCAACAGCTTTTCTAGGCCAAAGTCCCAAGGCTTTGCTCATTCTTCCCAAGAGAGCATGGTGAGGTTTGTCAGACAGTAGCCCACTTCCTGGTACCAGCCTCTGTGTTAGTTGGTTTTCTCTAGCTTTGACAAAACATTATGATCAACACAACCTATACCAGAAAGTATTTAATTGAGCTCATAGTTTCCTAGGGTTAGAATTCAGGATGGCAGATCAAAGGCATGGTGGTAGCAATTTCTGAGAGCTCACATTGTGATCTGCAATCAGGAAAAAGAGAGGTCACACCGGGAATACCACAAATCATTTGAGACCTCAAAGCTTCCCCCCAGAGACCCACCTCCTCGAACAGGACAAACCTCCTAATCCTTCCCAAATAGTTCCCCCTAGAGAGAATCAAGTATTCAAGCATCTGAGCCTACGGGGGCCATTCTCATTCAAACCACCACAGTGGTATTTTATGGTTTGGTTAATATAACTAATTTAACTCTCCACAGTAATGTCTATTTTATCCTTTAAATTGATCTGAGCAGAACATACGTCAGAATATGTATGTGTCTAGCTGAACATTTCTCCTGGACTTGCTGTAGAAAAAAGATGTCAGAACAAACAACATTTGCAATTAATTGAAATAAGATTTTCAAAGATTTAATAATAATGGTTTATGTGAGTATTAGAAAAAAATCTGTGAAAAAGAAATTTAAAGCCCATAAGGTTCACTACTGTCATAGATATAATCTCATAGAGTTTTGAAACAGAAGCATTTACACAGGTATGTATATAAAACTATTAGAAACAAAACAATGGAATACATAAGATGAAACAGGAGCCTCTATCATTATTTATTTTTATCTATCACAATTTCATGGCTCTTAAAAATAATAACTTTTAAGATTTAATGTTTAAATCTGAGAATATTCTTAAATATGGCGGTTATATTCTCATGTATAACAGTACCACATTGTAAACCATTAGAATGTATTTTAACAAATTAGAATAATATATATTTGATTAAAGAGACAATATTTGTGCTGATTTTACTTAAAAGAAAATTTGTATTTAAGATGACACCAAATCTGGTTAAAAGGCTCAAAAGCTATTCTAGAAAATTCTCAGCTGAATCTTGTAGTGAATATTAGTTTTTCCATGGCTATTGAGACAGTTTGCACATCATATTTGTTTAAAGTTTGGGTTTCTGTCTCATTTATTCTTAGCATTCCCTTCTTTAATCATGGGATGAGATGAAGGTTTCAAATATAGTTCCATATATTTTGGGGAGGAAGAACAATAGAAAGTGGGTAAAATTAGTAAGTTTCACCTAGTTTGAAGAGGAAATGAAATTGTGTCCTTTATTTTTTAAGTACACACACACACACACACACACACACACACACACACACACACACACACACGCACACACACGGTGAGGTTAAAAGGAAAGAAAAAAAAAGAGGAAAAGTTCACTGGACCCCGGTGATTTATTGGGGAAGGCTCAGCAAGCTCACAGAAAGATTGAAGGGGGGAAGTGATCGGACACTGGGTCAACCCCCATCACATGTTGTGTAATAAAAGGCTGACCGTAGCCTTTCAGCCTTGCTTCTGCTCATAGACAATGGCAGCTGCAGAGCGAGACTAATAACAGGATTTAGCATAAATCCACCACAGGAAGTGAACAGTGGTTGTGGCAAATACTCAGCCAGGAAACATTCTACAGCAGCGGCAGGATGCATCCGTGAGCTCTCCAGTTCTCAATGTGCTTGTGATCGTGAGAATATAATTAGCTCTCAGCGACTGTAATTTTTTTGTGTGTGTTTGTTGTAAGATGGCTCCCCCCCTTTTTTTTTCTTCTTCTCAGAAGCAGGCTTTATTTTTCCTACACTAATTTAGCAGCCACAGTGAGGGTTTTGGAGTATCAAGGGAGGGGCTTAGAATGTTCCCTTTTTGCTTCTGCCGAGGCCTTTTTTTAATTGCATGGTAGACGATGTTTAGTTTTGCACAGCTGACAAGTGAGTTCAAAGCAACACATTCCTCTTGAACTCCTGTCAGGACCCCAAAGCCGAAGGCTCCCTGAGTGGCAGAGCCAACCTGTACCATCACAGCCTGATACATTTACAGAGGGATGCCAAAATGACGGGTGCACCGCGTTTTCCACCACCTGCTTCACTTGACACTTAAAAGGAAAGCTACGTGGGAGTGTAAAAGGAAGGAAAAGCATTCAGAGCACCTTGCCTGTGTGTGCACTGGTTTCTGATATGCTGAACCACATTGCTGAGGGCTTCAATCTCCACCTCCAAAGCCCTTCCTTTCTGTCTGTGTTTTAGAGAGTGCTAATAACCATCGTATTAGGACCAATGCTACCCTTAGAAGAGGCTTTGAAATGCCTTCTGTCAAATACGTACTTGACATGAAACCATTTGATTTTTGTCATCACAGAACTGTCCTTGAAAGACAGCCAGGAACAATAATTTTTCCTTTTAACACGTTAAAAAAAAAAAAAAACCACTTTCTCAAAAACCAAGAGAGCTACATTGATAAACAAACATGAACTGTGGTTGGAGACCATCTGGCATTGCAAAGCCCTAAACTGAACACTGAAGCAACAGCAGCACGACTCTGACAATGCCTCACTTGCTCGGCCTGGGTTAGCAAGGAGGTCACGCCCTTGCTGTCTAAAAGGTGACTCAGTCAAACTAAGTCTCATGGATGCTCAAGGACGGAGGCTGGAGTCAGGTGGGTCTAAGTTTGGATGACAACTAGAACACTTACCAACGATTTAGCCACTAGTAACTAATGAACTTTCAAAGTCTTGTGTACAATGCAGATAATATTGGCACATGCCCTATATGTTGTTATACTTTGTACGATGGCTGCCACACAGTAACATTAGCTATCACAAACACCCAAACGGTTTGGAATTGATGTGCAGCAGGAAAGAAGAATTCCATGAAATAGTTTCACGTATTGGCAACGCTTTGTTTTACGGGGCAGGGACCTGGAATGATTTGGTCTTTGTCTTGTACTGTTTCTTGTCCTCTTTTCTAGGTTAGTTCTGTCTTCAGGCTGGTTGCTCTCATGTTTGCAAAATAGACACAAGTCTCAGCTGAGACAAGCAACTTCTTTGTTTGAGTCTTGCAGAAAAGAAGAGAGGAAAATACTTCTTTAACCATGAAATAACCTGACTGAGACAACTTAAGCTTTGTAGCCATCACATGTGTCAGGAAAGAAATAATTCGTCTTGATTGTCCTCAGCCTCAGTTTGTGTGGTGGTTTCTAATATGCAGGAAGAGAGTGGCTATAATAGTAGGCACCCGAGACTAGAGTTTAAATGCATCAACATCTTTACCTGAGTCACACACATAGCTACAGAACAGTCAGTATCTAAAGAGGGGAGGTTTTCTTAGGAAGGCTGAAAAGACAGTTGGGGGGTCTACCAAGGACCCAAAGGAGAGAAATGGTCTGTCAATTTGATGGGTTCAATATCATTCCAATCACAAGGAGATGGGCAGTCACATTCAGGAGCTGCTAACCATCCCCTAAAACCCAAATGAACAGAAAACAAACAAACCAGAAGCAGTTGCGAATAGGGCTGTTCGATGAGGAGTGTGGCCTTTCTCAAGGGGCTCAGGCATTTACTTGTCCTTAAATTGCTTCAAGGAAAGAATGGCTGGAGAGATGGATCAGAGTGTAAGATTGCTCAGCGCTCTTCCAGGAGCCCAGTGAGGGCCCCCAGCATGGATATCAAGCGGTTCACAACAGCCTGAATGCTAGCTTTAGTGGATCCAGTGTCCTCTGGCCCCTGGGGGCTCCTATACATACGCAGTTCGCCAATATCCATGCAGGCACACACAATTACACTAAATAAATATAAAAGTACTTTTAAAATTCATAGTGCATCAGTGATGTAGAAAGGTTCTGTGAACGGACAGAATAGGCGTGTTAATAAATTCTGAAATGGGATTTATGTTGGTAGTTTAAACTAGGTAACCAGGTGATGAAGAGTTATATAGACTCAAGTAATTGTGGTGACAGAAAAATCAGTATTTTGGGTAACAGAATAGATAAGAATGAAGAAGAAGAAGGAGGAGGAGGAGGGGAGTTAAAAATGAGGAAAGAACAAGTGTGAGGAGAATATCAATAAGTTTTGAGCATGTAGAAATTTAGATGCTTTTGAAACCAAAAAGAAGATAATAGATAGTTGGGGTGACACCAAATCGATAAATGTGAAATATGAAGGCTGAAATGGCGGCTAGAGAGATGGCTCAGTGGTTAAGAGTACTGGGCTGCTCTTCCAGAGGTCCTGAGTTCAATTCCTAAGAACCGCATGGTTGGCTCACAAGCATAATGTGAGCAGGTGAGCATGGTGATAGAGCACTCACATTCATAAAATCAATAAATAAATCTAAAAAAATTAAACAAAGAGGTTTTAATAAGAAATAATTATTTATAGCTTAACTGTATACTGGCAAATTAGCTCCTTGGCGCACAGATTAAGTAGTCAGAATAAGCAGAGAAGAGGAAACCACCTCCAGAGACGAAGTCAAACATTCACAGGCAAGCAGAGGGGGATGAGCTTGTATAGGGGTTGGGAAAAGATCAGCTAGGCAGCCATGAGAAAGACCGGGCCAGACTGAAGCATGCAAGGGCAGTCAGAAAGACGAAGCTAAGCAAGCGTTACAGGAAAAAAACAAACATAGAGCATATCAAGAGAAAGGGTCTGGAAAGTGATATGAAGCAGGCACAAGAAGACTTAGAGAAGAATATTCCAGAAAGCAAATAATAATAATAATAATAATAATAATAATAATAATAATAATAATAATAATAATATAAAAGAGAGAGTTTCAAAAGGAATTAATTGGTCCAGGGATCTTAAAATTAGGGGCACTGGAGATGGCTTATTATTTGGGCTGGAGATGGCTTGTTTGGGCTGGAGATGGCTTATTTGGTAAAGTGACTGTTGCAGAAGCCCAAGGACCCAAGTTCAGATCCCCGTTACCCTCTTCCATAAAAACCCAGCACTGAGGAGCTCGCTGCACCCCAGGACTGAGAGTACAGGAGGGCAAACACAAGGGAATCCCTGAAGCTCACTGGCCACCTGCTTAGCTGAGTAGATGACCTTCAGGTGGAGCCCATGGCTCAAAAACAAATGCAGAACTAAATTTATCAACTAGGTAATAAGGTGAAGAGCAAAGGAGAGAAAGACCCAACATTGAGCCCTGATCTCCACATGAGCATGAACATGTACACATACCCACATAACAGAAATATACACCACTACACATACACAAAAATGTAAAAAGAAATGTTGTTTAAAAGTACCCTATGCAGAACATGTGCAAAGCCCCCAGTTCTATCCCTAATGCTAACCAACAATATTAAGACTCTACTTACTGCTTTTCTTTTAAGCTTCTTAGATACACAGTCCACCTGATTCCTCAGCAATCCTGTGTGTGCTACATCTATAAACACAAGCCTCATTTGAGAGGTAAAAAACAAAAACAAAAAAACTCACAGAGAAATTAAATCTTGTTTCTAAATGAGAAGGACAGAATTTGCACCCAAATGCACTTAATTTTCAGGCTGTCGTTTGCTCTGAAGTTGCAAAACGTCCTCCAACCTTCATTATTAGAAGGTCATTGTTGCTGAGTGCGTTCATTGGTAGGTTCTAAGCAGACGCCTAGAATATGACTCCAAAGAGCATAAGCCGAGTGGGCTCAAAGGCAGGACGCAGTCTCAATAAGGAACAAATGGACCAAACGTGATTTGAACTGATAGTGCAATTAAAGATTGCACAGCCATTGGAATTAGTTTCTCTGAATGTTTCTGATACAACATCCTTACTCTATAGTATAAGATACAAAACTTAACATGTACTATCTAAACCTCATCATTTAAAACAAATACAGAAGGACTTCCTTGTAAAGGAAAATCTAAGATATTAAAATAATTACTCTAGATGGTATCCTTTGGTGTCTTTTCTTATTATCTTAATTTTTTAAGTACTGGGGATCAAACCCAGAGCCTTATATGTACAAGGCAGCATCCTGTCACTGAACTACACTCTTCAGCTATAGATATCATCACTTTTAAATGCATTCAAAAATTCTAATAAACATGCATGATGTACAGCCAGAAAAAACAATGAAAGTTAACTCTGCAGAGATTGCTTGGGGTATATTTAATACTTGTTAGGTTATTTTTAAGGAAATGTTTTTTTTTAAGGAAATGTTTTTTCTATGCCACATATTTTAATAATCAGTTTCAGGTGCTTTTCTTGGGGATATTGATTTCAGGAAATTGTTAATAATACTATAGAACACAGTATCATTTTATTCTCAATTATACTTAAAATTCATATAGGTAGAGTGGCTCATCTTCAGGATGAAAGATGATATGACTGTGGATCAAAACTAAAACATAATTTCATAAGCTCATATAAATTAATTTTACTTGGTTCAATTTCCCTCAATGATAAAGATGCTTCTGCTCACTTTTGTCTAGTTAAATCTCTTTCCTTTGACCACTGGCTGGTTGGTTCTTGGTTCTTGGATAAGTTTAACAATTCCTCATGGGGATCTAATAGCTGGACAGAAGTTTAAATGTCTCTCCTCGCACTCATCAAGAGTCTAAATTAGTGACTTTTTTCATCCTCATTCATCTGAAGAATTTTGCATAATTCATATGTGCTGTATCCAAATCATTTGTGAACAAATGCAAACATATAAGCAGATGTGTATACACGCCACACACGCATATACATACACACACTGCAGAACTGAGAATGGGGTGAGAATTTAGGAGTTAGGAGAAATTCCAGGACACAGAATGGCGTTTGAGTGGTACTCAAAGGCTAGGTAGCCGTTTGCTGTGCAAACAAGGTAAAAGAGATAGAATAGTCTAAAGTGCCAAGAGCTTGAGCAAGGACTTAGGAAGAGGGAAATGCACTGAGTGTGTGCAGGAGATGGCAGTGGGCTTGCTGAGGACCTGGGCAGACAGCAAGGTATAATTTGAGATGAGTACCATTTCCTTTCAGGTGACACAATCAGCAGTGATATGCGCAGTAAAGCTTCTAATCTTCAAATGGATAACAACAGATTAGATGTTTGCTAGAATCAGGAATTTTTGGTCATGTCAGAGAAGGAAATTGGGAGCCAAGAGAGTTGTGAGAAGGCTCATATGAGAACCTGACATGGATTAAACATAAGACCTCTTGGGAGGATGGTTCTGGATAAATAGATCTGATGACCGATGACCATGAGCCAGGGATAGTGGGGCCTGCCCATTACCCCAGCATTCACAAAGTTGAGGGAAGGCCAGGGTCACTTCGGAGTTCAAGGTCAGCTCCAAGAAAGAGTCAAGGGTCACAGTATCTACTCCTTCTCTGGACCCACATGTCTCAAGAGATCTCCTCCACTCCTGAAGTCAGCTGTCACGTACTGTATGTACCTCACAGACTTACATATTCAGGGCAGACACACATCATAAGTGCATATCAGTTATAACTATATGGCTTTCCCACAAGCACTGGAAAGTCAACAAGCTGGAAACAGAAATTGTAAAATTCCCTCTCCAATACATTTCTTATATATTCTGTTGCTCAAAAGGTCACCTTTAGGCAGACATGACAATAGACTCCTAATCCTAGCACTCAGGATACAGATGCAGGTGGATCTCCTGAGTTTGAGGCCAGCCTGGATTATATATGAATTCCAAGTCATCCAGGACTATGGAGTGAACACGCCTCAAAAAGAAAAAAAATTCTGTCATATGCTGTAATGTGTTTTGCTTCTTTGAGGGGTGACCTTAAGTATCTTCACTTACTTCCACCCATCTCCTTAGTCACGAGTCTATTTGCATTTTTCCCTTGAATATTTTTTGCCAGATATCTCTCTCTCTCTCCTCTTCTCTCTCTCTCTCTCTCTCTCTCTCTCCTCTCTCTCTCTCTCTCTCTCTCTCTCTCCCCCCCCCTCTCTCTCTCTCACACACACACACACACACACACACACACACACACACACATACACACACACACACACACACAAAATGTTGTCATTTCTTTCTTCTGGGTATTCTTTTTTCCCAGACAATGCCTTTCCTCCACTCAATTCATTGAAAAAAAAAAAAATCCTGCCAATTTTATCTCCTGAAGATTCCCTTTCAGTCCACAGGGACCCAGGCCATTGCCATTTCTCAATGTTAGCCTTTTATTGCTTAGTAGTCTCCACCTAGTTCAGTGTCTTTGGATTTTCACTGGCATATTAAAGCATCCTTACCTGGCTTGGCTGCTTCACTGAGGTCATCTTCCACCTGTTGCCCCAAGCAGCCGCTGAAAGAAGCAAGCCACACCCCTGCTTAAAACTTTCATTGTCTTTTACACAGAGGATAAAAGGCCAGATCTTTAGCAAGACTGACAATGAGTGTGTCTCCTAAGCTTCCAATCTCTCTCCCCTCATCCGTTCCCACCACTCCAGGTTTCACTAAGTAGTTTCTAATTACATATAGTAGCATAACCATAAATACAAGTTACCCAAATCAAGGCTATTTAGTCATTTCCTGTGCTTTTATGCACAACCTGTGGTTCTTCAATACCTCTAATTATTGAATTAGAATACATTACAACATTCACTAAAGGGCACACAGTAGTCAGGCAGTCCTGAATGATGATAATTACAAATGTACTTCTAGACCTTTATATTAAGACATTGAAACCCTAATAGCATTTACACCATTGAATTACAGAATGATTACTATAGCTCAGACCTAGCTTTAGTCTCAATAAATAATAGCAACAGTGCTGCTACTGCTGCTGCTAGCCACTATGCATTGGGAATAACAGTACTGTCTGATGTTGATAGAGATCTCGTCTCAATAGGCCTCTAAGTGTGTATCGCAGCTTCATTTTACACACGAGTAGACTGAGTCTCAATGGGAATAAGGCACAAATTCTGCACTAAAACAGGAAGTCAACGTGGAGCTTGAATCCACTCAGACCACTATTATCCAAAGGCTCTTTTGTCCACCACGATACATTAACAATTAACAAATGTTTATTAAATGTATAAATAAATATATTACATGGTGTGATGATCAGTGTTAATTGTTGACATGTCAGGATCTAGCATTACCTTGAGAACGGCCTCTGACTATTATGTTAACTGGTGTAGGAGGACCAGAGTAACCTGGACAGTACAAACTGAGACAGGGAACGTGCCAGCTCTTGACTGCAGCCTTGCTGTAATTTAGCTGTTCAAGAGCCTCCTGCCTTGACTTCCTCACCCAGATGGACTGAAACTTGAACTGCAAGCCTAAGTAAACCCATTGGTTCTCTTAAATACACTTTTGTCAGGATATTTTATCACAGCATCAGGAAAAGAAACTAAAAGACATACCATATACATGCATATAAGGTTATACTTAATTCTATGTTTAAATTCTCATTTTATGTTTACTTAGTTGGGGAAAGCAGTTAGTCAAAGTATATAATACCTGCAGTCATATTTAAAGGTAGTGATATAAATATTGTTAACTTTGGATTTGGCTATAGAAACTGCTATCTAAATTGATTTTATATAAAAATAATCTTAGGAATAGCTGTACATCTACTCTTAGACCAAGATTTGTGCAAACCATAGACAACTAAAAACTCATTCTGGGAAGATGTTGGTAACTTTTTTGTCTGCCTACACATAAGATCAGATGCCCCTTTCTTTACATTGTGACATTCCGTCTTCCTCACTTATACAATTTTTAACAATTTAACATAAATTTCAACTATCAATTCTTCAAGAATATCTTCCACAGAAAAGTTCTAAAGCCCTTTAGGTTTGAGCTCACCTGTAGTTTTCTAGCTGTGTAGAGAAAGTCTTATCTCCTCTCCTGGCATCAAGCCCTGTGCTCAGTACAGTATGTATACATTGCATCCATCCAATAAATGAATGCATGCTGGGAAGCAAAGACTACAACGACGTGGAAATACTTTTAGTGTTAGGAATTGTCAAGTGTGGACCACAGGATCTGAGGAATAGCAGCTGTCATGAGAAGTAAAACTCCAGTTCCAAAAAGCCATGGATGCTGTGCCACAGGGCTTTAAACACTCATTATCAGGAAATACAGTGAGTAGACTATTGAGTCTTATGAAAGAAAAGATGAGCAGGGCATGGTGGCACACGCCTGCGATCCAAACATTAGGAAAGCAGAGGAAGGAGGACTGGCACAAGGTTGAGGCCAGTCTGTTCCACACAGCAAATTCCAGACCAGACCAGCCAATGGCAGCAGAGTGGAAGCTTGTCTCAAGGAAACAACATAGCATGCTGGGAGGTGGAGCCCCATGCCTTTAATCCAAGCCCTCAGGAGGCAGAGGCAGATGCATTTCTGAGTTTGAGGTCAACCTGGTGTACAGAGTGAGTTCCGGGACAGCCAAGAATATACAGAGAAACCCTGTCCTGAAAAAAAAAAAAAAAAAGAAAAAGAAAGAAAGAAAAAAGAAACACTACAGCAAAACAACACAATTTGCAATTTGATTATTATAAATTCTCAATTATAAGACCTTTAAAAAGTAGCTTCACTCAATACTTTATAAAATTATTCTCCTGACACCATAAATGTCTCTACTTGTGCTTTGTAATTTAAAATGTTAATATATTCGAGCTCATTGTAAAACAGCATTTGCATTGCTCTCTCACCGAACTTTCTCAGTTTCCATAATTACAAGATGAAGGCCTCTGCAGTCACCACTCTCGCTAATAATTTCTGGTTTGGCTGTATATGACAACACTAATGACAAGAGCATGATCAAGACTTGTGCAGGAAACACTTGGGAGGCTGAGGCAGGAAGGTTGTGAATTCCAGGCTAGTCTGGACTACAGAATAGGACCCTACCTCCAACTGTCCACGTACAGGGTAAAACAAACTCTAGATGTACAACTGATGCAAATGGCTCACATACACTGGATTGCATTTTCTTTCCTGCAAAACTAGAGTTGGAACACAAAGGCTAGTAGTAGATCTCTGTGAGTTCTAAGCCTGCCTGGTTTACACAGGAGTTCCAGGCCAGCAAGAGCATAGTAAGACCTCATTTAAAAGAAAAGTAGACACACACACACACACACACACACACACAGAGAGAGAGAGAGAGACAGACAGACAGAGAGACAGCGAGACAGAGACAGAGAGAGACACAGAGAGAAAGACACACACACACACACACACAGAGAGAGAGAGAGAGAGAGAGAGAGAGAGAGAGAGAGAGAGAGAGAGATTGATTTATGAATTGAAAAACAATTTAGGGAATTTAGTAACAAAAAGCTTTGATTTACTTTGTTATTGCAATGTTGGAATTGACTCAGAGAACATGAACTTCTGGCATAATAGAAATTTTACTGCCGAATTCAAACTGCTGAATTATATGCATGATAGACAGCAAGCGGTTGCTTCCCAGGTTTTCAGTTTACTTATCTTTATAATATCTGATTGTCCTTCGTGATAACCAGACTCTTAGGTGACTCTTGGTGATCTTTTCCTTTTGATGTGCGTGTCTCTATTTGGTCTCTCCCATATCGTACCATGGTGGTCTATTCACAGATCAATGACATACCACAGAAGTAATGGCTTGTCACTTCGGGGTTAGGTCATAAAAAGGCATGCCTATGCTATGGATTTCTTTTTTCTGTCCCTCCCTCCTCATCATTATTGTCCTTCCCCACATTCATCCTACTGCTATTACCCTGTCTCCCCTCTCTCTATCCTTTCCTCCCTCCCCCCACCCCCCCTCCCCTTCTCTCACCCTGTGTCCCTCACCCCACACATACATGTCTGGAGTCATACAGGCATCAGTGCCACCAGTCAGTGTGAGTCACACATGGCAAACTGTCCATACAACAGACAGTGAGGAGCTGTAAAGTGTTAGTGACTAACTGTACCCCTGGACTTGCAAGCAGACCCTCTATCTCCATCAAATCTTGACGTAACTATAGCCTTTCCTTGTGGTGTCTTGAATATAACCTCTTTACGGACCCTAAGGCAGGACTAACCAACAAGATGTTTCCAAATTCCTGACTCTCAGAAACTGTGGGACAAGAAACTAATTAGTTTAATGAAGCAAATTAATTTGGTGGTAATTTTCAACAAACAGAGCATCTACCTCAGAAAATTATTAAAAGAGAAAACAAAAAGGTTGAGAAAAAAATTTACTTTAGAGTACCGTCCAAATGTCAGATCATTGAAAATCTGTCCAGTGTCTAAAGGGGCACTTCATCATAACTCATTCAGCTATGAAAATATCATTTTCTAATTTCAATAAAGTTCAGGATCTTGCACACAGGAACGCATACCTCCACAAACACACAATGACTAAAGCCATAAATAAATGCAGGTTTAAAAAAAGAGCCCTCTGGAATATCACACACTGTGGATATCACTATGGACAGCTCGATGAAAGTTAGACTAATATGCCGGGTGTGGTGGCGCACACCTTTAATCCCAGCACTTGGGAGGCAGAGGCAGGTGGATCACTGTGAGTTCGAGGCCAGCCTGGTCTACAAAGTAAGTCCAGGATAGCCAAGGCTACACAGAGAAACCCTGTCTCAGAAAAAAAAAGTTAGACTAATATTAAACTACAATTCAAAAAAAATGTAAAGAAATTGTGTATTCTCACCGATAACAAAGGTCTTTAGCTTAACCACTAAGAAATGGCACAAAATGATTTATGCTGATTCAGAATTTCAGTACCTAATTTAAAATAGATCTGGAATGCAAGTAACACATACGTGTCACCAAAAATACCTTTTAAAGTAGCCAACATCTTAGTATACTGACTGGTAATACCTTTCACAATTACTCCATGGGAAATACAAATCAAAGACATGCCATTATTTAAAACAATTTTAGGAAGAAAAGGTATAGCACCAGTTTATCCTCTGTAGCTTGTAACTGCTGTATATTTCAAAAGGGATTCAAACTTCAGGATTAATATGGTTGTGAAAACAGTTGGGAGAAAATCCTTTCTGGTAAAAGTCTACAGCAATATATGCCTTATTCACTGCTGATTTTCACATGAAAAGAAGTTGACAAATATATTCAAAAGAAACAAAATGTAATAAGTAAACCAAAGAAATTGAAGTGCTTTATAAAGCTGTAAAACATCATATAAATTACAGGTATTATAATACTGGCACTCATACTGGGAAAGCAAACCATAAAATAGCATTTGAGGGAAACTATGGACCTTGGGAGAATAAAGACTACATGAAAGAATGAGAGAGGAAATTGAGACTCCGAAATGTCAAGAGCAATGTCCTTCACAGTCACCAAAAAAGAACATTTCCATTAAAAAGAGTAAGTAGTTTAACATTGGAACAGGACAGTATTCCAAGAGAAAGAAGATCTATGAAACCCAGATCTGTGAATAATAAAGGAAAAGAAATTAGAAAAGGGGTGGAGGGAGGATAAAGAAGTAAAAAACGGAGTCCAAAGATGCCTCTCCTAACAATATGATTTGAATTTAAAGCCATAACATCTGCTTTTTATAACTCTCTGCGTGTATTAGCTCACATAAAGGGCCATGTTGGTGTGTATTGTAAGAAAGAAATAAGAAGCTTATTAGGGGAAGAAAAAAAATCCACCATCTCCAGGATAATAAAGTTTTCTTTCACAGAAGAAAGGCACTTTTTATAGACCAGTAGCAGCTGTACATACATTGTTCAAAGGCCTTTCTTAGAATTTAAATCACTTAGTTCATTCATCTTTGGTAACATAAAATTGACTTTATCTGTTAAATGATGTTTGGTCTATATTTGATCTTATTTTCCAATCCTTCTATTATTTAAGAACTTGATACAACAACAACAACAACAATAAACTCTTGGCATTTGAAGCTAATTTTTTAATTAGGTTACCTTTCCAAATGACTTATTAGAAATACTAAGGTCTTAATACACTGAAGAAGAAGATTCCAAAGTGGGAGCTGGCATGGAGGCACACGCCTGTGATCCCCAATGCTGGAGAAGCTAACTGGAGGATTATAAGTGTCAGGGGGCATTGTGAACTTGGTGTGAAGGGAAGGCAGGGCCAGGGTTGAGAGGCACAAGCAGAGGGGACGAAGGGAAGGAGGAAGGAAGGAAGGAAGGAAGGAAGGAAGGAAGGAAGGAAGGAAGGAAGGAAACTTTCTGATCTCCCTTCTCATTCCAGACAATGAAGTTTTCTTGCAGTAATAATTGCTAGAAAAGCATTTCTTTTCAGTTAAAGTGCAATGATTAAGCTCCATTTACAGAGAATTGCTAACTTATTTTTATGAGTTTCTGTGAAATAGATACACTTCTATAAACTTGAGCTTTGGAGAAGAATTTTCCTGCTGTGATGTTCCTTCCCTGAGAATGTGGTTTTTTCCCTTCTCAACAGAGCAGAATTCTATTGTCCTCAAATACTGACTGGTTTTCCTACATCTGGTTATATTTATGTTTGATTTTGCATGTAGCAACATTATTATTTTCAAATTTGCTTTAACAAATCACTGTTTATATTACATCTGAAGCCTCTCTTATATCTCACACGGCTCAGAAAAAGGTTCCTGGGTTATGAGTAACCACATTCCACCTCATGAGCAACAAGTTCACAGCACCTGAAAGAAAAAAAAAAATGACCTTTCTAGAAAGGAGTAGCTAGCAGGATGCTCTTGGGAGGTTCGAGGCCAGCCTGGTTACAAAGCGAGTTCAGGACAGCCAGAGCTGTCCTACTGCTCTGCTGTTCTGCGGATACCCCCAGTACTGGGGACAACTTGAAATGGCTGTTTTACTGTCCGAATGACTGGCAGCTTTCCAAACTACAGCTTTGCTTTAGAACGAACATCTCACATTAAATGGAGAGTTAAGACAAGTGTAGACATAATTCAGCCAACACAAATGCATTGAGAAAAACTGTCGAACTCTCTCTAGAATGGGAGTGTGTATGCGGACGACACTCTCTACTTGGTGTCTGTCTGGCTTTCATCCTGCTGTCAAATTCGGAGCACTTCTTAGCTTCATTACCTCCCAACAAGTTTTTTTCCCCCCTCAGAGGCATGTCTGTGTTAATGCATAAGAGAGATGGCCTTTCTATTATCTGCGTAATTCCTTGTCAAGTAGTGGAGGGAACTGTTGGAGGGTTTGTTTTGTTTTGTTTTGTTCTGTTTTTAAGGGGATTGCATGTACTCTAGACTAGCCTCAAATTCACTCTGTGTAGTTGAACATGACCTTGAACTTGTGATCCTTTTGTTTTCTCACGTTTCCGTCTCCTGAGTGCTGGGATTACAGCGGCGTGTTGCTGTGCCTGGTGTACACAGTGCTGGAGATCAGTCCCAGGGCACGCTAGGCTAGCATCCTGCCAGTGGCCTGCATCCCCAGCCCCACGGCCAGTTTTCAATACAGCAGCAGCCAGACTGACCCTTTTATTTTTTTTTAAACAGGTTTTTTTATTAATTTATTCATATTACATCTCAGTGGTTATCCCATCCCTTGTATCTTCCCATTCCTCCCTCCCTCCCATTTTCCCTTTACTCCCTCCCCTATGACTGTGCCTGAGGGGGACCTCCTCCCCCTGTATATGCTCATAGGGTATCAAGTCTCTTCTTGGTAGCCTGCTATCCTTCCTCTGAGTGCCACCAGGCCTCCCCATCCAGGGGACGTGGTCAAATATGGGGCACCAGGTTTCCTGTGAAAAGCAGACCCCACTCTCCACTCAACTGTGGAGAATGTCCTGTCCATTGGCTAGATCTGGGTAGGGGAGTGACCCTTTTTAAATGAAAATGGCATTGTATGCCATGTTGGCTTACAGTCCCTTAGCTCTTCCTGTTTTCCCAAATAGGCACAGTTCATAAGGGACCTGCATAAAACAACAGCGTGGGAGAGAGCCTGCTGGCTTTTGGTCCTCAAAATCCACAACTTTCATTCCTTAAAAACGTGATGTAATTTTTAAGAATTTTCTAGTTGGCTCCCCCTGTGTTATTTCCATAGATATTAAATTTCATTATCAATATTTTATTTGAGCTGATTTCGGTTCTTCACTCAGAGAATCAACTTTATTTTCTTTCTTTTAATCTTTAGTTTCTGGAAAACATCTACAAATTTTCCTAAACACCAATTATATTTTCCTAAATTTTTTTTTTAGAATAGACTATTTTCTGCTCCTTATCTTCTAATGAGATATACTGGATTGCTTACGAATGTCACTATATGTGGTAAAGATTTGCATGAGAGCAATATAATAGACGAAGAGGAACTGGCTCAGTGATGAAGAAGAGTGTTTATCCCTTTTTCAGAGGACCCAGGTTTGGTTCCTTCCATCATATTAAGCATCTTACAAATATCTAAAACTCCAGTTCCAGAGGATCCAACACTTCTGGCCTCTTGAGTACCAGCACACAAGTGGCATATGTCCACAGACACACATAAATAAAAATAAAATAAGTAATAATAATAATAATAATAATAATAATAATAATAATAATAATAATAATAATAATAATAATAATGAAAGCAAAAGAGACAGTGAAATGTAAAAAGCAAGATCAACTACATGAGCTCGGCAGCAGTGGCACACACCTTTAATCCCAGCACTCTGGAGGCAGAGACAGGCAGATCTTTGTGAGTTCAAAGCCAGCCAGCTCTACAGAGAGTCCAGTGTTCCAGGACAGCCAAGGTTGCACAGAGAGACCCTGCCTCGAAAAACCAAAAAAAAAAAAAGATCAACCATCACCGATGTGGCAGCTTGGGTATAGGATGATTATTTATGCTACCAATTTGCATATGTGTTTAAGATTTATAATAATTTATTTTCAAATGCACTCATATATTTTAAAAATAATTTCATTTTGCACTTGATACTTTAATAAAGTTTTTTACTACCCAAATTTGCCTTTGATGGCAACAGGATATTAATGTGCCAGGATTTGGCTACAGCTGTTCTCTGTGCCTATGTGTTTATATTTTGCTAACTCTTTCTACATTGCATATCCTTGATTAAGACTCCTCCTATTGGCTTTCTAACAGCAGATCATTTTATAGGAAAATTCTGTTCATCATACAATTTGAAGAAATAAAGTAGACCTGGACTCTTAAGATGCAGATATTTCATTCAAGCAGAGCTTACTATTAATGAGAGAGTATAACTGAGAAAACTAGAAGTTGCACCTTAAATAAAACATGGCTTGAAGTATTTCAATTAGTTGGCACACAGATAAAGGAAACAATTTAGCTCTATTGCCTTTTTTGTTTTGTTTTGGTTTGGTTTTTTTTTTTTTTTTTGGTTTTTGGTTTTTTTTTTTTTTTTTTTTTTTTTTGAGAAAGGATTTCTCTGGGTAACAGCCCTGGCTGTCCTGGAATTCCCTCTGTAGACCAGGATGACCTCGAACTCACAAAGACCCACCAGCATCTGCCTCCTGAGTGCTGGGATTAAAGGTGTGTCCCACCACCACCCAGCTGATTTAGCTGTACTGCAACAAGAGACAGTGCATACTTCATGAGGCTTTTATAAATCATACCAGGTAGCTGTTTTAATGACATGCAATGAAACACATCTAAACAATGTAAGGCAGGAACTAACAGTCAGTCTCCACCTTCAACTTGAACTCAGTCCTACTCTAGGGAAAAACTATCAGCGGTGGAAGAGTGTGTTTAGCATTTGCGAAGCCCTAGCTTTGATCCCCTTTTCACAAAGTGAAAGAGAAAAGGGAAGGAAGGAAGGAACGAAGGAAGGAAGGAAGGAAGGGAAGGAAGAAAAGGTCATCAACATTTTCTTGTATTTTTTTTTTTTAGAAATTATCTTTGTATACAGAAATAAATGTGTTCTTCAAGATATAAACGGAAATTATATTACATGATTGTTTTAAATTGCATTTGCATTTTTCACTTAACAATGCATATGGAAAGCATTTGTATTTGTAAATTTTACTATAGACCATTTATTTATCTATCTACCTACTTATCTATTTATTTTTGAGACATGGTTTCACTGTGTAATATAGACTAGCCTGAAACATGTAATTGTCCTGCCTCAGCTTCCAAAGGGCTGAGATTACAGGTTTCTGAGAGACCTGGCTCCTACTTTTTCATTTCATGTAGAATTCTCTCATATGATTAGATCAACAGTTTGATTTACTTTGTTTTGAGTTCACTGTTATTATACACCATTGCCCTCCATGCTTCTTTCATCAAGTGTGTTTTTAGGCAAAGCACAGAGATACACACACACACACACACACACACACACACACACACACACACACCTTCTTCAAAAATCTTTAGATTTTTGTCAGTTTGGTAGCTGAAAATTTTTGTTGATATTCTCTAGTGCTTTAATTATGAACAAAATCAAACATTGCTCCTTATATTTAAATCACTTATTCAGTGCTGTTTTTCTATCTCAATTTTGTATTTGAATTGTTCTGTCTCTTAATGTTACACAAAGATAATCATCTTTTCTACTGATAAGATGCAAATGTTCTTATCCATTTATTTCCATAGTAAATATTTTAAAGCTCATCCATATTCAATAGATTGACCTTTATTTTATTGCTTCTGAATTTGGGGGATATTGTTTAAAAGCATTTTTTCCTATCTAAAATAACTGTATCATCTTTTAGTAATTTAGTTATTAGGTATAAAATATTGAAGCAGGAGAGAGCCAGAAAAACAGACTCCCCAAGACTCCATATGTATGCACACATATACAACACATATACACTTAATACATAAAAATTTTTAGATAAAATAAAATATTAGAACATTAATTTAGTAAAAGAAATTAGTAGCCTAATTTCCTCCCACCCCCAAATAATTACTCCAATTGTGTCATAATTTTATCTTTGTTACTATGGGAAATACTGTAACAAAATTATCTCAGGAGAAAAAGAATTGTTTGACATACATTTCCAGTTCACAGCCCATCATTGATGGAAGTCAGAGCAGCACTCAAGGCAGGAACCTGAAAGCAGGAATGCTGGAGGAAGTCTGCTTACTGGCTCAGTTATTGGCTTGTTCAATGGCTCATGCTCAGATCTCTTTCTACAGCTCAGGCTCACCCGCCTAGAGATGGCAATGCCCACAATAGGCTGGCTCTCCCACATCAATTATTAATCAAAGCAATCTCTCACAGACATGGCCCATGGACAATCAGGTGTGGCTTCCGGCATTTCTATTTCACAGCAAACTCCCTGTACCTCTGATTCTCTGGCTCTTACAGTTTTCCTATGCCATCTTCTGAGATAACATCTTCCTGGGGATAGCTGTCATGGTACCAAACATTGCCATACAAGCTTCCAAAGGAGGGATGCAACCAACAGTCCTACCCAGCTATGATGTTTATAACCAGAACAATATCTAGTATGGCAAGATGTCCATAAGGGTGCAGTAGTGGCACGTGTCTTGGCAGTAACTAAAAGCTCTCTAATTGGACTTAAGATACACTCAACAAGAGGAAAAACATATCAGGTATAAGAAACCCAGACAACTTCCTAAGGCTAGTCAAGTTATGGATCTTCAACCTTACTAAGCTAGCATTATCTCTAACCAGATTCTAAATACATGTCCTTAAGCCTGCAGGTGAGTGTAGTCCTCATCCATTATCAAGAAAAGTTCTCTTTGCAGCAGATGAAGGAGACCACAGCTGATCAAAACGCAGAGTCGTGGAGCCCAGTCCAAACTGACACACCTTTGACTGTTTAAAAGGAAATCGAGTTTCTAGTACTTTCATTTTGTTCTAAAAGCATAGATATTAAATTTTACATTGGATATTAATTTCTGCTTTTGGAATCTTTGATGTAAATTTTTTCATCTTTAATTTTTTTTAAAATCCAGTCAAATGTATCTTCCCTTGTGTGGCTAGTACTAGTTTTGAAATACGTATATTTTCTTATACATTCTAGTAACAAAATCTCACATTCTTAGGATTTCTTTTCATTTGTAAAAAGTAATTCATATTGATTGTAGTATAATTTGTAGTATCTACATGTACATACATTTTTCTAGGATTTACTTAGCTTCCAAATAATTACGTAGTCATTTACTTTTACTTGCTTTTTGGTTAATTGGAGAGAATGATAGGTCATAAATCACAAGCTCATCTTGATTAGCATTACTATGTGCATATATTAGTGGCCCTTATTAAATGTAGGTTTCCTTTGTGCCTTAGA
This sequence comes from Acomys russatus, assembly GCF_903995435.1. Classification (NCBI taxonomy): domain Eukaryota; kingdom Metazoa; phylum Chordata; class Mammalia; order Rodentia; family Muridae; genus Acomys; species Acomys russatus. Next base: position 46,554,650 of record NC_067154.1, read on the forward strand.
AAAAAGATTAGACTAATATTTAGATTAAAAATGGATCATGAAAATAGTAGAACTTACTTATGAATTTCTATGCTATTTTCTGCCAAGAATTGCACAAGAAACCAAAACATTAACATATTTGAACCTGCTTTCAAATATGAATAAAACCTAATATATTATTAAAATCAGTTTTGGGGCTAGGTTATAACTCAGTTTGTAGAAAATTTTCCTGGAGTGGGCAAGGTCATGAGTTCAATCTCCAGTACTGTAACAAAACAAAACAAAACAAAATTATAAAAGCCAGACTTTTAAGTTAAGATTACTTTGTGCATAATATCTTTTTTTAAAGATTCATTTATTTTTTATTATGTATACAGTGCTCTGTCTACATGTACACCTGCAGGCCAGAAGAGGGCATCAGATCACGTTATAGATGGTTGTGAGTCACCATGTGGCTGCTGAGAATTGAACTCAGGACCTTTGAAAGAGCAGTCAGTGCTCTTAACCTCTGAGCCATCTCTCCAGTCCCTGTGCATAATATCTTAATGACAGAAGCAAAACCTAATGTGTTTTACTTGAGCCTATAAACTTAAGGTGTGGTTATTCCACAGCAATCTCCACTTATTTCCCCAGGAAGCTATCACTTGCAATGTTCCATGCATGGCTGCTTTTGTTCTGCAAATTCCAAACATGGAAATCTTTTATCAGAAGGAAAACTATTCAAAAATCTTCATCTTACAAAACAGTTACAGAAATATCTTATCCATGTTTTCTCTAATCTTTTGAAGTAATAGAACAATCATTATCATGTTGAGACATATAGTGAGATCTTGGTGTACCAACTATGCCAAATGCTCTATCCTATGTTGGATTTAAATGCTTTGCTTTAGGGTGAGGTATTTCTGTATTTAGAGACAAGTTCTTTCTATGTTGCCTTGTCTGGACTATAGAGCTCACTAGGCTGACCTTAGACTCTTCCTCTGGAGTGCTGGGATTAAAGCATACCTAGCTTTGAGGAGACTTCTATATCTGTATTGGAAGTGTTTGTTTGTGCTTAATTTTCATAGAAACTGGGAGGAAAAGTTGATTTCATTAAAGGGACATGGTTCCCTAGCAACCTATTTCCAAAATGGTCTGGAGCATTATCTCTAGAATGACAATAGAGTCTGCTGTGACCTCTTGGCATTAAAGTCATGATAAATGGGTCATTTTAGGTAGTTTCTTAGTGTTGTTTTGTTTTGTTATGCTTGCTTGGTTTTTTTTTTGTTTGTTCATTTGTTTGTTTTGTTTGGCTTGCTTGTTTTTTTTTTATGTTGTTTCTTGTCTTCCTCTTCTGCCGCTCCAACTATACCTAGTTAGACTATTTTATAGTAATTATTAGTCAGTGCTGTTTTTCTTGTTTTCTGTCTTTCGTTTTCAAATATTGGACCAGATTTCCTTTCCCAAGAAAAATCTCATTCCACCACAATATACATTTTTATTTTCATCACTGGGTTGTATTTTATTGAGGATTATTACCCTGCCTTCAGTGAAAGATACTAATTAATAGTTGATTTTGGTTTGTTTCTGATTAGTCTTTGGTGGTTTTGCACTTAGGGTAATCTTGAACTCATAGACTAAACCAGAAAGTATTTCTTCTCTTCCTGCCTTTTGAAAGAAATTCTAGAGAAGGGATGTTATTTCTTCCTTCCATGATCAGTAGAAATTACCAGGTAAACCCAGGCATAGCTGGGGTTGTCTGCCTTATAGTCACACTGTGTTAGTTAGGGTTTCTATTGTTCTGAAAAAACCACTATGAACAAGGCAACTTGGGAAGGAAAATATTTATCTCAGCTTACATTTCTATATTATGGTCCATCACTGAGGGAAGTCAGAGCAAGAACTCAAATAGGGCAGAAATTTGGAGCTAGGAACTGATGTAGAAACCATTGAGGGGTGCTGCTTACTGGCTTGCTCTCTATGACTTGCTCAGCCTGCTTTCTTATAACACCCAGGACCACCAGCTCAAGGATGACCCTACTCATGATGATCTGTTCTCTCTCCACATGAAGTATTAATTAAGAAAATGTCCTACAGGCTTGCCCACACCCTGATCTTATGGAGGCAATCAAGGTACTCTCCTCTCAGATGACTCTAGGTAACGTCAAGTTATGTAAAACTAGCCAGTATAGTCATTAATCACTGATTCATTACTTTTAGTGGATGTAGAGTGTTATCCATATAGTCTTTTCATCTTATGTGAGTCTAGGTAGATTTGTCTTTCAAATAATTTATTTTACAATTGTTCGTTGCACTTCTATATTATTCTATTAAATAGTATCTGTAATACTACCCCTCCTTTCTAATGTTAGCAAGTTTGTTATCGCTCGTTGTTAATTTACCAGTACAGCTTCATGATGTTTATCATCAGGTCTATAATTATTATCACAGCAGTGTTTCCTAACCCACTAGCAACCAATGGAGACATAGACACTTGTTATATTTTAAAATAGCCTTAGTTAACCTGGGGCAGGGCAGACATTAATCCTCTAAACTCCTTCCCATAGTGGGGCAAATATGGGATACCTGCCCCAATCCCATGCCATTTGCTTCTAATAATTTCTGTCAAGCTACCTCCCATCCATAATCCCAAATACTTGCTAATGTTCTTCATCTGGGCCAAATCTCCATCACGCCAGCCATGTGCTTCTCTTCTGTGTACCTCACGGCAGCCTTCTTCCTCCTCTTCCTCCCAAGATGCTCTCTGTCTCCCCAAGCCTGGGAACCTTAGCCAGGCCTATCCCATTTGCCCTGCCCAGGTGTGATGGCTTTTTATTGGTCAAATAGATTAGGCTCTAGGCAAAGTACTGATGGATCACAGAGGCAGCAAGCAGTAATTACCATCAAAATACATCAGACCAACCTCCAACAACATGTTTTCTTAGTATAGCTAGAAACATTCCTATTTTTATGAAATTAGCTTTGGGCCAATTAGTGGCGGCAGCACATGTCTTTAATCCCAGCATTTGGGAGACAGAAACAGGCAGGTGGATCTCTCTGAGTTCAAGACCCACCTGGTCTACAAAGTGAGTCCAGGACAGCCAGGACCACACAGAGAAGCCCTATCTTTAAAAAAAAAACAAAAACAAAAACAAAAAACCAACAAATAAACAAACAACAACAAAAACAGCTTTGGGGTTTATTTTTCTCTACTGACTTTATGCTTTGAAATATTTATGATTTACTGTCTTACTTCTAATTTGGTATTTTATCTATCTAGTATCCTACCTTAGTAACTTAAGAAATTGATTTTTTGATCTTTCTTTTTAACTTTTTTCTAATATATACACTAAATGATACAGATTTCCAGCTCAACACTCATTTCATCACAACCTAAAAACATTGTTAAGTTGTATTCTTCTACTTGTTTAAAATGTTGCAACTTTCCTTCAGACATTTTCCTAACCTGTGTGCTATTTAGAAGTATGTTGTTTAATCTCTTTTTCTGCATTTTTCCATGTCTTTCTTGCTATCAATTTCTAGATAACTTTTACACTGGTCTGAGAACAGATATTGTTCTGTTTTTTAACATTTTTCTTAATGTGGCATAAGCCAGAATGTGTGGCCTTTCTTAGAGAATGCCCCAAACACGCTTGCGAAGGGTTCTGCTCGGGCTTGGTGAGATAGTCGATAAATGTCAATTATATTTATTATGCACAATTTGAACAGTTGGTTAACAGTGAACAGGAAAGAGAAAAGGGAGCAGACTGAGGCCCAGATACAACCTTCAAAGTCATATTCCCAATGAGCTATTTTCTTTGACCAAGTCTTACCTTTCAAGGCTTTTATAACATCCCAAAATAGTGTCAGCAGCAGAGCAAAGCATTCAAAACATGTCTATAGAAGACATTTCACATTCAAACCATAACATTTCTTTCTTGTCCCCAAAGGCTAATAGACATCTCATAAGTGAAAAATGCATTTGGTTCATCTCCAAGGTCTCTCTAATGTTAACAGTTCCAGCAACTGATCAAAATCCTAGCCCAAAATATGTTATGAGTCTCCCATTAGCTCTTAGCTGTGACTCTCTAGAAATTAAAATCAAATTACTACTTTAAAAATAATGGTACAGGGAAAAAAATATTCCCATTCCAAAACTGATCGGTGGGGCTCTGTGTCATAGTGTATGTCAGGGGAGGGAAGGTAGACAAAAGGAAAAGTAAAAGGCAATAGACCAAGCGTGTCCAGCATCCAGAGCTTTGTGGGCCCAAAAGGGCCTCGGCATGTTGCAGTCCTCATGGCCTGTCTTGAGCTGGTTTCACGGCTTCCTGAAGCTTTCCTAGCCAGATATCCAGCATTCAGGCATTGTCAACATCCTGTGGTCTCTGGTGTGGCTAACGCTGTAACTTTACCAGATCACATAGGCCCTTTCCAGAGGCTTGTTGCAGGGAATATGACTCTGCCACACATTGCCTGCCCTCCTCTGCCTTCCTCTGAAATCTCAAGAGAAGCCATGATCACCCTCAGACTCTACTTGCAAGACCAGCAAGAGTGAGAGCCAAGCTTTCCCTACAGTGGCCTTTGAGTGGACAGGTGCCTATACCCAGGAAAGCACTTCCTCAGGCAGCTCTGTTTAATCAGACTATCCCTGTGGTCCTCCTATCTCAAGGGAAAGGCTTTCAAAACGAGTTTACAATTTTATCCATGGTAACCTGTGATGACTGTGTATGATGCATTCCTGAAATGCCCTCAAGACGTTATTTCTATTATTTCCTCGCAAAGTAATTGATGCCTTTTGTTATGGCACCGATCTTTTTAGCAACCATACCTTCTCTTCTACAACATCGACCATGTTTCTTTTCTGCCCAAATTTTGTTTCTTACCTCTTTCTATTCTTCTTTGCCTCTGGATTCTTACTGTAAAACTGGCTAAAAGAACCCAGTATTAAAGAGCCAGCCGTGGTGGCATACTTCTTTAATCTCAGCACTCAGGGGGCAGAGGCAGGCAGATTTCTGAGTTCGAGGCCAGCCTGGTGTATGGAGTGAGTTCCAACACAGGTAAGGCTACAGAGAGAAACTCTGTCTTAGGGGGAAGAAAAAAAAAAAAAAAAAAAAAAGCAAGTATTAGCCGGGTGGTGATGGCACCTTCCTTTATTCCCAGCACTCAGGAGGCAAAAGAAAGCAGATATCTGTGAGTTCAAGGCCAGCCTGGTTTACAAACAGAGTCCCAGGAGAAACTCTGACTCAGGGGAAGAAAAACGTTTCAGAGTATGAACACAATGTAGATTAATTGCTTTTGCATACTATAACACAAATTTTGTCTTTTCTGATGCCCAGTAGCATCCTTGATTCCATGTGAGCCCTCGTGAACTCTGTATTTATTGTCCACATTCTATTAGAATTCTGTTATTTTGAGCTCTCACTAGAACTGCCCATATAGTTCCTCTAGTATTCTAAAGCATCTCCAAATTCTTTCAATTTACTTCCATAATCCAGCTCCAAAGACCTAAAAACAACATGGCCAGGTTTACTCACCATGTTAACCCTATTTTTCTATTGCCAATTTCCTACTTTAGTGTATTGAGTAGTTGGGCTTTTGTGTTACTGTTGAGAAATGCTAAGGAAAGCAACTTTAAGGAAGAAAGCTTTTAAAGGTTTCAACCCACGGTAGATCGGTCCCATGTACCTGGACAGAGCGTAGCAGGAACATATGGCATGTCAGATCATTGATGTTTTGTGTATAGGAAGCAGAGAACAGATTGGAGACTCAGTACAACCTTCAAAGTCACACCCACCAGTGACCCACCTATTTTAGCTTGCTCCTGCCTCCCAAAGTCTTTATGAGATGAAAACAAGATTAAGGTTCTACGAGCCACAGTTTAAGACAGGACAAACCTGAAAACTGAAGGTGTCTGCTGAACTGGAATTGAAGAGCCGTTGATGACACCGCTATGTGTCTCAGTTGAACCCGTCATTTAGAATCTGCCAGTGATGGGAAAGTTCTCTTCAATGTTGAGTTTCCCTTTCCAGAGGGTCTCACTGTGAAGCCCTGGCTGACCATAAACCCACCAAGTTTCACCTACCTCTGTTTCTTGAAGACTGGGATTAAAGGCATGCACCAGCACACTTGGCTTAAGTATTTGAATGTAATTACTTAGGCTATTCTTTGCTTCTGTGCCTGTACGTTTTCTAATCCTGGATTCTGAAAAGGAACAGATCTGGTAGTAACTGAGATTATTCGATTGATGTTCGTGATAGGGGCTGGGTGATGGTCAGAGTTAATTATCAACTTGACAGAATTGACATCACTTGAAAGATGGGTCTTTGGGCATGTGGGAAATTATCTTGATTGTGTTAGTTGAAATGGGAAATGCCAGCCCACTGTGGGTAGCACCGTTCCCTGATTGGAATCTGAGATGATGTGTTGGGGAGGAAAGTTGAACAGCTGTGTATATTCTTAATTCTCTGCTTCTCGACTGTGAGTGTGATGCTATACCTGTCACTGTGAGCCAAGAATGGATGCTTTCTTCCTCAAGTTGGTTTTGTCTGGATATTTCATCACAGCAACAGGGAAATGTATTATTAATACACGGTCTACATGGTGGAAAGGCTGAGGACTCTATGGCTGCTCAGTCCATGAAACTGGGTTCTTCAGCAGTTCCAACTAGGTGCCAAAGGCTTGGAAGATTCCTTGGGCATCAGGGGTTAGTATACATTGGGAGATCTAAGAAATTGTAGTCTGGCATAAGCTGAGGATGCCAAGAACAGCAGGAATAGGTGATGCTTACTCAGAAAGAAGAGAAAGAAGGAAGGATGCATTGCTTATTTTTTGGACTGCTTTGCATCTGGGGCACTTTCAAGGAAAGTGCCTATCACTCCATCAACTAATCCCTCACAGGCACGCACACACACAGGTATGTCTCCTTGTTGATTCCAAGTCCCATCAAAGTGGCAATGAAGACTAACCAACAGATCACCATAGTCAGTGCTGTCCACATGTCTCAATTTTATCTCAAGTGTTTGGTGTGCTAAATATCAAAGAAGTTCAAATATATATATTTTGCATGGTCAACAGTTATAGACTATTTCAGAAGAACCATGTGGTTAAGGTAAAATATCCTTTGGATTATATTTTGTCCCTTTTCCAACCTGAGGACTTCAGACACAGTGAAGTTTTCCTAGAAAAAGTAGAGTGTATTGGCTTAACTTTAGCCAATCCTCTTAGCATAGCCAATCCTTGTATCACATGAGAATAGAGTTTGTTCCATCTTGGGAAATTTTCTAGGGGATCCCTCAGCTCTCCCAGCAAAGCCGTGTGCATAAGTCACATAGGACATTTCTTTTATTTCCCTATCACAGAAGTAACTGGATAAGTGGGCCATGGTTTCTAGTGTGTGTGTGTGTGTGTGTGTGTGTGTGTGTGTGTGTGTGTGTGTAGGTCCCTATGTGTACACCAAAGAATGAGGGATTTTTTTAGGTTTACCAGCAACATGAGAAAGTGCTTGTTCCAAGGGTCTTGGTTTACAGAGCAGGAGACTGAATTGAAAATGTGAACACGGGAACCAGATGAGAGTTCTCTGAATTCCCAGACTAACTACTCCTCTATTTTTGTCAACTAAAACTTCAAGGAATAAATCTTCAGATGATATTGACAAAAAGAAAGAAGGAAGGGAGGGAGGGAGGGAGGGAAGATGGAAGGATGGAATTTTAGATAAAGGAAGAATTCTGAATTCTATAAGAGTAAAGCTTTGACACAGTATATTCTAGGGTTTGAGGCTCTCCAAAACCTCCTATATACCACAGCACATGGTACTAAGTCTCTCTTACTCTTAAGGACTTACTGGTCTCCTAACTCCAGGAAGGAGTTCATCCAGAGCCCAGCTTTTCAGCCTAGCTAGCCAAAAAGAGAAAGATGAGGCGTCTTCATGTTTTTAATTAACTAACAGAATTACCCGTGAGCACCACCATACCTCGTTAGTAAGAGGGAAGGTTCTAAGATGAGCAAGTACTATCCCAGTACACCCAGCTCAGCCCTGTGCTACACCAGGGTATCTTAAGCTTCTTCACTGATCGCCTCTTTTCAGCCAAAAAATTGTTACGTAATCCCAGGTATATAGGCGTATTGAGTAGATACACCAATCAAACATTTACCACAACAAACCATAAGAAAATTATTTTAGAACAATTTGTTGATGCACATGTAATTTACTATTTATTAAAGGTCAAAGTAAATTTGTGTAATAATGAAGATGGATGTGGTTGTTTAATTTTTCATGAAGAATTAAATCCTGGCTGAATATTTGATGCTATAAGATACAGAGCAACTTCTGTATTTTTCAGAGCTGATTGATATTTTGATTCTATTCTCATTAGCATTGAGAACTCTCCTGTATATAAATATGTAATAGAAAACACAGGATGATATTTAGGGCCACACCAAAACTGTGGGAAACAGTGTCCAAACACCAAGTCAACGTTTATTTAATAACTTTTTACAATACTCAAATCAACAACTCAAATAACTATTTTTTTTTTTCTGAATAACTTTATATTAACTCACAAAACACAAGGCCAACCACTTGCCCAGCCACCAACACAACCCTTTCATGGTCATTCTGAAGCAATGGAGCTTTAGAAATAAGAGTCCATGTTTGCACCGTCAAATTTGTAAAGCCAATTTACATTTCTTCGGTATGATTAAACAAACCATTTGCAATTCTGCGCTGCTACAGCATCTCTTCGAAGCCCTCACAGAGCTTGACATCAGTCTGGTTCTAGGCACCCTCCAGACACCGCTTGATCTCAAGAGAGCAAGGCTAACGCATCAGACTGCTGGTACAGCAGCTGGGGTCCCTGAGGCTCCTGATAAGTGATGTGAGGCTTTGCAGGCTCAGCGTTACCTCCTCCACTGATGCCCCAGCGACAGTGTGACTCAGGGTGTGCCCCACCACAGAGGCCACAGCCACACCCGTGGCGGTGGTCGCCATCTGGGTCAGCAAGCCTGCCTGCTTTGGTGCAGCAGCAGGTGAGCCAACTGCAGACAGTGCCGTTGCTGTTGATGCTCTTCTTTCTGAGAGCAGCCCTCATCTGAGGAGCTCAGCTGGCTGGAGCGGCCACGCGGAAAGTGCAGCTTCATCTTCCACACGTGTCCTTCTTACTAGTAACCTCTGTCTTCAGAGACAACTGACTCTCAAGTAACTATTTTTAGACCAAAGTATTCTAACACAATACCATCCCAAAAGGCACTAATTTGTTCCTTACTCATTAAGGAGTGATGGGAGTATAATATTAAAGTGTTTGTTTTCTGTAACGAAACCATTGCTTCTTTAAGAGCAGAGCATATTGGACGTCTACTAAAAACACTACAACTCTTAACACAATAGTCTAGAATCAAGTTCTAGGTATTTCAAGCGGCCCTTATTGGTGTTAGGTGGTCTGATGAGAGTACAATCAAAATGCATGTTTTGTATCCCCAAAAGCAAGGGCACAGTGACTGTTCACCCCAATGTGATTGTGAGCTGTCAGAAACACCTCACACTTTGGAATTAAATGTTGATCTTTGCACATCCAGAGACATTTGGTTGCTAAAATATTGAGCTGTTTCCACTGTTCAGGGTATTGAATTCAGCAGGCACGGTAAGGTGCTTGCAATCCCTGTACATGGGAGGTCAGAATATTGCAAGTCATCCCTACCTACATAGCAAAGCTGAAGCCAGTCTGGGCTACTTGAGGCACTTTCTAAAAGAGGAGGAGGAGCAGGGAGAGGAGGAAGAGGACAAGGAAAAGAGAAAAGAAACTCCAATTCATAAGCCAGCCTTAGGCTTCTAGTTGTATCAGGTCCCTAGAAAGCAAAATTCTACAAAACCCAGATGAAAGCATGTCTTCTACCATGTCCATTTGTAGGCATCCCTCAGGCTTGGTGACGCCCCTCTCCCAGAAGCTTCTGCCATTGCCCATACTTTACTCACAGATATTGCCTTTGAAAGACTGTGACAAGTTTTCCAAGAGATTGTCAGAGGGTGACCAAATAACCTAAGGTAATCTTAAACGTCTCTTGGCTTCTCATGTTTGTGAAATGCAACTGTGATCATTCAGAAAGAGGGCTAAAGCTCACACCCCTAAAAATACCATCTTCCCTATCAAACTTACTCTAAGATCTTAAAATTTTTTTCCACTTCCACTAAACTTTATATTAAAAAAAAAAAAAAAAAAAAAAAAGGTAATCGCGTGAGGTTATCAGTCTTTTGATAAATGAGCTTTAAAACTAAAACTGTTTAGTTACCTGTGGTGAGACATACTTGTAATGTCAGCCCTCACAATGGTGAGGCTAGAAGGCTATGAGTTCAATCCCAGACTCAACTAACCAGAAAGTGCCAGAATAACCTGGACTGGAATAGCAAGACATCATTTCAGAAAAGAGAGAAAGGAGAAAAAGAAACGTATCAGTCAGAAGAATATTATTTTTATTTGGTCATCTTAGCTTTTATTTCACTTTTATTTCTTACCATGGTTACTCGCTTTATTTAATGTCATGCCTTACCCCCTGAACTTTAATGTATATATTTCTCAATACATCCTTCTGTATTGGGTTAGCAGCATAAGTGTGAAACAAGCCATTGTCCTTATACTATTTGTTCAAAAAGAAGAAAGAAAAACAAGTTCAGAGGGGAAAGGGCTCACTGGCAGTGAAGGGCACAGAGCCTCTGATGCTGGGGCTTAGATCTGCTGGCTGCTCTTGAGCGCTATTAGTGAAACGGGACATTTGCTACTTGCTGTGTTCACAATACAGACATAGAGAAAGCCCAACACATCGCTCCACACTCGCTACACTTTCATATGTGTACATTCTCAGCCTCTCCTATATTTTGCTGTTGGAAAAAAATATGGGTACCTGAATCTGAGGCATGAAAAGATGCCCTCCGACTGGACAAAAATGAGAGAAAACCGATGAGCTAGTTTCCATCCGTCCCCGCCCCCTCCCTCAGCACCCACCAGAAGGAGAAGGGGGAAAAAAAGAAAAAGAAAAAGAAAACCCACAGAGCTGTTTGATTGCTTAAGCCGGGTGGTCAGACAATAGGACCAGAAAGAATGGCGGCTTCCTTCCTTCCTGTTGAGTGTTCTGCCTGAGTGAGCAAATTCAATAGCACTCTGCTTTGGCGCAGAACTAGGCTCTAGCAGGAGGGAAAATCAACAAAGAGCCATTCTAGGGCATTTCCAACCCCACCTAAGGCAAGCCTCTGAGCTATAGAGCCGGGGGAGGGAGGTCTTGATTCAGGCCCTCCCAGGGGAGTATGCATGGAAGTATACAAACACGCACGTCATTGTTTAAATTAAGGGCTGTTGTTTATGCTGCTCCTCGCATCTGAAGTTGTACAACTCAGTTACCGCTTTCTCCTCTCCAATGTACAGTTCTCTAACATGGTTCAAACTTTTTTGTTGTTGTTGTTATATCTGCCTATTCTGTGGCGATTAACAAGTCAAAATCAGTACGGTCAACTGTGACGCCCTTCTATTCAGAATCAGCATAAATGTTCTTCCAATTACTCGTCTGCCTTGCTGCCTTTTAGACCTGAGTTGGGGATACACAGTGATTTGGCATTCTGGCAGTTAAGAAAAGAAGCCAAAGATGGGAAGAAAGAGCCAAAACATTAATTTAAGCAATACAATATTGTGTTACCTGTAGAAAAATCTCCACATTTGGATAGAGAGTCTAATTTCAAATGCCTTTAGAATGCCTTGCACTATTACACAAGAGAGCTATAGTAAGGGACGTTCTCTGTATTCGTTTCAGTGTTTTTCTTAACATATAATTTGTTCACACACATTCCCAAAAATAAAGCTTCGAATGTATAGAAACTTTACTGAAGTGTATTGTTAGTTCTTCCTACTGTATGTGACATGACATGTACTTAAAACTAATTGTCCCAATATGTCATCAGTCTGTTCCTCGGAATGTTTGAATGTGATAACACGGCACTGCTTAGTTCTGCTAAATGGGACCACTGACCTTAAAAAGGGCAGATTATCTTAGAAGGCCTAAACTAATTACACACGTTCCTCAGAAGCAACAAACTTCCTCCAAAGGTGGCATAAGAGGAATTAAGAGAGAGTGTCAAAGTGTGCAAAGGCTTTGACCCTGAGTTCTTGGTTTGAAGATGGAAAGGGTGCTGGGGGATGAATGGCCTTGAACTGAGTCACCTCCAGACGACAGCCAAAGAAACAGAGACCTCAGCCCTGCGTCTGCAAGAAATAGCGTTCTGCAGGCAGTCTGCAAGAGCCAGGATGGGCAGGCTCTCCTCAAGTCAAAATGCAATCCAGCAAAATAACTTTAGTCTCTTGAGACCCAGAGATCAGAGAAGAGCTGAGCCCACCCAGACTTCTGCTCCCTAGAACTGTGAGACCATCAATGGATGTGGGTTTAAGATGTTACAACTTTTGGAGCTGTGCCACAGCAACATTTAAAAACAAATGGCTCGTCTGTCTTTTTCTTCATCATAATGAATTTTCATAATTGCAACTGCAGCCCCATGAATATGAAAACTTGTCATTTTTTGTTGCTGTTGTTGTTGATTTGGTGACATGATCTCTGTCACTGTGACATCCATAATGTTTTACTGTTTCTGCCAGGAAAAATGTATTTGTACTTGAATGCTTCTATAGTTAGAACTTGATAGCATCAAGGCTTGTTATTGTGAGGCATTAGTGTACATAATATACTTTCACTGTTACTCTTCTGACAGATTTTAACAGAACATCCAGGATAGACATATAGATAACATTCCGGATAGATATAGTCAGTAGATAATAGTATTAAATGCTTAAAGGACTTAAAGTACTACATCTGTTAGTATTAAAAAATCCACCTCTATATGCATCCATTCTATTTTGTGGTCCTTTATATGTGAACTAATCAAGCTTACAATTTTATTGTAGTTAAGAAAAAACACAATGGGAAAAACTGTCCTCTCATAGAATTTTCTAGTAGCTAGAGATTATGTGAGGTTCTTTAAATATTTTTACATTTTCATTTCGTGTGTGTGTGTGTGTGTATGTAGGTGCATATGTGCTGTGGCATCCACATGGAGGTCGGCAGACAACTTTGTGGCACCATTTGGTCCACTCCTATTTTTTCATGGGTCCTGAGATGGAACTTATGTTGATAGTCTTCACAAGTGCCATTACTTACTGAGTCATCCCTTTGGCTCCTGAAGTTCTTTTCTATTTAACATTTAAAATATCCTTGTTGGTGATTGAAATAATGGAATGAGCTAATGGCAAGATGAAGTTATATATAAATAAATGTAGGTTTATTGGAAGTAGCTCTTGGCTGCCATGCAGGGGGAAAGAAGGAGGAAGGGCGCAAAAGAGGAGAGAAGAGAGGAATGAAACAGAGAGGGGAGAGGGGGGAGAGAGGGGGTAGAGGGAGAGAGAGAGAGAGAGAGAGAGAGAGAGAGAGAGAGAGAGAGAGAGAGAGAGAACCCAAATGCCTGGATTATATAGGGAAGAGCCTCTGGGAGAGGCGAAGCTCCGCCCTTGGCCTAGGGTATGCCAGCCGTGCCCTGCAGTGGGTAGGGATGCCTGAAACCAAACAGTTAGTGGTTATTGCCACCACTAGGTCTTCCATCGGGGACTAAGGGCACCCCAGTGAGGTTATAGAATTCACTCTTGCTTACTCAAGGAGAGCTGCCAGAATTTGAACCAAGACACAGCAACAGATCCTCGGTCCTTTTCGTTTTTTCTAGGAATAGAAAATATCATCTGGCAGGGGATGGAGAATAGTGATAGAGTATATGCAGCCTTTGGTTTAATCCCCATAATCACAAAGCTAGTAAATAAAGTATTGTACCACTTTGAAAGGATCTCAGAGTATGTAAGCATGGCAGTGCAGAACAGAAGAATGCTCTGTGAGTGTTTGTCATTGCTGCTGCTTCCCTGAACCTTCTGAGAGTAACTTAGTTCCTTGTTTGCTGGTATGACGGGACATCATAGATAGAGTGACTTATAAATACATGAGATTGGTTTCTTATCGTTTTGAAGCTTAGGAGGACCGTAATCAAGGCATTGGCATCCTGCAGTGGTCTTTATATCTTGTCCCATGGTTACAGACAGAAAGGTAAGCAATTGCATGAGCAATCAAGGGAGCACCATTCCTGCAACATTTCTGATCTGCCCTTACCGCCTCTTAAAGTTTCCACCCTCCACATTGTTGGGTTAGTGATTGAGCACTAATTTGGTAGCCTATAACTGCCATGCGCATGTTCATTTCATACAAGTAAGGACACTCATTCATGTGAACTCGGTGTAAGCGCTAACACAGAATGTTAGCCTTACTCTATTATCGGCTCAGTCTTAGATCTCATCCAGATTTTTCTCACCAGGACAAAAATGTTTAATTGCCAAGTTCTTTCGTTCTTTCTTTTTATTTTTATTTTTCTTTCATTCTTTCTTTCTTGGAGACAGGGTTTCTCTACATTGCCCAGGCTATCCTGGAATTCAGTATGGCCTTGAACTTACAGAGATCTGCCTGCCTCTGCCTCTGCCTCTTAAATGCTAGGGTTAAAGGCAAAGTGTACGTGCCTTTTCTTTCTACTTTCTTTAATCATTCTGGTGAAGGAATAGTTTTTCAGCTTTTTGCTTAACTTTCAACACTTTGATATTTTAAAACATTACAAAACTTGGTGTCAGGGTTTGTGCCTGTAGACCTGGCGTTTGGGAGTCTGACACAGGCAGATGTGCGATTGCATCCAGCCTTTAGACAAATGAGTTCAAAGTCAGCTTGCTCATGAGAATCTCAAAAACACAGTAAGTAAACACTTAAAATAATAATAATAACTTTAAAATCTATGAAGTCTATGAAACTCATGTTGTAGAATGTTCTTCCAATTCAATTTTTGACCATTTTTCTTGATAACAGTCAAGTTACCTATCTTCAATAATCATATTACAAACACAGTAGTGTGTTCTCTGTGCCATGTTCAGTGGCTCCTAGTGCCCTTCCTTTGTCCGACAGGCTTCTCTGCTATAGGTTTATTTTGTTTCTTTGTAGTTAAAAGAATTTTGTAGAAGAAGTTAAAGAATGAACTACATGTTCTTCCTTGGACTTTCTATTTTATTCATTCATATTGTACCCGTGTCATCTCATAGACTTATACTTTATTCAACAACTTATAATCCTTTGCTGTCTGAGCTGGGACTTGAGACTTGGTGGACACTTAAAGTGACTTTTCTGCTTCTGCCTGAGGCCTTTGTTCCTGTCTTTCACTGCGAGAACTAACATTGGCCATTCAACTATTTTATTATCTCTTCTGCTATTCACTAGGTGCATGTTTGTTGATATATTTTGTGCCAGGTTCCATGTCAGGAAGACCTATGCCTTTAGGGCACTGCATTCTAATAAAGCAGGCACATGGGTTAGAAGTGGAGTCTTGGTGTCAGAATGTGGTTCCAACCGTCACCATCAGAAAACAAAATGAGAACCGGGCAATGGTGGTGGTGCACACCTTTAATGCCCACACTTGGGAGGCAGAGGCAAGCAGATCTTTGTGAGTTCAAGTACAGCCTGATCTACAGAGCTAGTTCAGGGACAGCTAGAGCTGTTACACAGAGAAATCCTGTCTTGAAAACTGAGAGAGAGAGAGAGAGAGAGAGAGAGAGAGAGAGAGAGAGAGAGAGAGAGAGAGAGAGAGAGAGAGAGAGAGAGAGAGAGAGAGAGAGAGAGAGAATGAAAAGGTAAGACTACAAAAAATAAATCAATAGGTAGATTGCTTGTTGTGCAAATGTGGGGATCTAGTTCAGAGACCCACCGCCCATGTTACTCCAATTTCTGAGATACTCTAATAAAAATAAGCTAAGCAGGAGAATTCCATTCCCCTGTGACTATATTTTTTCTAGTCACCTCTTTTCTGCTCCTAAACACCTTTTCTTTAAACAGCTCTACTACGAGGCATCAGGCAAAGTCTGGCCAAACAAGGATACAAATACTTTCATTCTTCGCAGACCATGCAGAGACATTCACCATGGCTCTTCTACGTGGTACAGTTAACATAAAGATGCAGTCTTTCGTTGAGAAAGTCTCCTCCTACATACAGAGACACACTTGCAGGCCCACCACCAAATCATCCTCTCAGCCTTCTTTCACTTACTCCACTTGTATTCTCAACTAATTTGGATGCTTCAAGGCCACATCAAATTGGTCTCTGGAGCTCTAGTACTTACAACCAGATAAGCCCTCAAGAGACAGTTAGTGTGTAACTGTGCACACAGCCATCTCAACACGTACTACTTGGTGTTACGGAGGACAGGCATGCCCGTGTTCATCACAGAGTCGCCAAGGCTGATATCCAACTCACTGTACTTTCCAAACCACTTCCTTTCCACTCTCTGGAATGTTAAAGTCTAGTCGTGTCTATGAGTAATAGACTGTTGCCAAGCTTTCTTTTGCTTCTTCTGCAACACACACTGAAGTGTAGAAGAAAGTACAGTGAGGAAAATTTCACTCTTTTTGTTCTAACAGACACATATAAACAAAAATGTTTCGCTAATATGTCAAATTTTGTGATTTTTATATATGTTAGAAATATGCATGTTTCCAGACAAACTAATTCTATTTCTGCCCATGTAAAAATCCAATAATTTTAATGCTCTAACCCTAATTCCATTGAGTGGTCATGGTTTACATAGGTGTATAGTAAGTGGATATTGAACAGGACATCTTATAAAGACTATTAGCATGTCTACAAATATATTTCACTATATTTTCACTAACAGTTTGGCTGGTTCTTGAAATGAAAACAAAAACCACTATTTCTATTATGAAATTTTTTTTGTTTTAATACTAGGTCTTGCTAATAACAAAGCTCATGTTGGCATTGAACTCATGACTTTCTTGGCTCAGTTCCCCAAGGCCTGGATTACAGGGGTTAGTAATTAGGCAGCGATACAGTCACCCGTAAAGGTCCTGATGATGGTGAGAAAACAGGCAGCACCAAAGCCACTACAGAAGCAGCTTGGCGGAAACACGTCACCAACCATCACCCCTCCGCCGCCGGCAGGACTAAAATACCCTAAGTCATGTGTGCACCTTCTGCGAATGCGTGTGTACTTCCTGCGCATGAGCTAGATAGTTTATATAGGGTAAAGGGAACTCCTCCCATTCCTCCCTCTCTCTCCCCAGGAGTATCTCCAGAGACTGTCTCTGCATCCACTATTAAACCTCTTACGTGAATCTGCTGCGTCGTGTGACTCTATTCCTCCGTACAGCTCCGCCACTCACTTCTAACAATAGACATGTACTTACACACACAGCACAAAGAAATACATGTATATATTTTTTCTAGCTAAAATATTTCTTTCGGGCTGGTAAAATGATGTAGCATGTAAAGGCATTTGTCACCAAGCCTGAGAAACAAAGGTGCATCTCTAGGACTCACATAATAGAAGGAGTGAACTGACATCTACAAATTGACCTCTGACCTCCACCCTTCATTACACACACAGACACACACACACACACACATCTGCCATGCACACACAATAAATAAATAGATAAATAAACACATATTATTGCTGTAAGTTCGGGGCCACGCATAGTGAGTTCCAGACCTTGTCTCAAAATTAACAAAAACCCTTTAGCTGTTACAGAAGCAGCAGTTCTTTATTTACCAATAAATTAGAAATTAGATTTCAAAAATTTAAAAGATAGATAGCTATAATTCATCACGAAAATATAGCAAGTATTTTAAAAGATAGACTATACTACTCAATATATGTCTTTCTTTCTTTCTTTCTTTCTTTTCCTTTCTGGTGTTTTGAGACAGAGTTTCTCTGTGTAGCCTTGATCTGTATAGCCTTGACTGCATCTACTCCCGTCTCTCCCCTTTACTCTCTTCACCCTCTCCCTTGTTGTCCAGCTCAGAAATATACACTGTGGACTCTCCCAAAGGTCTCTCTGCCTCTTCCACATGTCTATATGAACATTTTCCTCCATCATGCCTAGAGTGGTTATGTTTCCTTTCCTCTTTCTTTCTTTCTTTCTTTCCTTCCTTCTTTTTCATTCATTTGGTGCTAAAACCATGACCAGTCATGTTCCTTTCCTTATTTTTTTCATTCAGTAATATTGAGAATAATTAGGAGTAAATTAACCAATCTTGTTAAATTAAGCAAATTTTGGTGCTAGTAATAACAGACAACAGTCCCTCTCCCTTTAAAAAAAAAAAATTAAAATTTCTAATGCCGTTTAAAAGTTTGTTACTATATGCCTTAGAATTAGCCTAGTGTTAGAAACAAAAGAACTGAGCCAAAGTTTATCTGAGCCGTCTGTACCCAGTGGATAGATACTGAGTTTGAACAATGACCTCAGATTTCTGACCTTTGATTTGAGAGCTGCTGGTTGATGTCATCATCCTGAAAGTATGACAGTTTCTTCTTTCTCTCTATCAGAACCCAAAAGCGTTTGCGTCTTAATCCGTTTGGTAAAATTATAGCATTCTAACAACTATAGCCCATGCAATGCCATTAATAGTTTATCTTTCATTAGAAGGTTGAATTTGGATCAAGCTTGGAGAAAAATTAAAATTAATAATTAAATTAAATTAAAGTTAATAGTAAATAAAATAATGATAAATAATAAATAAAAATTAACTTTATGCCAGGCGGTGGTGGCCCATGCCTTCAATCTCAACACTTGGGATGCAGAGGCAGGTGGATTGCTGTGAGTTCGAGGCCAGCCTGGTCTGCAAAGTGAGAGGCAGGTGGATCACTGTGAGTTCAAGGCCAACCTGGTCTTGGACAGTCAAGGCTACACAGAGAGACCCTGTCTCCAAAAACACAAACACAAAAACAAACAAACAAAAAAACTTTCCTCTAGCTCCTGGTAAATGCACAACACTCCAGAGAATGGATCACAGCTACCTTTTTCGACACTCTCTTTAAATAAAAGGCAGACTACAACTACCTTCTATAATGATATTTACTGGGCCAGTCTTCTTTACTTTGCTCTTTAACTGATAAGCATGAGAAGACATTGTATTTCTCTTTACAAAGGGAAGATCAGAAACCTTTCACTATTTTGTTGGATTGAGTTGTGTGCCCTCAGAAACAGAACAAAATCAAAAGAGTAAAGAAACCACAAAGATTATTGAAAGTAAAATAATTTTCTGTGAACATCTTTCTTTCACAAATTTCTATTAATAATGGAGAAAAGATTAATCTATTGTGATAAAATATTTGGCTTTTCTCCTCTTTCCTTCTCCAGGGACTCCTAAACATGGAAAATTTGTTCCATTGAAGATTTAAGAGGTTTACCCTCAAGCACCTTGTGTATATGTGCAAGCATCGTGTGTGTGTGTGTGTGTGTGTGTGTGTGTGTGCGTGCGCGCCCCCCCCCCCCCCCCCGCGTGCGCCTGTGATGAGGATGAAACCCAATACCTCACTCAAACTAGCCAAGCACTACAGCACAAATCACAGATCTAAGTTTTCACATTGTCCTATTTCTCATTATCAGAAAGTCTTTCCAGATGTTCCGCAAAGGTCATTCAAAGTTAAAATTCAGCAAGATTGCCTCAGTTGACCCTTTACCCAGATCCCCACGGGGGGGGGGGGGGAGGGCGTTTCCTTTCCCACTCCCCTAGGGAGCAGGAAGCTTGTCAACATTAGCACACAGGTGCAGGATCACCAGTTACGCTGCTCCTGGGAGTGCAGATCAGGAGTGCTGAGAAGGCTCAAGGCCACTTCAAGCAAAGGATGGGCAAGGAGTGAAAGTGGGAAGGATTGTTCCTCTTTCTCATTTGAAATGACATATTTAACTCTTCCCCCTCTAAGTACTATCTCCTTTACCAAGACATAAATATACAGAGACTGTGGCACTGAATAGTTTCTGAGTTTTTTGTTTTGTTTTGTTTTTTGTTTTTTAGGAGGTTCACGGTAACCTCTAGTGCATTTCCTTCTTTTAGTCATCATATTAAACTACATATAAACCTGGGTTTCCAATGACTCTGTTTGCCTGAGTTTTGGGTTGGGCAGTTTGCCTGGAAACTTCAACCTTATTTTCTAATTAGATTTATTTTAATAGTATTCAACAACTTGGCCATGCCACATCTTTTACTAGTGTTGCGGACATCAATGAAATGTCCTAGATTGCTGAAGCTTTGGGTATGCAGTTTGGACACCCAGGAAGTAATATTGTAGTCAGATAAAGTGTGAGATAGTACACCTTCTCACCCCAAAATATGAACGTTTGATGGATTCCCCAGTAGTTAAAAAGTGAAAGATGTTCACAGGCAGAAGTTGCTTTCTTGTAAGTCAATAGAAGAAGATGGAGACACGGAAGTGAGTATAAAGTGAGCTGAAAGATCCAAGTGAGGCGTACCGGCGATGGGAACGCACACAGGCAGGTTAGGGATGCCTTTGTGCCCTTACCGAGAACTGAAAACACACTTTCTCCTCTCCCGACTGGAGGCAGAAATGCCAGAGTGTTTAAATCCTGGTTCTTACATGATTTTATGGCCTACATTCTTGAGAGGGGGATGTTAGAATAGTGTATGAAACTCCTGCTCTCCACTGCCTTTGGACCACACCTCCTGCCTCCCGGGTAATCCTAACAAAGTGAAATCAGCTCTGCCACGCCCTAAACCTCTAGCCTGAAAGAATAGACTCCCCCTGTCCCAGACTGGAAACAAAACATTCCGATCCGCTCCAAAGATTAAAATACTATTGCCATTGTCTCCTAATGCATCTGGGTGTGTCAGTTACCTGGTCAAGAGTCCAGGCCACCTGAGCTAACCCACGTGAAGGTCTGTTGAGGAGATGGAAAGAGTTGTTGAGGTGGTGTGCGTGTGCGGGGCTTCCCCTGAAACACCGCCTTGTGCAGGGGTGTGCAGAGCTTCCATCATGTAGCACTGAGGAGCCTAAAACAAAACTTCCTTTCCCTTCTTTTCTATCTTCTTTTCTTTGGAACACTGGCCAAAGTCTGGGCATGCTTTTGCTGACACTCTGGGCTTTTCTCACTCATTCGGCAAGGCTCTCCCCGCCCCCACCGCCTTTCTCCGTGCAGCTGCATGCCTGCCATGTGGCTGGTTGCCAGTTTAACTCTATTGCTGGGCCTGCCCGCTTTTTTGGACCCTAACTCAAAAGAAATGGCTTTCTTTTCCTCTTCTTTCCCTTCTAGAATTTGCCAAGATTTAACAGCTTTCCTGTTCTGTTGTTTTTCTTGAAAACTTTAATAATAAAGTTGTCCCTGGGCTTCCTTCTGAGTCTGTTTCTAAATTCTTTTACTAACCGAACAGAGAACTCCAATTTCCCCGGTAACACAAGGCTTCTAACTACAATAGTATATTTTATCAGACCTCAAACCTCAAACTTTCACATATTACAACAGTGAAGATTTAAATCTTGGCTTTGTGTATGCTAGGCAAGTGCTCTGGCCCCTCCTCCTCCCCCTCTCCTCCTCCCCCTCTCCTCCTCCTCCTCCTCCTCCTCCTCTTCCTCCTCCTTCTCTTCCTCCTCCCTCTCCTCCTCTTCCCTCCTCTTCATCCTTCCCCTCCTCCTCCATCACCTTCCTCCTCCTCCTCCTCCTCCTCCTCCTCCTCCTCCTCCTCCCCCTCCTCCTCCTCCTCCTCCTCCTCCTCCTCCTCCAATAAGAGTTCAGTTCCTGGCCTGCTGTTATAACAATTCAGAAGGCTGAGGTAGAAGAACCGTTTGAAGCGAGAAATTTGAGAGCCCTTTGGGTAACATAGCAAGACCCCTATGCCAAAGCTGGAGAAGGGGATGGACCAAAAACTTACATTTTCTAATTTAGAAAGACCAATCCTAGCTTTTAAAGTTTATATTAGTCGATAATTACCTTCCATTTACCCTGCAACCTGATTTTTCCGTTTCTTTATCTTTGGCACAACTAATTTGGTGCAAGTGGTAGTTGCTGAAGAAAATATGACAACATTAAAGCAGAGACAGGATGTGTGGGAAATAAGTCTTAAAACGTCCTAAATTGTCACTTACCTGATGGCATTAAGATTTGGAGAGCATAGGCAACTTGGATTTCTTGTGGGTCCCCAAGTAAGTGGGAAGGAGCTGTTCTTTGATCACTTCCCCCTGGTGGGGCTGCCTGCACAGGCCACATGGGAAGAGGATGTGCTCGGTCCTTTTGTGATTTGCTGTGCTGGGGCTGGAGGTCCCTTTTTCTGAGGACTGGGGAGGGGGAATAGGTGGAAGAGGGAAGCAGGGTGTGACTGGGAGGAGAGGAGGGAGAGGACTATGACTGGGATTTAAAGTGAATAAATAAACAAATACTTTTTTTTTTTAAGAGGAAAGAAAAGACTCAGAGAGCAGAGAGATGGGCAGACTTTGAAAGCTGTTGGCAGGTGTTTACCTCTATATGGCATTACAGTGTCTCCATCATGGCCAGCCACAGTGGGAGGCCCTTGTTTTATTTTTATGCGAGTTGCTTCTAACTATAATCAGCACATTGTCTTGAATGCCTTTTTCTTATTTTCTAGTAAGACACTATGTTTCAGGACAAATAATATTTGTTAGTGGTTTCAGTCATATTGGTTTCAATGTTATTGATTATGAAACTCTTTCCTGACTTACAGGAGCCATAGCCTACTTCTGTGCTCCTCATCTGTAAGAGAATGGCATTTATCTAACATGGACCAGCTTTATTCACCACACAGGTAAGATAAGCAAGTATTTACTCTGAAATCTCTCAACAGTGATGTTCTCATAGGAGACAAACATTAATATCTGCAAACTGGAACCTTCTCTGAACACGCTCTTGGTCAAGGAACCCCAGAGACTGCTCGCCAAAGTCTTCTTTTCATGATAACATGACAAGAGTAGAAATTTCCTACTTCCTTTGTTTTGTTTATTTTTTAACATTAAAAATAAAACCCATAACACTCTGGAATCTGGCAGATCTCTGAAGTCAAGGCCAGCCTGGTCTACATCATTATGCAGTGTTCCAGGCCCGCCAAGGATACTTCGTGAGCTCTTGTCTCAAAAACAAACAGCCAGGCATGGTAGCTCACACCTTTAATGTCAACACTCGAGGCAGAGGCAGGCTGATCTCTGAGTTCAAAGCTAGCCTAGTCTACAGAGTGACACCTGAGACAGCCAGGGCTACCCAGAGAAACCACTTCTTAAAAAGAAAACACAAAACAAAACAAAACAAACAAAAAAGCCTGTGAAAGCAGGGCAAATGTAGAGGTAGTACGATGCAAAGACCTTAGCTACAAATAGATGATAACACCTGTCCAATGTGAGAATTCAGTGGGATTCTTTTTGCAAATTGAAAGCAGGAGTACTGCCATGTTTATAGCAGTCACTCAATCCATGGAGACTTAACTGTCTGCCTCAACGTAACTGAGCAGAATTTGATTATTCTGTACTGGGTTAGTCACAAGGAGGATGGCTTTGAGAAGGATAAGTTGAGGTGCTCAGACTGGTACCAGTGAGATAATAAAGCGGGTTTTGAAGAGGCAAGGCTCCCAGCTGAGTGAAACCTTGACAGACCTGGATACCTCAGTGTGAATAAAAGGCTCACTATTACTTCATCTCCCTTCCAAATATTCATGTTGCTTTGCGGCAGGAACACCTGGAGGACTACCTCATGAGTGGATACTGAACCATTGCTGTTTTTTTTTTTTAATTATTTATTTTTATTTTTTAATTACTTTATTCAGATTACATCTCAATTGTTATCCCATCACTTGTATCCTCCCATTCCTTCCTCCCTTCCACTTTCACCGTATTCCCTTGCCCTAGGTCTATGACCGAGGGGGATCTCCTCCCCTACTTTATGGTCATAGGCTATCAAGTTTCATCTTGGTAGCCTGCATATTCTTTCTTTGAGTGTCACCAGGGCTCCCCACCAAGGGGAGGTTGTCAAATATGGTGCACCAGAGTTCATGTCAGAGTTAGTCTCTGCTCTCCACCCAACTATGGAGAATGTTCTGTCCATTGGCTAGAGTACACCCAGAAAAGACTCCACCACACAATAGGGACGTATGTTCAACCATGTTCATAGCAGCTGTATTCATAATAGCCAGAACCTAGAAATAACCTAAATGCCCCTCAGTTGAAGAATGGATAAAGAAACTATAGTACATTTACACTATGGAATACTACTCAGCTATAAAAAACAAGGAAATTCCAAAATTTGTGGACAAATGGATGGCACTAGAAACAATCATACTGAGTGAGTTAACCCAGAAGCAGAAAGAATCACACTCACTTATAATTGGGCACTAGCTCAAAAGGCATGTCCCATGAAAGTCTTCACTTATCAGAAGATTGGGATACATGTGAGGACATCACACTGAGACTCTAGGTAAGAGAAATATAGGAGATGGGAAAATAGAAAGACCCAGAGGGTCTTAGAAACCTACAAGAACATCGTAACAGGCGGATCAGGGCCCAGGGGCGGGGGTCTGTTCAAACTATTGCACTAACCAAGGACATTACAAGTAGTAAACATCAAACCCCTGCTTGAACCACTGTTCTGGAGATACTACCTGGCTGTCACTTGCGTGGCTCAAGCCAATCATGTGGAAAACTGCAGGAAACATAAATGAACTTCGCCGGCCCAGTCCACCTGCCATCTTACATTTCCTAGCCTCCTGACTGGTATTACTAGCTATCCTGGAGACACGTTTATTTTATTCACCTTGTTCTTCATGGACATCAAAGGGTCAGCAAGTCAGGTGAGCTCATCCCAAAATCGTTTCTTTATCTAAACTCAGACTTTGCTCTTCCCCCTTCTCTGAGACACAATTCTTACCGGGCATGCCACTGTCTTTCACCACCCAGACAGCCTTCCTCATTTGTAAGAAGCAACTCTCCTGTCTGCAATTGTGAGGCTTTTTTTAGCCCTTAGTGGACAATAGTTTCCATAATACTGCCTTCCCTTTCCTATTAGTTTTTCTTAGGTAAGTACATTGACTAAGGGCATTAGACTAGTCCTTAAAGGGTGTGTATGCACTGAGTATGACACTGTGTTGCTGGCCTTACAGCCTCTTGTAGACAGATCTACAAGGAAAACATATCAAGGGAAGGTCCAGGGCCCTGTGTGTTCTGAGCAAGACTCTGTCGACACTCAGTCTAAATAGAGCAGCTTTGGAGATAAAGGAAGTGCTCGCTCTTAGTCCTCGTTCTGGCCCCAATTACAAGATGTTTACAATTTCCATCTTCTTTATTTTTCAGATTCCAGTTCTCAAATACATATACAAAACTCTTTTACAGTCACATGTCTTCCCACTATCTGCCCGTGGGAGCCCCCAGCCTCTCCCATGACGTGCTCTAAAGTCTGTCCTCAGCCTAAAACTCTGCGTCCTGAAGACAAAATGAGTGTGGCTCTTTTCTCTCTCTCCTATACCCCTCCTAGCAGTGGGCCTAGTTATAGGATCATATTCTATCTCTGAAATAGTTTTTAAAACATAAGACTTGTAATTTCTCTGTGAATTTCATGTTAGAATATCTCACATATATCAATAGCTCTCAGTCTCCCAGATGTAAACCTTTGACATTTTTTCAATTGTTCTATGATCATTCATTTACTTATATTGCGTCTCCTTTAATAATGCTTTTTTTTTTTTTATAGTGTGTATGTGGGTGAGGAGAGAGAAGGGAGGGTAATGTGCACATAAGTGCAGGTATCTGAAGGAGCCAGAAAAGGGTGTCAGATCCCCCAGGGCTGGAGTTAAAGGAGGTTTTGCGGCTCCAAACTCAGGTCCTCTGAAAGATCAGCAGATGCTCTTGGGTTACCGGGCCATGATTTTAGTTCTCCTTGAATAAATCATGATTCTATTTTCTAGAAAAAGGTGTATTTAATACTGATTTTCAGGCTTTAAAAAAAAAGTGTGTGTGTGCGTGTGTGTGTGTGTGTGTGTGTATGTGTGAGGTAAGAGGACAGCTTTGTTGATGTGCTCCTGTCCTTTCACCATTATGTAGATTCTGCAGACAGAACTCAGGTCATAAGGCTTGCACAGCAAAGGCTTTACCTGCTGAGTGGTAACTAACAACCTTGCCTTAGAAAAAGACTGTGCCTGTAACACCACCATCTTCCTCTCATGCTTATATCAAAGTAAATGAAGCCACTCCAAAATCCTTCATGTATTGTCAAAGACTGTTGACGTCCTTGAAGCAATATTGCTAAGGGACAGGATTGTTGTCTTTCCTTTCCCCTGGCTCAATTATATGCGCTAGATACACTGAACACTGATCAAAAAGGGAATGGATTCCCTTGACTATGCCACATTGGGCTTTGGTATCTCCTGTTCTTTACGTGAGAAGAGTACTAAAGGAAGTACCTCACTGACTTCCCGTATCATCTTTCTGGCCTATATGTTGAGTGTGTTCATGTATCTGTTTAAATCTTGGGCAAATGGCTGGACTTATGGCTCAGGTGTGAAGACCCGAGTTCTGATCCTCAGCACTGCCTTCTAAGATTGACTTGTGGCACATGGATATAGCCACAGCCCTAGGGTGGAGGAGATGGGTACATCCTGTCCTGCCAGGCCAGTTTTAAGAAGAAACTATATTTCAAAAATAGGATGGAGAAGGGGCTGGCCTCCAGGTGTGCCAGTATGGGTGAACACACAGAAAGACAGACAGACAGACAGAAAATTACATAAGTTTGCTATTGACCCATTATACCAGTTAAGTAAAACCAGTTAAGTACAGACAAAATGCTACGCTAGCTCCACTGAGAAATAACAAAGGCAAGATGGCATCATGGCCAGTTATAGATTAGCAATCTGTTTGAGAAAATATACTTGGTAAGAGTACCAATAAAAGTCAAGATATAAAAGGAGTGAAAAAAAAGAAATGTGCTATGAGTACACGAAACAAAATCCCAGTCAATTTCTTACACATTTGCTCACTCTAGGTATTATATGTATAAAGCAAGTGAGCTGGAAGAGTTAACAACAGACCTGGGGGAAGCTTGAGTAATCAATCAGCCACATTGTAGTATTTCATTTGCCTTTGTACATTATTTTGGGTTTTTTTTTGTTTGTTTGTTTCATTTTTCATGATTGTATATATGTGCACTGCAGACATGTGAAGTTATAGATGGTCACGAGCCACCTTGTGGGTGCTGGAGAGTCAACTGGAGCCCCTTGAAAGAGCAGCTAGTGCTCCTAAGCCCAAAGCCACCTCTCCAGCCCCTCGATGTGTTTTTTGTTTTCTTTTTTTTGAGGGAAATGGACTTGCTGTGAATTAAACTTGGAGGTTTGTACATGTCGAGCTCACGTTCTACCTACAGGTGAGCAACACCCACAACCTGATATGTGACCTGTAATAAGTAAGGTGCACATTAGAGTTAAAAAAAAACAAACAAAAATACATGGGTAAAGAAATCAATATAGCTTAAATTAAGAAAATAGATAATAAATTTAAATAATAAAAAGAGTTCAGGAAAAGCCAATTAAGTCTTAGTTGGACATTCAGGGCTGTGGTTGGAAATGAAAATATATGTTTTGTAGTTAGTTTCACTTCAGTGGTGAGTAAAATCTTATGTGAAGGTGACCTTGTGTAGAGAAAGGCTACAATAACGAGATGTCAAGCAAAGGAGACCAGGGCTGGAGTGATGGTCCAGCTTGTGGAGTACTTATTGCTCTTTCAGAGGACTTGGATTTGGTTCCCAGTACCTACATGATGGCTCCTAACTATCTGTAACTCCAATTCCAGAATGTCTGATGTCTTCTGCCTTCTATGGACCCCAGGCATGCATGTGGTAACACAATCATATGCACAAAATAAAAAAACAGGCTAGAACTGTGCTAACCTGCATTCCACTGAACCTATGAGCATCTTGTCACAGAGAAGGGCAGTGCTGACAAGACCATGCCTCCCTGAGGATTACAGACTGGTAATGGATACCACTGACTGGTAAGGTATACATGTTCCTATAAATAACCCCTCACCCACGCTCCCTAAACAACCCTAATGAAACTCTGGTTTAAAGAAAAAAGGTGGGGGCAGGTGGGAGAAAGAGAACTGCAGACTATTGGGAAGGGACAAATTAGGAAGAGGAAAGGGACCCGTTAGAGGAAGGTAAAGGTAGGATGACAAGAGTGGGGACATGAACATAATACATTACATACGTGTACAAAATGTCATAATAAACTTATTATGCATGATTAATATACACTAATAAAAAATTAGAATTCTGTTTTGTTTTTTGTTTGTTTGTTTGTTTGTTTGTTTGAGACAGGTTTTGTCTGTGTAACCTTGGCTGTCCTGGGACTCGCTTTGTAAGCCAGGTTGGCCTCGGACTCAGAGATCCACCTGCCTCTGCCTCCCCAAGTGCTGGGACTACAGATATGCACCACTGTGCCCAGCTATTAGATTTTTATTTTATTTTTTTAAAGAAATGTCATAGATGGCTGTAGTTGTAGCTCAGGGATAGAACGCTTACCTTGTATGTATGGGTTTAATCATAGTGCAGCAAAACACAAAATGAATGTGTGTGCGTATGTGTGTGTGTGTGTGTGTGTGTGTGTGAGAGAGAGAGAGAGAGAGAGAGAGAGAGAGAGAGAGAGAGAGAGAGAGAGAGAGAGAGAGAGAATGATAAATAGATGTTGGAGTTCTGGGGAAAATCTTAATGCGTAGCAAAGGTAAGCTGGGAGAGGCCGCCCCAGCCTGGCTGAAGAAAACTGGGCACGGTCTCTCCCAGAAGGCCAGCTTCACATAGGAGTTTAAAGGTACCCATCTGGGGAGAGGGGTAAGAAGAAATTCCAAGCTGAGAAGAGTTTGAATAACAGCTGAGTAGTGTTGCTCCAGGAAGTTATGTTGAAGGAAGGAGTGATGGGCAGATGTGCTTCAAGAGGTCAGCTAATGGAACATATGTGCTCCGTGGGGAGAATTCTGTGCAGCCACGTTTCAAATACCAGTTGTGAGTTTGAGGAAGAAAGCTTGCAGAAGCTCTCTGTGGAAAAGGGAGAGGCTCCATCCTTTTCCAGATCAGCTCTGCAAATGACCACCGTGTCAGGGAACTGGGGAGCAGTGTCTACATCTTGCCTAGGCAGGAGAGGGAGATGGGGGGGATATGGTTTCTTTCTCACAAACCTTAGGAAATCTTTAACTCAGACCCCTATCTGACCCATAAGCTAAAGAAACACTCATTAATCATTTAATTATGAAAATTCTGGCTTCTACCGTGAACAAATTTATATAAACTGGTTGTGACAGCTTTTCAGAAGGAAAAAAAATTCCTTTCCTCATCCTGTAAATTAAAGAGCAGTTTTAAGTTATAGGTATTTACAGTGAGAAAAACTTGGAAATTGTTCAAAAGCTTAACATGGAGGAAGAAATTAGTTGTGACTTTATAATTATTTGCATTTCTGATATGATATGTTTGTTCTTACAAGTAGATAAATTTGAAAATGGTATTTTTCTTCCATAAGAATTTCTGAAGCGTCCTCTATTTATATATCTCAGTGATTTGTGAGACACATTTGTATGCTCTTGTTTTTTTAAGGCCAAAACAAAAATGTTTAAGAATTGTTATTCTTGGAAATGGTTCTGTTCACTAAAGAGTAGTGAGTCTTCTTAAAAGTGTTTAACTGTGTTCTTCCATTAAATTTTGCTTCTCATTTATTAAACATTTTTTTCAAGAAACATTAATGATGAGATTCTTTTGGTTGCTCAAACAAACAACAAACAAACAAACAGGAAGATTCAAGTAACAATTAAATGAAGATGTTGAAAGTTCCTTCACGTCCTTTCTCTTTGCATGAAGGGTTAAAAGCTGTCCTAACACTTGCTGGCAATTGGACTTTCTCAAGAGATGGACCGTGGGGATTCCATGTGCCAATGTTGAGGTGAGGCACCAATGCTGGATTTGAAGGGGGATTCTTATCAGTACTTTGCAGTTTTACCCCAGAGAATCTGTCACTAAATGCGTGCCCAGCCCTGTTCATACTTGATCCATACACAATAAATGGCTGGTCAAGGAATGTTAAAGTTTATCTTAATAGTTTAAGAAGTTGATCCAGAGGGCTAAGCAACACATCCCCACTGCTCATATCTCACTTCCCCCAACTTGTTAAGAAGTTACTGTGGCCCAATTTACAGTGTTATTAGGTTTTGTAACAGTGTGGGAGAGATGCAGACATTCAACTCAAAATGTCCTTATTAAGCACAGGTTTTGATTTGAGAAGGGACCTGTACCTCAAGGGTTTCCATCTGCCAACTTTAATCATCATATACAGGCAGAAGAATTACATTAATGCAGACGAACTTTTTCACAGAGACACTTCACTATGTTTTGAAATGTGTTCACATTCTTTAGATAAAATATAACATACCCATAAAAATGAATTCTATTGAAATAGAATATGAAAAGCTCACATAATTTTGGATTCCATATTGCACCTTAAGAAACTACCAGGGTGGGTCTTGGTATTGCATGGCTTTAATCCTAGCACTGGGGATGCAGAGGCAGATGAATCTCTGTGAGTTTCAGGCCAACCTGGACTATATGGTAAGACCTCTTCTTTTGAAAGGAAAGAAAGAAAAAAGGAAAAAGAAACACTAGGTATCAAATTTTGGCATAGTATTGTAGGAAAAAACCCCACAGTTTTCTTAAAATGCTATTTTTTAAACTCCTACTGTTTTAAACTATGTATCTAATATAAGGCCTTAGCACAAGCAAATAAAAAACTATT
Source organism: Acomys russatus (assembly GCF_903995435.1). Classification (NCBI taxonomy): domain Eukaryota; kingdom Metazoa; phylum Chordata; class Mammalia; order Rodentia; family Muridae; genus Acomys; species Acomys russatus. The sequence continues at coordinate 46,585,269 of NC_067154.1, forward strand.
TGAACTTAAACATTTAATAGTAGACTATTAGAGCCAAGAGTGGTAGTGATGCATGCCTTTAATCCCAGAACTTGGGAGCAAGAGGTAGGTGGATTGATGTGAGTTCGAGGCCAGCCTGGTCTACAAAGCGATTCCAGGACAGCCAAGGGTACACAGAGAAACTCTGTCTTGAAAGCAAAACAATAGACTATTGAATCAAGCTACTAATAAGACAGACATTAAAGAGATTTTCGAAAATATGTAAAACAAGACCACTTTTCTTTCCTGTTAATGTGTGTCAGTGTTCGGCCTGCATATATGCCTGTGTACCGTGTGTGTACAATGCCCTTGGAGGCCTGAAGAGGGCATCATCCTGGAACTGGAGTTATAAACAGTTTTGAACCATCAAGAGGGTGCGTCAAACAGAACTCAGATACTTGGGACCAACAGTTAGTGCTCTTTAACACTGAGCTTTCTCTCTCTCAGGGGCTGATTTTAGTGCTGATGTGAAATGGTGTTGTTACAGTTATGTAAATTAAATTAGATAACATTTAAACTCAAAATTATGCTTGGGGTCAAGTGTATTTAAGAAGGAATTAAGTAAAGCTGAGAGAGTTCCTTTACTTCAGGAAGCCTCAAAACTCTTGGGGCAGCAGTTAAATGTGCATTTGCTCAAACGTGCATAGACACCATTTCAGAAACGTACTAGAACAGAGCTTGGGAACTGCAGTGAGAATTGCAGTGACAACAATCAACTGATAAACGAAACCAGTGAGATGGCTCAGCAGGTGAAAGCATCAAGCTTCCCACCATAAGTTTAGAGTGTACTATGTCATAAACTATAAATGTGCAAATGTTGTTGCATTAACACATTCTCTACACTAGATGTAGGAAAAAATATGAAAATAGAATGGTGAATATTTAAAAATAACTCTTGGCTGATTGTATTATTAATTAATACTACAAAAAGGAATGTGGGTTTCCCCTTCTTTTGAGACAGGCTCTCACTAGGTAGCCCAGGCTACCCTTAGGCTCGTGGTTCTTTGGCATGGAATTCAAATTTGTTCTTCCTATGAACAGAGTTCATTTTCATTCTAATCTGATGTTTTCTCTGTGTAGCTTTGGCTGTCCTGGATTCACTTTTTTTTTTTGGAGACAGGGTCTCTCTCTGTGTAGCCTTGGCTGTCCTGGACTCACTTTGTAGGCCAGACTGGCCTTGAACTCACAGCAATCCACCTGCCTCTGCCTCCCGAGTGCTGGGATTAAAAGCATACACCACCACTGCCCGGCTTGATAGGTATTTCTAAGGTGGAGCAGAGGGGCCTATAAAGCAATCCTCCTTTAGGTGTGCTCACATAATGTATGGCTCGATATTTTCCACAAACTCTCCAAGTCGATAGCCCCTGATTTTCTCTCAGATTCTCCTTTGCTCTCCTGTTTTCAAACACAGTTCCTTCACTTTCTTACTGCTTACCTAGATTTCCATCATGATAATTATATCAGTCACTGTTGACTGGCGAGTGCAGGGGTGGGTCAGCTGAAAGGTAGGTATGTACACCCAATGCAGAGCGTGCAGCTCTAAAACTTCAGCCTAAGAGACAAGCAAGGCTCTCATGAAAGAGGTCACGACATTGACCTGGGGTGACAGGGATTTCATCTGGCAGGGCAGAGCTCCGGTGAGAGTGTCAGTGACATCAGGGCTTGTGTGCTGTCTAGAACACTGCCTCAGTGAATAAGTAAAATAAATAAATAAACGGGATGGTTTATTTTTGTAGGAAATTACTCCCTTAGTAAAACAAACAAATACACCAATAAATGAAATGACTCAGAGGTGTTCTTGTTATAGGCGTGCTCCCAACCAGCACGTATATTTCTCACAAGGGATCCACGTATGCAAATGATGCTCAGAGCATGTGTGACAGCACGGTAATGTGATTGGTTCTTATCCCTCTTGGAGAAACTGCAGAGAGGACTAACTCAGTGAAGAGACAGAGGGAAGTGGGCATCTGTCCTTTCCCTCCTAGCTACCTTCTTTTTTTTTTTTTTTTTTTTTTTTTTTTTTTTGTATTCATTATCTTATCCAAAGGTGAACATTCTTCTGAGCTTTATTCTTAAAGTTGGCTTTCCTTTTGTATTTATTTTTTAAATATATTTTATTAATTTATTCATATTACATCTCAATTGTTATACCATCCCTTGTATCCTCCCATTCCTCCCTCCTGCCCATTTTCCCCTTACTCCCCTCCCCCATGACTGTGACTGAGGGGGACCACTTCCGCCTGTATATGCTTATAGGGGAGGCCTCATGGCACTCAGAGGAAGGACAGCAGGCTACCAAGAAGAGACCTGATACCCTAGCTACCTTCTTAAGGACCCGGTAGAGCACACTGTTGACTCGCACGACATCATCAGGTTTGAAGAAATGACTCTTACCTGCAGGAGCATTTCCTGTTTGTCCCAGAAATTTATTTCACTTTTAAATTATTTTTCCTCCTCTTAGTTAAAACTTTCCTTTCAGCCATAGTTGTACAGCATAAGCAACGGATAAACTTTTTTTTCTTACATTAAATACCTTGTGGTATTTTATCTGTAGAACAAAGAAGGGTCAAGATTCCAGGCAGTTAGTGTGCGCGCGCATGTGTGTACATATATATGTGTGTGTGTACATATATGTGTGTGTACATATTATATATGTGTGTGTACGTAAATATGTGTGTGTGTATACACATGCATGTATATATATCGGGAGGTGGAGGTAACTTTTAACATTTGGATTACTTCAAAATCCCTTTTTTGCCCTTCTTATAGAATCACACACACACACACACACACACACACACACACACACACACACACACACCTCCGTCTTTTCACTGAGTTAGTCCTCTCTCCAATTTCTCCACGAGGAATAAGAACCAATCACATTGCGCTGCTGTCACACAGGCTCTGCTCATCATTTGCATACATACATAAGAACCAATCACATTGCGCTGCTGTCACACAGGCTCTGCTCATCATTTGCATACGTACATCCTTCGTGAGAAATATACATGCTCCTTGGGAGCACGCCTGTAACAAGAACACCTTTTTCTCCCTGCCATTCAAGGAATTGTGCAATTAAACTCTAAATTGGTATGAATGGTCTTTCGTAAGCTACGTCCACTGCTTAGCATCTCTACCCCAATCCCTCCTCTACTTTTGAGTAATGGCTGTCAGGCCGCAGGGTGGACAAACGCTGGGTGTAGAAGACAGTGTAAAAGAGGAGAAAAATGAGCTCACCCCCCAGCCCTTCTAATGCTCAGCTAAGGAGCACTGGGTGGCGAGGGGTTGAATTCTGTGATTCTATAACAAGGGCTGAGATCAGCCTTCCTGTGTGTCTAAACAAGAGATAAATTATTGTTAACTTAAAATAGAACATGGTGATTTAGCATGGCTTTAATTGGATTAGGGCTATAAAAGTACCTTGTATACTAAAAAAAGAAATTCAAAATTTGAAAATGGAGGTTATACAGCTCCATATGGCAAAAGAGCAGTGTTTTGAAAGGCTGTCATCCCCACAATAGAAGCTGATTTTATATTCCTAATGAGGCATGGGAGACAAAAATCTATTCTTGAAACATTCCGGCTCTCTCCAGTGCTCTCTATTTAATTAGAATCACTCCCTATACTAATCTCCCCAGCTAGCAATCTAATAGCCATTAGCAGAATTTATTTACTGTTTAACTTGCTACTTAAAGTTTAGGCTTCCTTCCAAGGCTTTAGGCAGGTAACCAAGAGGTTCGGCCTTTCAAGTGAAATCCGTGCCTCATCTTTTTAATATGTGTTGAGCATTCCCTTGGAAGAAAAAAAGAGAATAAATACATACATAAATTCAAAGGAGATTTTTTTTTTTGAGGTGGCAAGTCAGGTGACTGGAAAGACAAGCCGATAATAATACACTTACTCCAATGCTCCTGTAAGTCTGTTGAACTTGGAAGTTTAAGCAGGTCATTTTTTGCAAGGAAAGTACATTCATTATGTGAATCATAGGGTTTAATAGTGTATAAGGCAGGTAAAGGTATGCAAATAAAATGAAAATAGATCTGCCACACTGAAAAGGTTAGCCTTTCTTCCTTTTCCTATATAGGAGGAAACAGCACTGTGGGTCACGGTCTGTTTTGTATGGCTATGCTAATACCTAAGACAAGGTATTTTACTTCACAAAGGAAAATGCTTTTGACCCACAGTTTTGGATGCTATGCAGCATCATGACAGTAGATGGAATCTCATAACGGGAGCTTGTTAGGGAACAGCCACTCATTGAGAAAAGCAGGGTAGCAAGCTGAGGTGTGCAACCTTGGATGAAAACAACCCTCTCTCAAGGTAAGCCATGCAGTCTGGGGAGACCCTGCCCACTCCCCCTAGAGACTCACTGATCCCTCCCATCACTGGAGTCCCAAGGGACCCAACTACCTCCCACTTCTTCTGCTCTTCTGCCTTCCAGTATCCTGACCTTGAAAACTAAGCTTCTGTCACTTGAGCTTTTAGGACTATAAACCACACCTAAGCCCTAGCAGTAACCAGCTTAGTATTCAGGAGTTCACAATCAGAATTTCACACTGTTCATTAGTCAACCTTGTTTATACTTCTATCAGATTTCAGTAGAATATAAAATATAGTTGGGTGCTTTTTTGTTTGTTTGTTTGTTTGTTTGGTTGGTTGGTTTTTTGAGACAGGCTTTCTCTGTGTGTCCTTGGCTGTTCTGGACTCACTTTGTAGACCAGGCTGGCCTTGAACTCCCAGTGATCCTCCTACCTCTGCCTCCCGAGTGCTGGGATTAAAGGCGTGCACCACTAGTTGGGTGCTTTTTATACTCACAACTCTTCTTTTATTTTTAAGTCTACCCAACCAGAATGACTACAAAGTAATTACATCATTTTGAGAATAATAATAATAATGATGATGATATGATAGAACAAAAACTAATACATCAGAGTTGGACAAAACCAACAAACAGAAGGAAGAGCTCAAGAGAAGGCACAGGAAACAGAGACCCACTCACTCACACATTCAGGATTCCCATAAAAACACGTGCAGATGATATCCCTGTGCTTTTTTGGAAAGGAAATGGAGGAGTGGATCTTGGGGGGAAGGGTTGCTCGGAGGAGACTGCAGTCAGGATGTAATAATAAATGAGAGAATAAAAATATATATACATGAAACTGGAAGTCATAATAGATCACTGCCTTGCTTGGCCGTCATCATCAGAGACGGTTCTTCCTGCAGCAGATGGGGGGAAATGCAGAGATCCAGAGCCAGACAGGGCCTGCACAGGTTTCCACCAGGTCCTTTGTTTGCAGGTCCCATCATTTTTAAGACTAGAATGTTCAACTACTTTCTCGGTTCTGGTTGAGTAAAATGCAACACAGTCAGGGTGCGGGAATTATGTTTTTCAACGGCTTTCTCTTTAAATATGTTTCCAAATTAAGTAATTTAACTATCATGTATTAAGGCTCTGTGTGGTTATGCAATTAGAATTGCAGAGAAGCAATCGGATGAGATCTGCTTCAGTCGAAGTAGCCTTGGCAGAAAGGAGTTACAACAGCAAAGTAGCGCCAGAGCCTGTACGGATAGTGTGGAAGAGCCTCACTTAGGCAACAATTTGCCGTCCATGAATGACGCTGCCAGGGCAAAAACATCAGTGCAGAATGCCTTCACGAGATGTGTTGTAGTTTGAAGGCATCGCCGACGAGAAAAAAGAGTGATGATACCATAAGCATGGGACTTGGAATCAAAGGGCGGAGGTTGAGTCAAGGTGTTTGCCTTTACTTTCTGCATGGCTTGAAGAAATCCTCTCATCTGCAGCAACTGTGAAAAATAGGAATGTTATTATCTGCCCTACAGACCTCTCAGGGCTGCCTACAACGATCACAATCAAAATGGGGTGAATACGTGAAGGGCTCCCCCCCTCCGATCACCCCCCCCCCCAACAGGACACTCCGCCTCAGAACATGAAGTTAGGCTTCGCATAGGTGCAGCTCCAATTAGCAGGTCTGGAGCTCATGGGAAAAAAAAACCAAAACAACCCCCCCTCTTTTCCTTCCATCAAAAACAAAAACAAACAAACATAACTCCATAAAACCAAAACAGACATCCGGCACCATCACGAGTTAGGCTGAGATGGCACCGCTTGTATCCTCCCGCCTCCGACAGCGGAAAGAAACCGCCTGAAGTCTGCGGTTCCGCTTTTTCTTGTTGCTTATTGGTGTGTTGTTATGCCACAAATCTGAGGCACGTGTTAGAGAGTAGGATAAAATATCTCTTTCAGGGGATTATAAGAACCAATGAAAGGAAGACAGTAGCGTAGTTTTAATTATGAAGCAACCCACAGGGGGAGAAATAGTTTTAATCCCTTCTTTATGTGTGAGTAAATTGATGCCCAGAGACGTTAAGTAATCATAGGACAGGCCCTTCAGCCGGGAAGTGGTGGCGCCACTGAGAGATGCTATCTTTGCGTTACAAACGCCATGATTTTGGTTGTTTATATTGCATCAAAATTAGTGTGTGTGTGTGTGTGTGTGTGTGTGTGTGTGTGTGTGTGTTTCCCATTAAAGCTTCCACTAGGTAGCTTAAGATAATGAAATTATTCTTTTGTAAAGTTATAGAAACATATGTACTGATGAAAGTGTCAGCTTTCATAATAAAAGTATAGATTCTATAGGCTTTAATATGGCTTTTGGTTTAATACAGGAAATTTAATATCCCAACTGTTGAAATCTCATACAGTTGGCACCAATTAACTTATGATACGTTGACAAACCTCTAAAGACAGAACAAACAAAACTGCGTAGTTTCTCGGGTTCTTGGTGCTGCAGCTGGCTAATTTTTAAAAATTATTTATTCAGTTTTATTTTGTGTGCATTGGTGTTTTGCCTGCACATATGTGAGGGTGTCAAATCCCCTGGAGCTGGGGTTACAGACAGTTGTCAGCTGTCTGTAACTCCAGGTGCTGGGAATAGAACCCAGGTCCTCTGAAAGAGCAGCCCCTGCGCTTAGCTGCAGAGACGTCTCTCCAACCGCAACTGCTATTTTATGTGACAAGTAGAATGTGCCACTGCACCCCTAGGATATTTTGGATGTTTCTTTAAGAATGAGTAAGATTAATGTTTAAATTGATAAACTTTTTATAAAGCAGATCGCCCACTATAAGGTATGTGCGCCCTACTTAATCTAAGGCTATAAAGGAATAAAGATTGCCCTCCTTTGAGCAAATAGCAGGTCTGAGTCTTCAATTGGTATACTGGCTCTGCCTGGATCTCCAGCGGTCCTGTCAGACCCCTCTGAAGAGTTTGAACCTGTTAGACTCTGTGTATAAGCACATGGACCAATCTCTGAAAATAAAGCCATCCTCTCACTCTCTCACTCTCACTGTAAACGCTGTTGCTCAAGCTCCAGGCTGTGATGTGCTTGCTCTTCAGACTCTGCGCATCAACTGCAGGTGACTGTGGTGCATGGGAAATTTAGAAAAGTCCTACCCAGTGAGACCAGCTCAAGGTGTTTCTCCCCTTCCCCTTCTTTTTTTAAGTGGATCTTTTTAAAAAATTTTGTGTCCATTTTCCTCGTGCTTGCAGAACCATGTGTTGCACGCTACAGAGGCCTTTCCTATCAGGGAAGACGTTCAGGAGCAAAACTGTGGCCGGCTCCATCCCGCAGCCACCAAATGTTCAAATAACTTTAAACTCCATCACGTGATTTATTATCATCAGGGAACACTAGTCTGCATTTCCTGATTGTGTTTGTTTGTTTGTTTGAAGGTTCTTGGTTTGTTTCCTTGAGCCTAGACCTGACTACATAGCTCATGCCGGCCTAGAACCAAAGATCCTCTTGCCTCAGTCTCCATTCCTTGCACTCCAGTTCATGTTTCTTGGTAACCTAAGAGGAAAAAAAATACTTTCAGAGTCATGAGTATCTAAAAACAAAAGAACACACATGAAACGACAGTTGATCAATCTAGACAACGTTGTATTGTGGTCCATGATACTCCACTTTTTCAAATGACATTGAGGGATATTCTAATGTTTGCTAGAAATCAGGATATTGAGAAGTCTTATCCCTTGCTTAAATGTCTTATACTCACATAAGATAGATGAGTAATTCTTGCTATTCTAAGTCGTCACGTGTCAAATGATCAGTTGAGCTCTCCTCTTCACACTCTTGCTCTCTGAGATACTATCAGCACGTCTTCACTTTCACTGGACCCATCAAATGCTAAATATCATCCTGGGTTGGATGATGAGCACAGTCGAAATGTAACCCAAACACAAAAGGTCCAATCATGAGAAAGACACTAAACAAATAATCACACAAATAACTGACATGTGCTTTGCTATAAAACTTCTGAGAGGTGTGACAGTAAACCATCGGAAGACCTTATGTTTAAGGAGAACTTCCTAGGGGCTGTGACTTTATTTCAGTTGTCGAGTGTTAGCCTCGTACATGTAATGCCCTGGGGTCAGTTCCTGGCATATGCGCGCATGCACACACACACACACACACACTGCGAAGAGCAAAGGCTCTTCATTGCAGAGACAGTTTTAAAGGATGAATAAATGTTTTCCAGGTGAATGGACGAGAACATTGGGGACACCCCATCTAAAGGCACAATGTTCATGAAGGATGTGTATGGGAAAAAAAGAGACTGACAACAGGAAAGAGGCAAGAGGCGAACGCACTGGGGACAGGTGTTGGGTAGAGAAGATTCCACCTGTCAAGACTTTTAGCAGAAGTGGAACTCTGGTCAGGAGATAAAGGAATATATTAAATAAGTTTTTGAGTCCCATTTTGGTTTTTATGATAAAGCGCAGGCCTTTCAGTTCTTGGAACAGAGGCTATACCTTTCTTCCCACTGCTCCTTTTCATTTCTCCTTACGTAAATAAGCATCTCAGTTGGCCTGGTCCATCCAGTCTCCTGAACAGGATTTTGCTTAATCTTGACTTGGTTTTCCCAGTGTCACATTACTATTTACTCTTTGTGTGTGTGTGTGTGTGTGTGTGTGTGTGTGTGTGTGTGTGTGTGTGTGAATAGTTTGTAGATCAGACTGGCCTTGAATTCATAGAAATCTACCTACCTCTGCCTCCCGAGTGCTGGGATTAAAGGCATGCACCACCATGCCCGGCCTCTCAGTCATATTTTTGAGCATCTGAAATACAGCAGAGGTCTTGAGAAATAACTCATTGGCTAAAGCTACTCTTGTGGAGGACCAGGATTCGGTTGGTGGTTCACCACAATCCATTACTACAGTTCCAAGGGATCAAGTTCCCTCTTGTAATGCTCTAGGGAACCAAGTGTGTGAATTGTGCACCTACATACATACAGGCAAAATACTAGTACATACAAAAGAAAAGAAATTCATTTATAGTACAGTGAATTGTAAGAGGCACTATTATGCTTGAACCATGAGGAAAGTAAAAGCATTGCTGATCAATTTCTGAAAAAAACCTTTTATTTCTCTCTATGTAGCCCTGGATGGCCTGGAACTTGCTATATAGACCAAGCTGGTGACCAACTTAGGTGAATCCACCTGCTCTGAGTGCTGGGGTTAAAGTCTTTCGCCACCATGGTGGAATTTTCTTAGGTCTTATAAAGCAGTGGTTGTTTTGTTTGTTTATTTATTTTATAAGAGAACTAGATTATAATAATTTCTCCAATAACTAATTTTTTAAATTAAGCTTAAGTCCAATAACATATTCTTGGTTTTAGAGTATATATCTTAAATTTAATATGGAAAACGTAAAACTGCATATATGTTCAATATATGCTCTCTAACTTTAGAAATAAATAAATAAATACCTTAGAATTGGATCATGCTTTTTATGTTAACAACACCCCAGCTCTACTGTGTTGTTTCTTTAACAAGTACTTTTTCTATTTTGCCACGTACTGTTATTCCGGAAGTTATTAATTAAAGGTGCAATTACTGAGACTACAAATAAATTCCTAAAATTCTCTTTCTGACAGCATTCTCAAAACAACTTTTGATATAACTGAAATGTTTTTTTTTAAAGATTTACTTATTTTTTAAATTTATTTATTTTATTTGCATTGGGTTTTTTGTTTATTTTTTGTTTTTATTTTTTTTCCTGTGTGTATGTGTGTAAGAAGGTATCAGATCCTCTGGAACTGGAGTTACATACAGTTGTGAGCTGCCATGTGGGTGCTGGGAATTGAACTTAGGACCTCTGGAAGAGCAGCCAGTACTCTGAACCACTGAGCCATCATCTCTCCAGCCCCCAATTTACTTCTTTCTTGATATAGTACCTGCCTGCATGTGTGCCTGCACACCAGAAGAGGGCATCACATCTCATTATAGATGGTTGTGAACCACCATGCAGTTGCTGGGAATTGAACTCACGACTTTTGGAAGAACAGCCAGTGCTCTTAAACTCTAAGCCATCTCTCCAGCCCATAAACTAAAGGTTTGTTGTTGTTGTTGTTGTTTTTAACAAAGTTAACTGCAATATATATATATGAAGCCAGGTGGTACATGCCTGTAAACTCAACCTTGGAAGACAGACACAGAATTGGTACAAGTTTGGGACTAGCTTTGTCTATACATATACAGTTACAGACCAGCCAGGGTTACATACTGACACTCTGACTAAAAAAATCAAAGAAACCCATTGACTAGATCTGGGTAGGGGTTTGAAGTTTACAGCCTGTATTGTCCTTGGCTGGAGCCATAGTTTGAGCGGGACCTCTGGGCCCAAATCTGCCTATCATAGTGTTCTTCTTGTAGGTTTCTAGGACCCTGTGGATCCTTCTACTTTGCTATTCTCCCATGCTTCTCTCATCTAGGACATTCTCCACAGTTGAGTAGAGAGTGGGTATGACTTTCACCCGTACTCTGGTGCCTCATATTTGACCATGTCCCCTGGATGGGGAGACCTGGTGGCACTCAGAGGAAGGATAGCAGGCTACCAAGAAGAGACTTGATACCCTATGAGCATATAAAGGGGGAGGAAGTCCCCCTCAGTCACAGTCATAGGGGAGGGGAATAAGGGGAAGATGGGAGGGAGGGAGGAATGGGAGGATACAAGGGATGGGATAACCATTGAGATGTAATAAGAATAAATTAATAAAATAAAATTTAAAAAAATTTCAAAGAAACCACAGCAGGCCAGTGGTGGCATAGGCCTTTAATCCTCAGGGAGGCAGAGATAGGTGGATCTTTGAGTTCCAGGGCTAGCCTGGTTGACAGAGTGAGTACAGCCAGTACTACACAGCGAAACCTTGTCTTGAAAACCAAAAAACCAGCCAAGCAGGGGTGGTGCATGCCTTTAATCCCAGCACTTGGGAGGCAGAAGCAGGTGGATCGCTGTGAGTTCAAGGCCAGCCTGGTCTACAAAGTGAGTCCAGGACAACCAAGGCTACACAGAGAGACCCTGTCTTGAAAAACCAAAACCAAAACCAAAAACAACAACAACAAACATCAAACAACAAACCCCAGAAAATGTAACACACACACACACACACACACCAGTAAGTTATAGTAACCAGACTCAGGATTGAACTTCCATAAACATGGAGTACTTTTCATTTAAGAATTCCAGATACACACAACTAGAATGAAAATTCTGAAGTTTAGGGTCACAGTCATCACCTGGAATTTGAACTCTACTTCACCTGGCAGCCTTCCTTGCCATGTAATGGAAAGACAAGCAACATTCTCCTCACTGGTCTCTCAGCCTCCCTGTCACATGGAGGGTTGCTTAACCATGACTTATTGGCATAGTGGGCTGGGAAATTCTTGGGTTATTGGGAGAGGTCCTAGGCTGTTTGGCATCATCCCTGGCCTTTGCCTTCCTACTGCCAGTAGTGAAATCCAAAACTGTTCAAGATCTTGCCAAACGGACCCAGAGGGGAAAGGGGCTGACACGTCAAGGAGGAAGTAGACAACGCCATCAGCCCTATTATAAGATTTAACACCCAAATCTTAGATTATCAGCGCTGAAAACCCGATAAACATCTTTTTTCTTTTGTCTGTGGTAACACCATTTACTACTGAAAACCCAAAACAAGGTACGCAGTAGGAATTTAGTCAGTGACAAGTGGTTGCACGCTGGGCCTGAAGGCTTTTACATTCAGCAGTACTGTGGACTCAACCTAGGGCCTCTAGCACGCACTGCAGGTGCTGTACCTACGTCTGAACCACATCACTTCTCCTGTTTTTAGACAGTTTTGTTGGTATATGGGAGGGCAAAGAGTCAGACCTTCGATGGTGGCCATTAGAGGACTCATCACGTGACTCACAGATGATGAACAACAGATCGATACTTTGTGAAAGAACTGGCTGTTTTCGTTGTTTTTAAGGTTTTACTCAATAGTTAAGACTGCAATAGAACGAAACCAGTTAGGCTTTATCCTAACTTTGTAGGGCAGACTCCCAGAGACATGCCCGCTCAACTCAGGTATTGAGAATGCCTCACTAGGCAAGTCAGTCAGGAGCGCACCGTCTTTATTAGGCAGTGGTTCTCAACCTTCCTAATGCTGCGACCCTTTTGATAAAATTTTTTTATGTTGTGGTGACCCCAATAATAAAAGTTATTTTCATTGCTACTTAACTGTAGTCTTGCTAGTGTTATGAGTTGTAATGTAAACCTGTACTTTCCTATGGTCTTAGGCCACCCCAATGGGGGCAAAAATCATTTGAAACCTCTAGGGGTTGCGACCCACAAGTTGAGAAACATTGCCATAAGCCATTTCAGAGAAGACATTGGCCTTTTTTCTAAGGCTCTGTATGCATCATTGCTGGGTACATGCAAGAGTGCAAAGTCGCTAAGCTTTGTAACACTCACTGTGACCAGTATTAGAAAGGCATTTTTTAAAACACATTTTAATTCTTTGAGAATCTGATATGTTGTATTTTTACCATATTCACCCTCCACTCCTACCTAACTCCTCCCAGATTCACCCCACAACCACCACCACCACCACTACTTTGGAATCCCTGCCCAACACCACATCCTTTTGTCTTGTCTTGTTTTTGTTTTTAAATAAACCCCTGCAGCCCAATTTGTACTGCCCAGACACCGAAGGGTGTGAGGCCAACCACTGGAGTGTGGTTGACTTACATCCTAAAATGCTGTTTCGGAACTTATAAAGATGACTTTCTAACAGGATCTCAGAATGTTCTCAGCGGGAGCAGCCAGGATTAAAAGTGCCTTTTGTTTAGTGTGGAGCAGCTGAGCTGGAGTTAGGCCAAGGCTGGAGGTACAGAGTTAAGGATCCGGAGAAATGAGAATTGATACAAATATGTTTATCAGAAGATTGCTGGAGGGCAAGAGGCATGGATACAATCAGTATACCGGATGATACTTGGACCTCAAAACACTTCCAAACCAGAAACTATTTTGCTTAAATCCTAGAGGTGGGCACCTGGTTTTGAGAAACACAGGTGGTCTTCCGCCTCCCCCACCCCCACCCCCAATCAGGGTAGAACTGCAAAGGTCAGTCACTTCTTTTCTTTTCCATGTTTTGCCTCTTCTCATTTAAGTGACAAACAAGATAAAATAATGAGTTGATGGTAAGGGATAAATTTCAACAAGAATGGGTAATAAATGGGTCTTCTCAATTTAATTGTGCCTCTTGCAATGCCCCTTCATTTGTATTTTGGTGTGTGTGTGCATGCGCCCACACGCTCATGTGTAGACATCTACATGCATGTGTGTGCATGCAGGGGTCAGAGAACAGCCCTGAGCATCATCCTTTTAGGCCTTAGCCATCTCTCTCTCTTTTTTTTTAACCAGTAGGCTAGGTGGCCTCAGTAGCACTGGGATTACAAGCATGCCACCACGAAGCCGAGCATACGTGACATGGGTTCTGGGAATCAAGCCTGGGTCTTTGTCCCTACAAGACATTTTCCTCACTTGAGCTGTCTCTCAGTCCTAAAGTCTGATTTGTTCGTTTTTTTTTTTGTTTTTTGTTTTTTGTTTTTTTCTTGTTTGTCTGTTTTTGTAAAGAAGGTTTTTGCGAATTGTATTTGAGAATTAAAAATAAATATAGCAGGGCTGTAGATAGAATTTAGAGGGGGGAAAAATACTGGAAAATAAAACACAAGAGAGGCCAGGGCCGGATTGCCTATAAGAGGCAAACCTGGGCTACACAGTAATTTCCAGGCCAGCCTAGGCTATATTAAATAAATAAGCAAAGCATAGGAAATACACTTAGCCAAATATTTATCATACTCAACTTCTGAGTTGGGATATATGTAAGCTCTGCTTGTGGTAAGCTGTATTACTTTAATGTTGCAATTCCCTCTCATAGCAAAATCTCTTAAGTATCTGCATTCGTGGCAAAGAAATGCAGAGTGGAGACCAGCCCTGCTGTGAGAATGCACCCCAGTTTTCTCTCTGTTCCTGACCTCTTACAGCACAAAGTTTGCATCTCTGAGCTCTAGCTTTCACTGAAGTTGCTAGCCCCACCCCTCTGCATCAGATTAACTGGCCCCGTAATTCCTATGCAGTAAGCATTCAGAAATCAACTGACCAGACTGTAGCCTCTAATCCCAGCTCTCCAGAGGGGGGGGGGGTAGAACTAAGAATCTGAGGCCATAATTTAGGATAGCTCTCAATGAGTGGACAAGTAAATAAAACTACAATTGAGAGGACTGGAGAGATGGCTCAACGGTTAATAGCACTGGCTGCTCTTCCAGAGGCCCTGAGTTCAATTCCCAGCACCCACATGGCAGTTCACAACTGTCTGCAACTCCAGTTCCAGAGGATTCGACACTCTCTCACAGATATACACACAGGCAAAACACCAATGCAAATAAAATAAATTATTTAAAAAAATTTTTAATTGAACTGTCATGTGATTGTTTTGCCCTTCCTTCCATGCTGAGAAAATGTTTTACTGATCGCACAGCTCTTCTGTGTATTCGCAACTGTTTTGAGAAATAAACCCCTGCAGGTGTGCTAAAGTGATAATTGTCCCCATGTAGCCAAGCCAGAGGACAAAGCTCCATTCTAATTCATGTACTTTTAAAAAGGAGTTACCAAGACAGACTTAAAATAATTGTAAACCCAGCCTGGTCTACAAAGCAAGTCCAGGAAAACCAAGGTTACACAGGGAGACCTGTCTCGAAAAACAAAACACAAAACCAAAATAATTAATTGTAAACCAATCAGAAAGCAGTATTCAATAAAAAACATGTAACTTCCGCTATCCGTTGATAGACATTTACATGCTAATCTTTAAGTGTTCTCTCTTTCATTTCTATATCTCATCTCCACTATTTTTTTTGCCATTGCTGCTTTTTCTTGGGCTACAGGATAAGCCTAGGCTAGCAAAGATTATAGCCAAGTGCCACCATGGTAGGACTGGTGTGTATGTGAGTGCCCATGTGTGTTTGGTATACATGTGTGTGCATTCGTGCAAGGTCTGAAGGGATTGTTGAGTGCCTTCCTCAATCACTGTTCACCTTTATATACTGAAACAGACCTCCAGCTGAACCAGATCTTGTGGATTCAACTCAAGTGTAATTGGCCAGATTGGCCTAGGGGTTCCATCTCTGCATGCCCGAGTTCGGGGATCACAGGCAGCAGCCACACCTTGGCTTCTGGGTGTCTGAATTCCAATCCTCAAGTGAGCGGGTCACTTTATCCACTGAGGCACCTCCTCAGGTCTCTGGGTCTTTTGCCACTCCTAGTTCATGACTATTTACTGCGGCCAGCTGCATAGTGCTACTGGCAACACACATTCACCGTGCACATGGTCCACTCAAGTGATGGTATCAGGTCCACGGCATCTGAGCCAGTTTGTAGTGCTGAGTGAGTGCAGTCTAATTGTTTTCTCTTTGGATGAATAGCCAGGGATGAAACACTTGCGATGTAGAGCTCTGCCATGGTGACCATGTTCAGTCAAGCCAGGTAGGCTTTGATAAACTTCTCACCTGGTTTTCTCAATGAAGAAAAAAAATGCATTCATCCAAATTAAAGTAGAAATTAATATGCTGCTAGTCTTAATGGATACAACCAGTAGACCAGACACTGACAAAAACAACACACCTTGTTACTAACTGATATTCCCATTAGTTTTGATTGACATGGGGTTTCGTGTACGCTAGACTGGCTTTGAACTCAGTATGCAGCCTATCTCTGAACTGCTGGTTCTCTGGACTCAACCTACCAAGTGCTGGAATTACAAGCTTGTACTTCCCTGCCTTGTTTGTTTTGTGCTAGACATCGAATCCAGGATGCTTTGCAGGATACCAAGTACTCTGCCAATGGAGCTACAGTACTCTTGCGATTTCTTTACTAAAATAGTCCAAAACCTCAAGACTGTGTGTGCGGAAATAAGAGCTAGGGATTGAATCCCAGGCCTCACATGTGCTAAGCACTCCATCCTTGGGCTGTCTCTCTAGTTCAAAACAAATGACTCTTTGCTGTTGAATTTAACCAGGGTCAAAACAGACTTTATACTCATGCTGTGGTCCTTCTGCACATTTAGGAGAGGAAGCTAAATGGCCACTTGTGGATAAATCAAATTGAAATTCTACACCCAGTAAACCTTTGGTCAAGCACGCAGGAGCCCATAAATGACAGCAAACCTATTGACTGCGCAGCCTGGGCAATGCACAAGCCCATTTGTCTGACATCACTGATGCCTTAGGTATTCTGCAGCTGGGAAGTCCTTGGGGCAGACATGAACAGGAGGAAGAAGTGATGCCAACAGTTGGGTCAGAATTACATCCCTGGGTGTTTGGCTTTCTTCTTTCAGACAATCCCTAGAGCATGCTCCAACAGGGCAGAAACTTGGCAAGGCTTTCAAATCTCCCCCTCAAAACACATAAATGAATGTTTCAAGTAACAACAATCAAGTTGTTATAGGTAAATGAACCTCAACTACAGAGTATGCACAGAAAAATTTAGGGACAAAGAAAGTTCCTTAAAACTGGCTCAATGCTCAGCAGTTACTTGTGCCTTAACCATCACTTTTAATGTATTACATCAAAATGTGGCCATTGGTTCATCAACTCACTGAATGTTACCTGAATCTTCAACTTTCAATAGAAAGCGACACTTTGAGATTATTCCTCCATATTTGTTCCCATGTGAGGTGATATTATTTACCTCTTATCACAGACCCCTTAAGTCCAACCGTTTTTAATGTATCTAGTCATAAGCATTTACTTTTCATATGCTAAAAATGAATTATACACCGGTATGGATAAATCCAACACTGAATAGGCCAGTTAGAACAAAGTCCTTGAGGAATCCAACTTCCTTGTTTACTTTAAACAAATTACTTCCGCTAGGACTTAACTTATCTATACACCAAGTCTATTCTAACTTCAGTTGACTACCATTCGCTACCCAACCAGCGAGTATGTGTGACATCCGAGCTCATTAAAAACATGCCAAAGCCTAATGCAATCCCCAGGTCAGCAGCCCCAGACTGCACATAACTTACTGCGGAATGATGGCAAGTGCAAATCTTGCAGGCCACGTGAGAGATTCCGATTCCGTAATTAAGAAAGTTTTTTCATCTATCTTAAATATAAACATTCCACGGCATCTGCTGCTGTTTGTGCACAGGATACTGAAAAACTGCTTACACGGCCCAAGAAAATTTTGACTTTCACAATTTTTATACTCAAAAAAAAAAAAAAAAAAACACCAAAAACCTCTTATCACCACATGACGCACCACGAAGTGCAGTGCCAGTTAGTGAGAATGATGGTTGTGCTCTATGAATCTTAAGGCTACCATGAGGAGTAAGAAAAGCCTGCTTCGTTTCCCAGCCTCCTAATTCTTCCAGTGAGAAACGTAAGGAAGCACATGAACCCTCCACATTCCATGAACACTCAGTATCTCTGAGCTGAGGCTAAAAAGTAAACAGCCTCGAAATTAATTGACTCTTGTGTTGTTTGGAGGAAGTTCAGGCGACTGAAGGGCCTCAGAGGGTCCAGAGGGTTCCTTGAAAGCCCATTTAAAAAACAAAACAGAAGACCGCTTGCACTAAGACCTCTTCACACAAGAGAACAGGAAACAAGAGATTAAACTCTAATGACAGGTAAATAATTTCCTAGACTTTCCGGGGAATCTTGGCAGCAAAATGTTAGGCTTTTGGGGAAAAAAAAAATCAGCCAAAGTGACTAATACTTGTCAAGATGGGCTTGTAGCAGCTTGAGGTGCCTTTGTTCCCATAGGACAGCTCTGAACTTTTTTGCCACACTGCACCTTTTACAAGGGAGTAAAGCGACGTAACTTTCTATGTCACTTGACTCAGGTCAGAGATATGAACTGGCATACTTGGATTTGAGTTTACTTAACCAATAGAGTATGAAATACCTGAATCAAAACGGTGATTTTAATGTTTTTTCAACAAAAAGAGTGTGGTGGGCTGATGGTGAGCTGCAGAGTCTAAACCAAATACACACTAGGAAAAGCAGCCATGACCAGTTAAGTCAGAGAACATTCTTTTCTTCTGTTATAAGGATCCTGGGTAGATCGGTTCCATGTTTGATATACAAACAGCACTGTGTTTGTTGAGCGATTTCATTCCTCTAGTTTTGAATATCCTCTAGTTCTGACATCCATTTTTAATACTGTATAGTAGGAAATAATTCTAACCGTTAAATCTTTCTTGGAATAGCTTCTAAATAGCTCAAAATTACAGAACAGAACTGTCCTGTAGAGCCAAGGCAAGCCAGCCGGTCTGCAAGACCAGGAAATGGCACACAGCAGAGCCAAAGGGCGCTCTCGTAGACTTAAAGCAACTCAGACTGGATTACTCAGTTGACTTCTGTCTTACAGGTGGCATCGCTGAAAGCCACTGAACTTGCCCCACTTTAAAGCAGCTGTTATAAAGGAGACTTGTCCAGATAAGTGAAAACTATTGGATTAGAATTCCTTGACACAAAATGTGGCTTCTTGCATTTTAAAGAAACAAAAGAATAAAACCAGGTAAAGTAAGATAAAACAAGCTCAGTTTAATTTCAAACGTTAATATATTTTCTATTTTATATTGAACATAGCATCTGTAAGCCCTCTTTTGCAGCCACCATCACGTCCTCATAAAAGGGGCAAAATTTATGATGCCTCTTAAAATAAATATTCTTTTTTTATAAAATAATAAAACTTCAAATAAATATTCTTTACACTAAACAATATGTTGAAAAAATTAGAAAATAAAGGTTGAATTTTACTGTAACTGTACAATATACATCAAGTCCAAAGGGAAATCAGAGTCTTACAATAAAGGCTTCCTGTAAGGCAAAATACAATCTAAAAACATACTGATTGATTCACATTCTTCCGAATGTACAACATATTAGTATAATATTTTGTGACTGTGCCATGGAGCATAGCACAACTTGTTTTTCACAGTTGCAAATAGTATCGTATATACAAAAATATAGCACATTATCTCTGGAGAAAACAAGGAGGGAAGTCATTTGCTAACTTACAAATTTTGCAAGGACTATTTATTCACAAACAAACAAACAAACAAAAAAACCTCTGCCTAGGAGTGTTTGCTGCTTTAGCTTATGCAGTATGTGGGTCACCAACTTCTGTTGCCTTTCCTTGGCATTCCATTAGCTGGGTTCTAGCAAGCATGTCAGTTAAAAATGGCACATGGGGAAAAAAGAAAGAAAAAGAAACATCTCACTGCAAACCACAAATCCCCTAACCCTCTATTAACAGTGCCAAGATTACAACTGTTTAGTTGGTTGCATATGTGTGTTAAAAAAAAAAGAGGGTGGGGAAAACAATCCTTATTACGGCAGTATTCCTGATTAATAATGCTATGTTGGCTTTTCAAAGTTCCTGGGGGGGACGGTGGGAACTTTGCAACAAACTGTATTTGAGTTTTTACAACGACATCCAGGCCTGTTCACCCGATCATAACACCCCTGGCACAGTTTAAGGCAACCCTTGGCTGGAAGGTAACACCATAAACAAGGCAAGAAGAGAGACATGACACCCATAGCCGACCATCTGGTACAACAATGAGACTGGCTGCAAGAACACGGGTTGTCAGCACAATTGTCCTCATCGTCATTGGAGCAGTGATAGAAGAGACCTTTCACACAGCACACACAAGTCCCATAGTCAATCACGTTCTGGGCTGAGCAAAGGCACTGCTTGTCACAGATCCAGTCCGACGGCAGGGGCCTCGGGTAGGTGCACTCCTTACATTTGCACTTGCCACAGTCCTCACACCTGTAGGCGTGCAGACCCAAATCTTCCTTGCTCAGTGACTTAAGCTCAGCTGGCTTGAGCTCAGACTTAGGCTGCACCCGGATTATCCCATCAGCAGCAGGCCCGGGAGAGAAGGATGATCCTAACAGTCTCTGTTCCGAGGAGCTGCTGCTGGTACTTGTCCTAGTACTACTCCGAGACCCTGAGCTGACGGTGCTGATGGACCTGGATAGAGGGGCCCGTGAAGAGTGGACCTGCGAGGGCTGGAGCCTAGCAGGCTGGCGGTGCTCGGGGAGACCGTGGAGTCTTTCGTGTTTGTGCTGGGTGGAGGAGCGAGGAGCAGGCTTGAGGCCGGGTCTCGGGAGCACAGTAGGCCCCTCTGTGTACTCATTGGTGTTTCGGATGGCTCTGATCTGATCCAGAGACAAGACGTGTACCTGCTGGGTAAGGGCATCTCTGGGGTCCGGCTCCCCACGCTGCCTGCCACTGTCATGGGGTGCCTGCAGCAAAGGCTGCTGCGACCCGTTGCCACTCTGAGCTCTGGCCTCCATCAGGTCTTGGCAGTGTATTCACTCCAGCAGGCTTAGAACACATCTGAACTCCTGGGGAAACCAAGAGGAAAGAAAATGGTTTACACTCTAAGACTTCCCACTCTCCACCCACCAGAATTGACTCTTCACTTCCCACATCCTCTGGAGAAACGGGGTTGGAAGGAAACGCGCTGATAAGTACTCAAAAGTAAAACTTGGGGCTGGCCACTGACAGTTCTGCAGTCTTGAGAAGTGCAGGGACACAAAACTAATCTCCAGGGAGCCACTAAAGTAGCAATCCTTTACTCAAATAACGCAATTTAGGATGTAAGGATTGTAAACTGGGGCGTAACAGTACTACCAACCTTTTCAGAGGTATACCTTCCAGATTTTAAAATGTTTAAATTTGCCATGGTCATTTTTACATTAAACACTAACAAATAGGCACCCTTTTTACATCACACTTGCACTGTGATGAACATGATATAAAAACGTACATTTCAAGGACAATTAAGACTGCGTTTTAAATATATGTGTATATTAGCAGAGTTATAGAATTAAATGAGCAGATATCACATGAAAACTCAAAAGACAAGTAAGACCAGAATGTATTTTCCACAACTTGTGAATCAAATATTCTACAGCCCCAAAGCTTATGCGTCTAGCCCTAGATTCCTCTTAGTTTATGAATAAAGCACGCAAAGAAATATATCTTTTCCTTTTGAAAAACATCGAAGAGCACAAAGCAAATAACAGCTACAGGAAGTTTCAGACATCTGAGGTGTCACAGTTGAAACCTATCATTTGGTCAAGTAATCACTTAAATTACAGTTATTCTTCGGTTGAAAAAGTACCATCTCCTCTCCCAAGGTCCACATGAAAATACAAAGGAAAATAAGCAAAGGCGGGATTTTAATCCAACCTCTGCTTTTTGGAAAAGAGCAGCGAACAAGGCAGGTGACAAACGCCTCCTAATTCAGGACCAGGCATAGCTGGAAACCGGATCTGCTCACCTCCAACAGCAAGGTACGCAAGGCTGTTCTTCGCTTTCACCCCGCTTATCGGCTCTATCTGCGCCCCCACACAGTCCCCAGCAGGTGGGACTCAGCCAGAACCCCGGGGGACTTTTCTCCAGGCGGACTGACGCTGTCCAGGGGCCACCCGGCCCCTCCTGTGTACAACCCGCAGAAGCTCAGGCAGTCACGGGGCGCGGGCGCCTCCGAAGGGGACGCGTCAAGAAAGACACGAACACACAACCCCCCTCCACCCCCGCAGCTAAAATTTCCCCCAACCCAAGAGAACTGCCATCCAGCCCCAAGAGGGGGAGCCACTCTAACACGCCCACCCCCGCCGCCGCAAGGTCACCACAAGGTGTTTCTGCGAAGGCCCTCAAAACGCCTTCCCCACAAGTTTCCAAATCCGACGCCGGGAGGAAGAGTCCGACTCCGGACGCACAGCTTGCACAGCGGTCTGTGTACCCACGTTCCCAGAGCAAGTCCACGGTGCAATGACCGAAAGAAACACTGTCTGTAACCTACACACGCCTACCTCCTTTTAGAGGGGGGGGGGGGAGACACATACATGTTTCTTAAAACGAAAGAAAAATAGCTTTATCCAGAGCCCCACAGCACATGCCAGGCGTGCAGGACTCCGATCCCTGGGATTGGAAACTTTCCGTGTGGACTTGCCGTGGAAAAGTAGCATCTTTTGGAAGAAAAAAAAAAAGTGATTTCTACCAGTCCCTGGCAGCCTCCTTCGCAGACCCCCCCTCCACCCTTCTGCGCTCTCCCAGTTCCTCTCTCTCCTTTGAGTGTGCTTTGAAACCCCCATTAAGAACAGTGTGTGATCAGACTAAGGATTAGGGGGAAAAGACTTCAGCACTAGGGTGGGGCAAACCGACACAGAAACCCCTTTGTAAAAAAGGCGTTAAGACTCCAAATCTTAAAACAGTAACACAAAAGGGGGGGGGATAGCTTTTTTTTTTTTTTTTTTTTTGCCACCTACTTTCAGGTAATGGAAAACGATCGCGACCACTTGATAACTCGCTTCCTGTGCTAGGTCAACCCAAGCGTCCACATATAAAAAAAAAAAAAAAAAAAAGAAGCGTGACCCAGGCCGACCACGAAGGACGGAAAAAAAAAAAAAAAAAGAGAAAGCTGCACTTCCGAATCTCAGAGACGCGGCGCCAGGATGGGCGACGCTCCCACCCGCACCGGGCTAGACTGTCCACACCGGGCAGAGGCGGGGACTCCCTCCGCCTGGCACCCTACCCTCTGTTCGTCCGCGGGGTCTTCTGCCCCGGTGAGGTGGTGGGGTGAGAAACTCAGTACCCCAGCCCCACAGGCGCCCCCCACCGCAAGATACCTCTCCTATAACTTAGCCTCCCACCGAAAGGAGGAACAGGTTAGCAATGCAAGAGCTTGCAACCGCGACCTGGAAAACATTGTGTTTTCCACTCCAAGCCTGTTGGCGACTAAATCGCCGCCGATGCAAGGGTAGAAAGAGAACGCAGAGGAGCGGTCCTTCGCCCCAGACCCCTTAAAGGGTGCGGTGTCTCGGGCTGGGGGTCACTGCACCAGCGCACCCTGCAGCCCGGCTGTGGCCGAACCCCTGTCCTAGGCGAAGCAGATCCACGGGGCAGCTCCCCAATCCCACTCGCGGCCGGCTGTGGCTCCAGCAGGGGAAAAGCCAAACGCTCCTCACCGTGATCGCGGCTTTGCACCAACCCCTCTCCCTTGGATTCTCTTCTTCCTGCGAAGTGCAAATAAATCCAGTCCCGATGCAAACTTTTTCCTTCTTTCCAAACTCTGGTTCAGTCCAACTTCCAAGTAATCGGTGGGAGGATTAAAAGCACGGCAAAACTTGGAACCCAATCCTCCACCGTTGGAACTCTCCCGGATTCCGGGCTAGAGAGATGACCTCCCTTCCAGAAGCGCACGCGGAGTATTTCCTTTTTTTTTTTTTTCTCCTTTTTTTTTCTCAATGAACAAGAGGCCGAAGCGCCGACGTTGGCGAGTCTCTCTCTCTTTTTTTCCCCCCTGGTCGATGAGAGAAAAGAGAGGCGAACACGGCCTTACAAAGAACCTAAGGCCAGCTCGCCAAGTCCTGGGGGCCCCGGGCTGCTTCCGAGCGGAGGCTGGCGCGGGGCCGCGGGCCGGGCCGGGCGCGCGCGGGGGCCTGGGCGCTGCGCGCTCCGCCGGCCCCTCTCCTCCGCTCGCGCTGCGGCGCGCAGCTCTCGCTTGTGCAGACTGGGCGTTGCGGAGGCGCGGCGGCGAGGCCGAGGCGGGGGTGGGGGTGCGGAGGGGGAGGAGGCGGTGGGGGAGGAGGGTCTGGGGCCCGGGCGGGGACAGGAGGAGGGAGTGGGGGGCGCGCCGCTGGCCTGCGCCCTCGCCTTTCCGGAGGAGGCAGGGAGCTCTGCAGCGGCTGCGGCAGCAGTAAATGGCGTCATGTGGATCCGAGGCGGAACAGAGCAGTTGTTGTCCCAGAGGATATATCGCATCCGGTCCCAGCTCATTGGCTCGGCGGGGCTACATTCACTCACACTCCAGCGCCCGCCAGCGCTCCAAGCCGCAGGAGGCTTTCAAAAGGGCAACCGCGCCGCCCCGCGCGTCCCCAGTCGCTCCTGCAGCCCGGGCGCCGTCACGCGGGGGCCGCGGTGGCCACCGCGAGGTCAGTTTATCTAGTTTCAAGGAAACACTGACCTTAAGGGTTTCACCCCCACCCCACCCCACCCCACCCCCAGAGGCCACGAGCACGAGCTGCAGGCTAGGCTCACTTAGGGAACTTTTCTTCCTCGCCACCGGGAGAGAAGGGACATGGCAAACTAACCGGGCCGCACAGAGTTAGCGTGAAAAGCGAGTTGCAGCTTTTAGATTCGGCTTGGAATCCATTTCAGTTCTACCTCTCCTCTCCCGCCACCCCCACCAATGCCCAGGGGGCAAAGAGGGTGGGGGGGGGAGCAGGAGGGGGAGGGAAAAGGGAGCGGGAAGTGAGGTGGGAGGGCTATTGGTTTATTCTTTGTCTACTGGATTAACCCGATTATACACCGGGCACCAGCACAACCCGCCTCCCCCACCTCCGAGCCTTGTACGGGAGGAACGGAATGTAGATTCAGGTTTCAAGTCCCTTCTGCTCTGGCTGGGATTGGCTTTTGATTGTGTGGACTTGTAATTTGTTAGAATTTCATTTTTAAGAGGGATTATCTATAGATGGAGGCCTTTTGAAGATTTTTTTTGTACTGTTTTGCTCGACGCAAAAGCCTTTTAAATTGATTCTGTAATACCCACGCGATTACTCAGGGCGACATCATGGACTTCCGAAACAGGGGGAGAGGCTCACTGTTCCCCTACAGAATTCCTCCTTCGCGAAACCATAAATACAAGGAGCGTCATCTTTCAAATACTACTATTTGTTATCTAGAACATTTTTAAGTTCCTCCAACCACTTAATATAAAAAAAAAAAAAAATACACTCTGGCCGCTACTGTACTAAGAAGGGCGCCTGCCCGTGGAGGCTACCAGCGGGTCACTGAAATGTATCTACACACGAATGTAGCGATTTTAGCTGAGAATTTACAGAAGTTTTTTTTTTTTCTATTACCAGAAAGTACCTGCTGTAAGGTCAAAATTCCCGCACAGCACCTGCGACCTTGCGCCATGCGAGGTTAGAGCTCCAGGAAACGTGGAGTTTGATTTCTCTCACTCCAGCCCTCAGCTGTTCGGGGCTCCCCTCGCTTCTAGCTGCCTTCTGGCGAGGTATCTCTCTAGATTGTCCCTGGCACGTCCTTTGCCTCGCTTGCGCCCTCGCCCTACCCTCTGGGTGTTTCTCCACTACTCTTCTCCTTCGCCTGGGGTTTTGGAATAAAAATGGCAGGGGAAGTGGCATGCGTTATTTCCGGGCGCTGGGCTACGTCCCCCCCCACCCCCCACCCCATGGCGGAGGGGGAAGAGGCTCCGTCGGCAGGCCCTGTCGCGTCCCAGAGACTTGGCGCTCTGGACAGCTGGGCCTCTTCGGCCACCACGGTTCGCGCGGCGTCGGAATCTGGAGCCTCCAGCAAGCAAGCGCAGTCGCCGCTGCGCTTCCTTATGCAGCCACCAGGGGGCGTGCGCCAAGGCGCGGGGCTCGAGCAGCTTTCTTCTGTTGGATTCAGAACCGGCTGGAGGGGCGCCTTTCAAAGAAGTGGGTCTGGCTGGCTTTAGGATTTTAAGATGTATAGTATAAACGCCACGTAAAGTAGCATTTCTGGCCTCATTGCCTTAGTCCCATTTCCTTTGACAATGAGCTGATTCGGTTCTGAAGAACCTCAAGTAGCTAGGGAGGTCAAAGGCAGGTTGTGTCCAGCTTGTCATGAAGGAGCTGCTGGTGGGTGACCACGAAACAACTGAAACAGAGCTAGCCCGTGAAACAGCTTCCCTCACACCCTTGCACCCGGTGGCTGCTTCTTGGGAGGCATTTGCCCCATGGCATTTCCTCCAGCGCTGCAGGAGCCCTGCCAACAGGTCATCAGGAATCAAAGCATAAAATAGAACTTAAGTCAGAAACTTCCGGATGCTTGGAGAAGAATCTAAGAATCATAGTCATCTTTCATAAAATTGAAAGGATTTTAGGTAATAATCTGCTCTTTTTCTCTCCCATAACTCCCACATCGCTGCTTAGGAAAACATTTACCTGTAACTTAAGAACAAAGTAAAAAGAATCTGTTGGATCTTCTTAAATTATTCCTCAGTCTTTATCTTACTTAGTGCAATATTGTTTTTCAGCCAGTGAAGTGTATAACCTACCATATTGTGCCTCCAAAGACTACTGTTAAAATAGA
Source organism: Acomys russatus (assembly GCF_903995435.1). Taxonomy (NCBI): domain Eukaryota; kingdom Metazoa; phylum Chordata; class Mammalia; order Rodentia; family Muridae; genus Acomys; species Acomys russatus. The sequence continues at coordinate 46,611,777 of NC_067154.1, forward strand.
AAAGAGGAATTGTATTTGTGCACACATTGTATATGCCCAATGAGGTGTTTCATGTGCCTCCAAATAGGTTATCTTGCTCACAATTAAAACTGGGGTTAATTGTGGAAGAGAACCAGGGTAACTGTAGCGCTCAGACAAACATCAAGAGAAAGAGCTCACTTTCAGATGTGTTCTGGAAAGTTCTAGAAAGAGAACCCTGATACAAGCGCAGATTTTACCACTTGTCAAACACCGTAAAACAAAACGAAAACAAGTCCACTGGGGTCGATGGTGCATTGATATTCAACTCCAGGTTCCCAGCGCGGATTCTTGAGTAGAATCTGCTATCTATTGTGGGTTCTCAATTCTGGCTTTATTTTCTGAATTCATTAATTTGTGCTTCATTTCCTAACTGTAGTCTTCCTCATTTGTTGTTTTTACTGAGGCAGAATATAAACACGCGTGCATTTCATCTCCTCCAATCTTTGGTAGTGGAGAGGACGGTGTAAACAGGTTTAAGAGTCAAGTTAAGTGAGTTGAGCCTTGCTTAGGATTGGCCTTGCCAGCTGGATGAGGCTGTTTGGTTTTCTTTGCAATGGGAAAGTGTATCTTTTTGCTGTTGTTTTGTTTTGTTTTTCGAGACATGGTTTCTCTTTGTAATAGCCCTGGCTGTCCTGGAACTCTCTTTGTAGACCAGGCTGGCCTCAAACTCACAGAGATCCAACTGCCTCTGCCTCCCCAGTGCAGGGATCTCAATGTACTTTCTGAGATTTGAATAAATCCCTCAATTTATTTGACAAAATAAATTTATTTATTTGACAAAACCCTAGATTTTGTCTTAGTTTTGAAAACCTAAGAGAAATATTGCAAACATACAGTGTCCTTTTGAGACAAAGAATTAGTAAATATTTAGACATTTTGTTCTATCACAAAGGAGTTGAGTATGAGTTTTTTGTTTGTTTCTTTTTTTTTTCTTTTGCTTTGTTTTGTTTTGTTGCATTCATATTTAAAGACAATACAGAACACAACAGTATATTCAGTGTTCAGGGGTTACAGTTTGGCCTTTCAGACATCATTCATCATTTCTTTTTGCAGCCCAACTGGGATAGTAACATTCGTTTATGCAAAGACTCTTCAGGGACCTTCCTGCAGCGAAGGCCTGTGCAGTGGGGACCTTTTGATTTGGCAGCCATGACTTTTATCAGTTTACATTTTGAATGTCTTTGATTCCTCGAATTCTGCTTATATCGCCCTCAGGAGGGGAGTTGGGAGTGGCTTCAATAAAGGAGCAAAGGAGTTCAAGATTGACCCCTTGATGTCTTATCTGGAGTGTCTGGAGGACAGGAAGCCGTTTGCCTCTGCCTCGGGATCTGACTAAACGCTATGCAGGCTCCAGGGCTACACTTGGGTGAGACACAGGGTCTTGACCTTGAGCCTCAGGCTCTCATCCGCCTGCTGTTTTCAGAGATCTCATCTTTAGCTGGAATCCACCTGCCATTTGTGCTGGATTAATGAATGAATATTCTGGCGAGATGCTTGCACATCATTACTACAATTTATGCAAAGTCAGATCGTGGCTGAGACTTTGTAACAAGTGTGACAAGGCAAGAAAAGAGTCAACTGTTGGCCTCTGAGAGTTTTTTTTTCATTGCCTTTTCAATATGTTTGTTCTGTGGCCTAAAAATTAAATTTCCTAGAGTTCTTTGTCCTTTGTCCTCTCAGCCTTACATTTACTTTTCTATGTGTTTTCTTTGTTCTAGGATGTTTTTTAAAACATAGATGCTGAGGCCTTATATGAATGAGAGTCAGTAGTGAACAGTAGTCTGCGAATATTACTGTAGTGTTTAGTAGCAGCAGGCAGGCTTGGCTTCTGAATACGGAGGGTATTTTAGTTTGATTTTTTTAAGACGAGGTCTCACTATGTAGCTGGGTCTGGCCTGGAACTCTAGGCAATCCTCCTGCCTCTGCTCCCCAAATGCTGGGATTACAGATAGAAAGGCATGGGTTTCCACATTCATGGAGTTTAAAATTTTCCCTTTTCATTTTGTGGGTGTTAGATCAAGGGCACAAGAAGTGCACACTGCTCTCTAGGGAACAGGTGGTCCAAAAATTCCCACCACGGTTCTGGCTCTTATTTTAGTACAGACATCAAAACATCACAGTCAACAGCCAGTTCCAGATCTCAGGGCACAGGTTACATCTAAATACGTCTGGCTCGGTGATTGGAGTATGGCTGTGTACAGACTTAGGTTGTTCTCATAGGAAGAAAATGTTTTAAAATTATAGTCATTGAAATATTGTAGAATTGTATTAAACAGCTTTTAAAGAAACACTTTAAAGGCTGGACTGTGCCCAAGATCTGGACAGTCTATATCACAGCTACCTTGAACTTTTTTGTTTGGGTCCTGGAGTTGAGACAGAAAGTTTCTTGGATTCTAACACTAATACATCTTTTTTTTTTTTTTTTTTTAAGATTTATTTATGGTTTATTACTGTGTTCTGCCTGCATGTACACCTACAGGCCAGAAGACAGCATCAGATCACATTATAGATGGTTCTGAGCCACCATGTAGTTGCCGCAAATTGAACTCAGGGCCTCTGGAAGAGCAGACAGCGCTTATAACCCCCAAACCATCTCTCGAGCCCCCACTAATTCACCTTCAGCAGCAGTTCTCAGCCTGTGGGTCTTGACCCATTTGAAGGAGGTCAAATGACCTTTTCACTGGGGCGCTCTAAGGCCACCAGAAAACACAGATATTTGCGTTATGCTTTGTAACAGTAGCAATATTACAGTCATGAAGTAGCAACACAAATAATTCTGTCGTTGGGGGTCACCACAACATGAGGAACCGTATTAAAGGGTTGCAGTATTAAGCAGGTTGAAAAACACTGATCTAAAGGTTAAGCTTACCATAAGTTTTGTGGAAGTTTTATTCCCCTACCTACCGCCCCCGAAAGCCAGGTTTTATTTTATTTTATTTTTATTTAAAATCTTTATTTAAAAAGGAAATATTCTAGTTCTATTTCCAATGAAACAAATCAAAGAATTTAATTAAGTTAATATCTTTCAAGTCTTAATTTTGTAAAAACAAAATGTCTGGGAGTTGGAGAGACGGCTCCAAAGCTCAGAGCACTGGCTGCTCCTGCAGAGGATGCGGGCTTGCTTCCCAGCACCACATGCTGACTCACACTTCCCTATTCTCTAGATCCCGATCTGATGCCCTTTTCTGGCCTCTGAGAGTACCATGCGATGTCCATATGGGATGCGCATATATACGTGCAGGCAAAAGTATACATGTAAAATGAAAATAAATAAATCTTTAAATATATACATTCTATATTATATGCATATATATCCATTTTGTGTGTGTGTGTGTGTGTGTGTGTGTGTGTGTGTGTGTGTGTGTTTTCTTTTTTCTTTCCTCTGTTTTTAGACAGAATCACAATTGACCTAAGGCATCATGAGCCAAGGGATGACCTTGAAACCTGATCCTCGGGCTGGAGAGATGGCTCAGAGGTTAAGAACACTGACTGCTCTTTCAGAGGTCCTAAGTTCAATTCCAAGCAACCACAAGGTGGCTCACAACTATCTATAGTGAGATATGGTGCCCTCTTCTGGCATGCAGGTGTACATGCAGGCAGAGTATTGTATTCAGAACAAATAAATAAATAAATAAATCTTTAAAAAAAAGAAATCTGATCCTCTGTCTGTGGCCTTGGAGTGCTGGGATTATGCATATAGACTACCATTTGTCTTACAACCCCAGCCCTGGATTGTTTTTTTCCAGACAAGGTCTCACTGTTTAACCCCAGCTGGTTTCGAACGCACTGTGCAAACCAGGCTGCCTCTGCCTCTTGAGCTCTGGGATCACAAAGCTGCTTCCCCCCACACAACTGAAGTTGTTTAGGAAAGACTTTAAGTCATGTGGCTACTGTGAAGATATTATTATTATGTCTTGCATAAAATGACTAATGAAAGCCGTAGTTTTTCTTTTCTTTCCTTTCTCCCCATCTTCTCCCCTCTCCCCCTTCCTTCTCCTCTTCTTTTTCCTAAGATAGTCCTTTTTATGGAATACAGAACGTTCTCAACCTCCTCTGCTTAATTTTCTTTTCTTTTCTTTCTTTCTTTTTCTTTTGGTTTTTTGAGACAGGATCTCTCTGTGTAGCCTCGGCTGTCCTGTACTCACTTTGTAGACCAGGCTGACCTCAAAGTCACAGCAATCCTCCTGGCTCTGCCTCCCAAGCCCTGGGATTGAAGACGTGCCTGGCTTTTTTTTTTTTTTAAATCCTGGTTTTATGGAAATTTTATACTACAGGCATTGGGAGTAAAAAAAAAAAAAAAAAAAAAAAAAAAAAAAAAAATTTATACAACCCGATGATGGTGGCTATATGCAAATAAAAGTAAATTCTTGAAGTTTGTTCTTCTGTGGTGGGCTTTCCCAGACCCCCTCTGTTCCTCCCTCATTATTTCCTCGCCATCCTTAAGCACACCACCAGGCACTCATTGCTTTAAGATAGGGTATCACTCTGTATCCCTGGAACTCATTCTGCAAACCAGGAAAGCAGTGAGCTAGAAGTGACCCTCCTGCCTCTGCTTCTTTGGTTACTAGAATTACAAGTATGTGCCACCATACCTAGTTGAATTTTCATTTTGAAGAGTGTATTTGGGGCCAGGCATGGTGGGACACACCTTTAATCCCAGCACTTGAGAAGCAGAGGCAGGTGGATCTCTGTCAGTTCAAAGTCAGCCTGGTCTACAAAGTGACAGCCAAGGCTACACAGAGAAACACTGTCTCGAAAAACCAAGAAACCAAAACAAAACAAAAAAAGAAAGAAAGAAAGAAAGAAAAGTACATTTGGCTAAAAAGAATGCCTACACCAACAATTAAACATTTTCACAGCAGTAAACTGTAACTTGAAATTAAGGAGGTAGCATTTTAGCTAACTTTTACTTATTTATTTTTAATTTATTTATTTTTATTTTATGTGCATTGGTGTTACGCCTGCATGTATGTCTGTATGACAGTGTCAGATCTTGGAGTTACAGACAGTTGTGAGCTGCCATATGGGTCCTGGGAATTGAACCTGGGTCCTTTGGAAGAGCAGTCAGTGCTCTTAACCACTGATCCATCTCTGCAGCTTTAAATTTAAAACAGAACTGAATGAGATACATCACGGGCAGTACTGTAGCTTGAACAAGTAAAGCCAGAACTGTGTTGTCTAGCTCATGGCTTGTAAGCATGGAAGTTATCTAAGAAGCTATGTCATTGGCGCCAATAATCACACATTCATTTAGATGAGTATAGTCAAGACCAACAAGCTCACAGGCAGCTTTAAGACCTAGACTGTTTGCAAAGGAATTGACGGAACTTTTTTAAAAAGTTCTGTATGTATCAGGCAGGTAGTGGTGGCAAACACCTTTAATTCTAGCACTCAGAGAGGCAGAGACAGGCTATCTCTGTGAGTTCAAGGCCAGCCTGGTCTACAGAGTAAGTTCCAGTACACGCAAGGCTACACAGAGAAGCGCTGTCTCAAAAAAGAAAGAAAGAAAGAAGTTACATCTATCTATCTATCATCTATGTATCTATGTACTATCTATCTATCTATCTATCTATCTATTATTAGAGTGGGGACTGATATACGGCTGCCAGGGCACACATGTGATGGTCAAAAGACAGCTTAAGGAGTTGGTTTTCTCCTCCCACTCAGGCAGGCTTGCTGCTCTGTGCAGAAGAGTGACAGGCACCTTTCACTACTGATCCCACAAGGCAGCAGAATGGAACCCGTGTCAAGAATGTATAACATGTTTCATATAATCTCATGAAATAAACTTAAGAGTAGCAGAAAGGGCTGGGTGTGGCAGCGCATACTTGTAGTCCCAGCACATGGGAGGCTGTTCTACAGAACAAGTTACAGTGATAGCCAGGGCTACACAGGGAAACCTTGACTTGACACCTCCCCTCCCCCATCCCCTTTCCCCACATACAACACAAAAAGACTGGCGGAAGTACTGGAAACTTTCTACATTTTGTGTTCTGTATGAATACCCTTTACTAATTTTGAGAAATGAACTTCACTCTTGCTTTATTATTGTAGAGACATGTTTGCATTATGTTTTCCAAGATGTTGAAATCATCCACGGACAGGCTGGGCACACAGTTTATAGAGTGTTGCCGAGCATGTGAAGTTCCCAGCAGTGAAAAAAATGATCCACGGAAAAATTAGAAATTATATTCTTACTTGTTTATTTTAACTTGTAGCATCCTCCTCTCACCCCACCGTACAGAGCAAAACAAACAAACAAGAAACAAAACAAAATCCCTATCTGGAGCTCAACATTGAACTACCTTAAAGGTTCTAGAAGTTAGAGAGCTCAAGAGGTCGGGATTTAGATTCAGTTGATGGTACTTTGATTACCGAAGTTCTTCAGAGTGGAGAGTCTTGTTGCTCTCACTGGGTTGTGGTGGCGCACTCCTACAATCGCGGCACTTGGGAGGCAGAGGCAGGCAGATCTCTGTGTGTTCCAGGCCACCTGGTCTACAGAAGAGTCTGGGACAGCCAAAGTTACACGTGAGGGGTGTGAGGGTGGGGGTTCTCAGCATACCCTCCAGGCATACTATCCAGCCATGTTCCCTCACCTGCCAGCCACAAGTCCCAACTCACTCCTGCTTTCTGCCCCACAGCCATGAAGACATGGCCTGAGTTGGAAAGAGCCCTTCTCTAGCCCCAGGGCCTTTGAACATAGTATTTTCTGGTGTACTTCTCTGGACAACCTTTCTTGTCTTTTAACTCCTATTTATCTTTCCAATGCCTGTTATCATATTCTTTTGGAAAGCTTTCTCTGACCTCATTGATCAGGTCAATATACCCCTCTTTTTTGTCTCATGACTGGCTCAAAACACACACACACACACACACACACACACACACACACACACTCACACACACACACACACTCTTGGAAGAGGCCAATCTCTTTGTTAATAACTCTCTCCACTGTACTTTAAGGTCCGGAGTCACTTTTGAATACTACTTTATACCAAACTTTGAAGAGCTTGTTGTGACTAAGAACTCCAACATAACTCTTCTGTCAGATGAATGAGTGGATGAATGAAGTAATGAACCTGGGTTCCTGTCTGAAGAAGGTTCCAGGAGGGTCACAGTGGTGGTAGGATGATAATGTGTCCAGAGAGCCTAGCACACACGAACTTCTCAAAAAGACAAAGTGATCGTTTTAGTTAATTTGGGTTTGGTAGTTTATTTGGGAAAAGTAGCAATTTTGTCGACATACTTTCATTAAAAAATGTAACTTTAACAAATGCAATGTGATAATTTAAATGTATTTGTTTGCATTTGCACACAAATAACAATGCAGAAACTTAGTATGAGTTCTAGACAAGGTTTCTCTGTGTGGACTTGACTGTCCTAGACTCAACTGTAGACCAGGTTGACCCCAATCTCACATCGATCTGCCTGCCCCTGCCTCCCTGAGTGCTGGGATTACAGGCATGCGCCAACACTCCTGGCAGTGTAAATTCTTATAACTTTTTTCCCCCCAAGATAAGGTTTCTCTGTGTAGCCCTGGTTATCCTGAGATTCACTGTGTAGACCAGCCTGGCCTTGAAGTCAGAGAGTTGCCTGACTCTCTCTGCCTTCCAGAGTGCTGGGCTTCTAACATATATTGGCACATTTACTCACCCTCAGGGTTTCTGTGGAAATATTAACCACACCCTGGCTTTTATTCGCACCTGTCACCTTTCTAAAGAATGTATAGCCCTTTAGAGAAGAAAGGCTCCACACGGACGAAATCTTGTTTCTGACAGAAATGTCTCATTGAGCAGTTTGCCCAGGCTACACTTGCAGTTGCTGAGGATGCAGAAGGTTAGAGTTTAAGGATGGCCTGGACAGAAGCAAGAAAACGCAAGCACCTTCCTACCTGAACGGCTGCAGCCCTTAACTGCTCCCCTACCCTGGTTTGGCTTCATGTTTTGAGGACTGAGCCTTTGTCTGCAGTATTATTAGACTCCCGTCCTGTCACAAGACAATATATATTTATTTACACTAAATTATGTGTAGGTATTTATTGTACACTAGAACACAAATTTTCTTGTCCCACATTATTGTTACTATGATTCTACAAAGGTGAATTTGCACATGACTTAGAATAATAATACCCATAATTCTTGGGTTTACAGTCTTGTATCATAGCGCAGTCACATTTACCAGAATTCAGGAGAAAATATACAGTAAGTATTCTCTGCTACATAAGATCAATGTGGCATGGCCTTCTGGGGATGGGATCCCTGGCCTCAGAACCTTGACAGGGGAGATGCTGGCGCCATCACTTTGCTCAGTGATTTGTGAGATAAGAAATAGCATCTGATTGCAAGAAGCCTGTAATCTAAGTGGAGAGATGAAGAAACCAATCCCGAGGAAGCTGCTCAGAGGAATCTAATACGCCAGTGTGTAGGTCTGACTACTGATACTTGAGGATGTGCTGGCCCATCAGAGGCAAGGTGGCTAGTGAAGGGTGGAGGCAGTCCGAGGAGGACCCCATATGAGTTGTTGGACCTCTATTTGTAGACCAGGCTGCTATTAAACTCACAGAGATCCACCTGCCTCTGCCTCCTGAAGGCTGGGGTTGAAGTCATGTGACACCATGCCACGCCTCTTTGAGCTATGTTTTCTAGGTCTCTACCATTCTCTTATTTGGGTAGTATAAATAAATGGTTGTTGTTTCTCTAGTATTATTGTATGAATCTGAAATGACTCCACAGCCTCAAGTTGGAATACTTGTTTCCCAGGTGGGAGTCATATTCTGGGAGACTGTGGACTCTTTAGAAGATGAGGTCTACCTGGCAGAAGTAGTCAGTAGGGGTAAGACCACAGCTCTAGACCCTTTCTATTTGCTGGTCCCCTGTGGTATGAACAGCACTCTCTACCACTGAAGAAGAGTGATGGACTGAACTCCTCTGAAACTGTGAGCTAAAATAAATCTCCGCAGGGAACAGTTCTGTCACACCCTGTCAGTGACAGCATATTAGGAAAATAAAATTCTCTGGATAAGCAGGGCACAGTAGCACACACCTGTAATCCCAGCACTTGGGAGGCAGAGGCAGAAGGATCTTTGTCAGTTCGAGGCCAGCCTGGTCTACAACATGAGTCCAGGACAGCGAGAGCTGTTACACAGAGAAACCTTGCATATGAAGTCCAGGCCTACTTGGTCTGCAAAGTGAGTTCAGGACAGCCAAAGCAACAGAAGGGAAACTCTTGTCTCAAAAAAAAAAAAAAAAAAAAAAAAAAAAAAAAAAAAAAAAACAAGAGGAAAAAAGGAAAGAATTCTGCAAGTATGTTCAAGGCATGATCATGGCATTTTGACCTCTGGCAGGAACAGTATTTATTTATTTATTTATTTATTTATTTATTTATTTATTTATGGAGTCAAGTTGTAGACCAGGCTGGCCTCGAACTCACAGCAATCTGCCTGCCTCTGCCTCCCTAGGCTGAGATTAAAGGCATGCACCACCACGCCCAGCTATGAGCAGTATTCATAACAACAGGTAGAAAGCATTTTACTCTTGTATTTGCCAGCTATTTCCCAAGAAGATCATACAACTGATAATAAAAGATTTCTTAAAATTGTATTTATCTGTATGTGTGTGTGCATGAGTATTTGTGCACCGTATACATGCAGATACCTGCAGAGGCTAGAGGGCATTGGATCCCATGGAACTGGAGTTTCAAGTGATTGTGAACTTAACCCAGGTCCTCTGCAAGAACAGAGGCCACTCTTAACCACTCAGCCGTCCCTCCAGCACCCTAGCTGGTATTCAAAATTAAACCAGTTAGCACTGGAAGGGAGTTAGCATGCTTTCAGTAATAGACTTGGGTTTTATATAAAGTTTTAGTGTGCTCTACCAGTTTATATTGAGTATTTTATGTTCCAGAATTATTCAAAGATCACTGATCATTTTTACCATTTCATTAACATCCCTTGATGATTGCCAAGAGGATTTACTTATTTGTTTGTTTTCATGACCCCTCCCCATTCCCTGCTAGAAGTACAGTAATTGGGAATTTGGTTGGAATAAATAACAAATCCGTGTTGCTCCTTGGCACAGTCGTAAGGAAGAGTTTGCTAGATGTGAGAAAGGATGAAGGAAGGCAATTTTGTGTGAAGTTTTGATTTCCTGTAGGAAAGCTCTGACCTTCAACTTCATCTGCAGCTGCTAGAGCTAAACACAAACACAGGATACTCAGAATTATATTTCAGATAAGCAACGAAATTGCGTCCCATACTGCATTTCACCCATTGATGAAAAATTAAGATAAATAAATAAGTAGCAAGATAGGTAGGTTGGAAGCCAGGAGATGGTGGCACATATCTTTAATCCTAGCACTTGGGAGGCAGAAGCAGGCAGATCGATGTGAGTTCAAGGCCGGCCTGGTTTACAAAGCAAGTCCAGGATAGCCAGGGCTACTACAAAGAGAAACCTTGCCTCAAAAGCAAACAAACAAACAAACAAACAAACAGAAAGGAAGTTTGGAAATGAGGCCAAGAAAACCACTGCAATCTTACTGCTACTTTTCTGTTGTTGAGACGTTTAATTTATTGTGTGTTCTTTCAGGGCTAGAGACATAGCTAAGTCAAACAGCACTTGCTCACAAGGCAGGAGATCCCCCCACCCCTGAATTTGGTGCTCATTACTTTTAAAAGAACAAAACCTGAACAAAAGAACACATTAAAAAACAAACAAACAAACAAACAAACAAAAACCCCAAACCCCAAAACTTTAAGAAAGAACTGTTTCATAGCCTACAGATGACACGTTGTCTTAGTTCCTTTTCTATTGCTGGAAAGAGACACCATGACCAAGACAACTTACAGAAGAATGCACTAGCTGGGAGCTTGCATAAAATTTCAGAAGGTTAGTCCATGACTACCATGGCTAAGAGCACAGCGGTAGGCAAGGCACTGGAGCAGTAACCAAGAGCTTACATCCTGGTCCACAGCCAGAGAGGAAGAGGAAGAACAAGATGGGGCCTCTCCATAGCCCACCTACAGTGACACATCTTCTCCAACATAGGCCCACCTTCTAATCCTTCCTAAACAGCTAATCAATTGGGAACCAAACATTCAAATACATGAGCCTGTGGGGATTATTAGCATTCAAACCACCACACATTCTCACTCCATCTCTACAGTGGTATTATTTTTAGGCTCATATTTTTTATTGTATATAGATGTGTGTGTGTGTGTGTGTGTGTGTGTGTGTGTGTGTGTGTGTGTGTGTGTACCACATGCATGTTGTCTCTGTGGTGGCCAGAAGAGGTTGTCAGATAACCTGGAACTACAGCTATAAATGGTTGTGAACTACCTGATGTGGGATCTGGGAGTTGAACCTGAGTCCTCTTCAAGAGCACCAAGCATTCTTTACAATCAAGTTATCTCTCCAGTTGCTTAGAGTTTGTTTTTAATGTGTGAAATATATACCTATGCAATGCAATGCAATACAGGTATGAATTTAGCACTATTCAAAACTTAGTAAAGATTGATATACATGGGTCCTTTATAAATTATTTAACTTAGTGACGTCTCGGTTTCTTCACTTACAACAGGAAAATAAAAATATTTCCAACATCAGAGCATCTTAGTAAGGATTAAGAAGTAAGTTATAAGCCAGGCATGGTGGAGCACATCTTTAACCCCAGAACAGGGAAGCAGAGGCAAGCAAATTGCTGTTAGTTTGAGGACAAGCTGGTCTACAAAGTGAGTCCAGGACAGCCAAGGATACACAAAGAAACCCTGTCTCACAAAACAAAACAATAAACAAAACAAAAGAGTAATTCACGTAGAGTTGTAGAAGAGATCTGATTTGTAATCATTCTTATTAAATAAAGGTCATTTTTGTATTTATCATCATTATTAATAATAATCATAAGAGGGGGAGGCAGAGGCAGGCAGACCTCTGTGAGTTCGAGGCCAGCCTGATCTAAAAAATGAATCCAGGACAGCCAGGGCTATTACACAGAAAGATCCTATTTCAAAAAACAAACAAAACAAAATAAAATCATAATAGAGATTTATAGCTCACTGAAAACAAGAACAGAAAATAGAGGAGACATCAAGAAGTCGGTAGTAGCTCACAGTTGCTTGTTAGATTATCCAGGTATCTTCTGCTTTTTTTGCTTGGGAAATCAGCTATAGTGAATACTAATATTACAGGTGACACTGAACACTGAAGTCTGCTCTGCCACCCATCCAGGAGCCAGTTGGTAACACTCCCCTGTGAGGCACAGCTCTCAGGAAGTTTGGGAAGTTTGGCTCCTCTCAGCCAGTGGCAGTATCTGCCTTCATGGGATTCTGGCCTGAGCTCCATGTTCAAAGAAGTCACAGATGGAAGACCATCATGCTACGTCTAACCTGTTTCTGAATATAGAATCGCCAGGATGTGATTACGTTGCCAACCACCTTTAAATTAAAGCCCTGGGGAAAATGATTTAATCCTGTTCTCAAAAACCCAGGGACATGTGAAGATATGCCAGAGAGCACAAGAAGGTTCAAGATAGCACCGTCTAACAGATTTTACTTCTGCTTATGCGCATGCTTGGCACAAACAGCCAAATAAATAGATAGACAGATACATACATACATAGATGAGTAAATAAGGCATTCAATACTTGGTATTCATTTTAGCACTTTCAGGAATGTGTTCACATGCCTATACCATGTTGAGTACTGATGTGGAAATGGAAAGTACTTAAAAACAAACAAACAAACAAACAAACAAACAAACAAACCAGGTGTGGTGCGGCCTGCCCTTCATATCAATCCAGCATTTGGGAACTATACATCCAGGAGGAGCAGGGGTTCTAGGTTCTCCCTCAGTTATGTAGCAAGTTTGAGGCCAGCCTGGTCTACATGAGATCCTACATCAACAACCAAACAACAAAAATACCGCCACCATCCCTGGAAAGGAAAACAACGTCAAAAAAGAAAGTGCTGGAACAGCCTAATGCCTCGGTTTCCTCGCTGAGCAAAGCACGGTGATCATGAGAAGGACACAAAGAGCAAGTGGCCCTCACAGCTGTAGTCCCAGCACTTGGGAGGCAGGCGCAGGCCAGCTCGGATCTATGTGAGTCCAGCCCAGCCTGAGCTAAACAATAGTTGAGAGCCTGTCTCAAAACACCACCACCCACCCATTCTATAACATAAACAGTTAAGGTCGCATTTTTGCTAGTCGTTACCGAAATTAGCATTTAGCGCAGTTACATGAATTTAAAAAAAAAAAAAAAAAAGAGGCAGGTAACCAAGAAATACATAGGTGTTATTTATTTCATGAAGGCAAATTGGGGAGCATGCTTACGTGTAACTTTCTTTTTGAGGGGGAGAGTCAAGGATGCTGAGTACTGAGAACTGGCATGTGAGGCAAGTTCCCAGCCACTGAGCTTGCAGCTCTCAACTTAGGAAACCCAAACTGCAGGTTTTACTATTTCAACAATAAAAATAAATTCCATAACTATTCCACCAGAAAGTTACATTTTTGAAAATTCTGTTCCTTGGAAACATGGTATAGGCAAGATTGCACACAAAAGCCACACGACGGGGACAACAGACCACACACGTAAGCGTTTGGAATCCAGACTTGGTTGCCAAGCTGAGAACCCTGGAAGGAAAACCTTTTTCCCCCCAAATATATGAAGAGGGAAAACATCTCCTGAAGGAGGAGGAGGAGAAGGAGGAGGTGGAGGAGGAGTTTCTGCAGAAGAATCAGCAATTGGAGAAAAGATTGCTTCCTCTGTAGTCTTTCACTGGGTTTATGCTCTGTCAACTCTAGTGGGGAACGTAAGCCCGAAGCGGATGAAATACTGCTGGAGACCTTGTCTTCCTTCCTGCTTCTATCTTTTGGAGGGTCTCACCTTTTCAGAGCTCGATTTGTATTTCTATACAAGTGTGACCCTCCAGCCACTGGCTCTTCCCCAGGCATCCCCCCCCCCCCCCCCCCCCCATATCCTGTCCTTCCTCCTTTTGGCAGCCGGTGGAGTGTCCTCCTGCCTTGAATACCGCATTCCCTAGTTATTCAAGCTCAGTCATTAGCACCCTATCCCCCTACTAAAATTATGAATGAAAAGCCTTGTTGTTCTTTACAAATAACTCAGGCTGCCTCAGTCAGTCAAATTCGAATGGAACTGACTGCCAGACAAAGAGCCCGGATGATGGACAGTCCTCACAGCAAGTCATCAATTGCTCACAGGAAGTTTTTTAAGCCACAATATAGGTAGAGAGAGAGAGAGAGGCCTGGGCGTTGCGGCCGGACAAGCCCGCAGAAGGGGGCTGGCAGTCTGGGGCCTCTTTGTGTCTATGTGGATCTCAGAAAAAGAAAACTTCTTCGAAGTTTCGAGACAACAATATCCAGAATCTGTTTACCCTGGAGAGAACTTGAAAACCCGTCCACAAAGATGCCTACACCTTGAGGCAATTCTGGTTTGGCCTGACACACACAGACAAAAGTGAAGGCACCGACCATTTACTGGATTTTCAATGCTGAGCTGTGCAAGAGTGGGTTACAAACTCAGAGCTGCACGGCTCCCTGCTGAGAAGTTGCATTGTCCTGGGCCGCTCTTTCACGACAGGGGAAAAGGTAATTGACAGGCCGATTGTTCAGCGGGGACCCCTGCTGTTTTAAAATCCTGGAAGGCCCCAGTCACACGTTGTCAATAACGGCCCTCGGAGGTGAGGAGTGAAGGAGGGCTGTTCAGGAAACAGTTTGAGCCCTTCAAGTGGACAGGCCTCAGTGACTTCTGCGCTCTGCCTGCCACAAGCAGCTCATTCAAAAATAACCTTAAAGTAATAAATCAAACTCGTTTCCTGAACTATACAAGGAACAGCTGCTTATTTTTTCTTTACGTTTTTTTCAAAGGGGGGTGGGGGTGGGGAGAAAGAGAGAGAAAGAGAGAGAGAGAGAGAGAGAGAGAGAGAGAGAGAGAGAGAGAGAGAGAGATTTAACTTTTTTTTTTCAAACTACCAGGAAACCAAGCATGTCAAAATTTGGCAAAGCAATTTGGATGATTTAACAGCTAAACACTTCTCTTTTTAATGCTAGGTTTTCATCAGTTTTTTTTTTTTTTTTTTTTTTTTTCTTATTTAAACTTTCCATTTCACAATCTGTTTGTTGCAGCAAATGGCCCTTATCTTTGGAGTATCCGTGGGCAGTTTCTAAAGCACTGGGCAGTTGGCTCAGCGGTTTACAGGTAACAGGTACTTTATTCTCTGCAGCAATTTGACTGGGGGCTTCGGGTTTGCACGTGTACACAGTTGTTTCTCTTGAGAGCCCCTAATTTTGGAATTCTGATGAGACTGTATTTTTAAAATTTTTTTCTCTCTCTCTTCAGTCTGGTGATTTAGGTACTCCAAGCCAGCGTTTTTGCCACCCTTAAAGTGATTTGTTCTCTCAAAAAGAACAGTTTGCAACTTGTCAGTCTCTTTGGGGTAGGGGGTGTTTTGTGTGTCTCTTTTCTTCCTTCGATATATTTGCTCTCTAGATAAGATCAGCAAACCTCTGATTTCTTTGCCAATGATTAAACGTCTGTAGGGACGCAGTATATAAAACCATTCTCTTCTGTGATGATTATTATGTTTGTTTTATAGTGCCTAATATTGAGAAAAGGATCTATTTTAAATGAGAAACATAATAGAAGTTATTCTAGAATTTACAAAAAATATAACAAGATATTTTCTTTTTTTCACACATTTTTATTGAAAAATAAAATAATTCATATTACATCTCATTTTCTATCCCATCCCATGCATCTTCCCATTCCTTCCTCCCTCCCACTTTCACCCCAATCCCCCTTCCCTATGACTGTGACTGAGGGGGACCTCCTCCCCCTGAATATGGTGCTAGGGTATCAAGTCTCTTCTTGGTAGTCCGCTATCCTTCCTCCGAGTGCCATTGGGCCTCCCCAACAAAGGGACATGGCCAAATATGGGGCACCAGAGATCCTGTGAAAATCAGTCCCCAGTCTCCACTTAACTGTGGAGAATGTTCTGTCCCTTGGCTAGATCTGGGTAGGGGTTTGATGATGACTGCACGTTTTGTCCTTTGATCAAGCAGAACCCCTGGGCTCAGATCCACCCATCATAATGCTCCTCTTGTAGGTTTCTAGGACCCTCTGGATCTACCTACTTCCCTATCCCCTATATTTTTCTCACCTAGAGTCTCAATAGGATGTTCTCACCTCTATCCCACTTTCCTGGTAGGTGCAGACTTTCATGGGACCTGCCTCTTGGGCTGGTGTCCAGTTATAAGTGAGTATATACCACTTGAGTCTCTCTGCTTCTGGGTTAGCTCACTCATTATGATCATTTCTAGCTCAATCCATTTGTCCACAAATTTCGGGAATTTCTTGTTTTTAATAGCTGAGTAGTATTTCATAGTGTAAATGTACCACAGTTTCTTTATCCATTCTTCTACTGAGGGACACTTAGGCTGTTTCCATGTTCTGGCGATTATGAATAAGGCTGCTATGAACACGGTTGAGCAAATTTTCTTGTTGTGTGCTGGAGCATCTTCTGGGTATATTCCAAGGAGTAGAATAGCTGGGTAACAAGATATTTTCTAATAAACCATAGTATGGCTTCCTAGAAATTAGATTTTTCATATCTTGTGTACAATAAAGGTTAAGAAAAAATGTATTTTAGGATCTCTCTGATTTTTACATCCTAAATATTTTCAATCAATTTAAACATAAACAATCTTAAATTCTAAGGTAATAAAAAAAATCCCATTGTGCAACGTATTTTGATGACAAAAATCTTTTAAAAAGTATTGTTGGTCACAATTTAGTAGTAGAAAAGAAATGACATATTCTGGGATGTTTACTGTTTTACCACTGATGAATTTCTTTTCCTTCTTGATTCTGTTAGAAATTATCCATTTGTGATTAGACAATTGTAATGAGAGGTCTGTCTACAGGAAAAGAGTGAAATTCCAATTACAGTACAATCTGGTCACCATTGACTTCACTGTTGTTGGATGTGCAGTGAACACAGCTTCACAGCTGTGGAAGCACAAATAAGTCAAAGCTTGTGCCACATGGCTAGATCAGTGCGCTTTGTACACTTGCAGTGTCTTGGCTGCTTTCACAGTGAGTTCAGCAGTGGGTGTGGTTTCCATAGGAATAGTTCTTCCTTATATGGCCAGTGTTCATACTGAACCTGTTTGCATACAACTTTTCTTCACTTTCAACATTGAAGCTTCAAATGTGCTACGTGACTAGATGGAATTCCTTGAGAACTGTATTAACATGTTTGAAAGAACTCTACTGACTGAACTTAGTACTGTGTCAGAGAGGACTCCTTGCACAGTTGTACGGGTTATACACATAGTTTATAAATAATGACATAAATTACCTGTGAATTATCACATAAAAACTTTGAAATGCCAAGTGCCCGGTTGTGTAGATGACTCATTTCACTCTCATTGGATCCTAGCCTTTCCTTTTGCTAAATGCTTAGAAATCAACTGGTTCAGTGAATTTCAGAGGTGCCGGTGCCCTCCCATAGCCTTGGCAGCTCCTTTTCTGGGAGTCTGTGAACTCCAGGCCAGATGTAGGGGTGAGGTAGGGAGTACAGACTGAAAGAGTGCTGCTCAGACTTGCTCTCTGGCCTCCTGTTCAGCTGCCACTCTGACAGCTTGTCCCGGAAGCGACTTCCTGTGCTGTCACTTACACTCAGTACCTCACTGAGCACTCTTTGTCACTCAGCCTTTGAGACGGAGGGGGCAAGATAACAAATCTAGACTGCCTGTGTTGACTTTGTGGATAAGGCAAAAGGCTGGAGTCAAGAACCCTACTTCTGCTTCTCCTGGGACACTGAGACCAGCTTCTGACCTCCTATTCCTTGGTTTTCATCAGTGGGGAATGAGGAGCAAGGTGCTGCGTACTCTTACTTTATTATAAAGTATAGTTATTAGACCAGTTTTCTGAACATTGGAAACCCTTAGGCAAGAAAATAAAGCGAAACACAGATGACAACCGGCACAAAAGGCAGCCAGCCTTTTCTGTCCTGAGGAGATGGAAAGAAAACCACAGCTCACTAATTACACTCCTCACCTCCAGAAATAACACATTGCAACCTTGGAAATAAGGCCTTTCCATCTGTTCCCCTCGCAAGTCTCCCCTTATTTTATTTTCTTTGCCCCCCTGCCCCACGCATCCTTTTCCTGCTTTCTTCTTTTCTATGTGGGAGACCCTTAGCACTCTAATATGGGATTGACATTCATAACAACTGGCAGTGGTGACAAACACGTCCCGTAGGCATGGAGGCAGACAAGAAGGGCAGCTGAGAGATGGGACTGCAGAGAAAGTCATGGCAAAGATCTGTTGGCTTCAGCAAATTCAATGGGCTCAGAAATGAACCCACAGAGGTAGCTGTTGGTTAGATGAGTCTCTGGGTTTGGATGTGTCTCAGTATCCCAGGACACATATTTACAGGGCGCTCTTTGCAAAGGGCTAGTATTGGATAGGAAGTAGAATCTATAGAGATATCACAGATTCTTCCTATTGCACAGGGGAAAGTGTCATATCATATAGAGAAAATAATTTATTTTATGTGCATTGGTGATTTGTCTGCATGTATGTCTCTGTGAGAGTGTGTTACCTTGGAGTTACAGATAGTTGTGAGCTGCCATGTGGGTGCTGGGAGTTATACCTGTGTCCTCTGGAAGAGCAGCCAGTGCTCTTAACTGCTGAGCCATCTTTCCTCTTTTTCCTCATTTAGTTAAATAGTGAACAGAGGCCTGATGGTGGTGGCACATGCCTTTCATCCCAGCACTCGGGAGGGTAAGGCAGGCTGATCTCTGTGTGTTTGATGCCAGGTTGATCTACAGAGCAAGTTCCAGGACAGCCAAGGATACACAGACAAACCCTGTCTCAAAAAACAAAAAGCAAAACAACAACAACAACAAAACCCTCAAAACCCAAAAGAAAAACCAGTAATAATAATAACCATAACAATACTAAGCACGGGTTGAGTGTACCTGTGAGGGAAACATTTGATCATTCAGTTGGAGGAGAACTTACAAAATATGCCAAAATTCCTAGAATGTATTTTAATTTCACTTAAAAAAATTTAAGTGGTTGAGCTTCTTGCTGCTAGTTTGTGTTATGAAGACATTAGCAGTATCAATTAGAACTCAGAAATAAACTCACCACTTTGTCCTCATCACATCTTAAGAGGGGCTTGCGTACTTGGGTTTACATATTTGTTTTTCCAGGTCTCCACATTCATTACATGAGCTCACTGTCCCCGCGTGGAAGGCAGCATTCTCACTTAGGTGTTGGGATCTTGGTCTCTGTACATGTAAGTACTGCTTTCTCTAACTTTGTGCTTATTTCCTTTTTCCTACTGAAGGCATTATACATAGGAAACACTTAGAGACCTTCTACGTAGGACATATATTCACGTATACCTATACACTTACTTTTTATAAGAAGATATAAGTTACATGCCAGTCTCTTCAAAATATGGATTAGAAGAAAAGATAGATTATTAACTTTGTAAGCATTTTTTTTTCTAGGTTTGTTTCACTTTTATACCAGATATGCATTACTTTCTTAACTAAAACATTAATAAAGAAAATGTTTCAAAATGTATTCAATAAAATCAGTCTTTGAGACAAGTTACCAGTGGCAAATAATATTTATAATTTAGGATTTTTGCCAATCTGATAAAGGATCTGAAAATCCAGAAAAAATAATAAATTTTTTTAAAAGCTGGGTTTTTCTGAAAGGCACACATTCAAAACAATGGTTGTGCTCCCTCTGCTGGTCTTACAGGACCAGTTAGATGGACAGTTTGGGAAGACGAAATCAGAGAAAAGGAAATTCTGATTTTTATTCATGTTTTACATATGGTTCTTACACAGACGTTTCACCTGGCTTGGGAAAAAGTGTTATTGTAGGTGATAAAATGTCCCTAATGTTTAGTGGTGATGCTGAAGCAAGGCTAGACACTTGTAATATCTTAAGTGAATGTCTTCTTTCTTATATCATATAGTGGAACTAAAATGTACCAATTATTTTTCCCTGCTTTTTTCTTCTTTTTGGGTACAGTCTCACTATATAGCCCATACTGGTCTCGGCCTCCAAAGTACTGGAATTACAGGTGTGTATCTCCATGCCCAGATCAAAATATAACCATTTTTATTTTATTGGGAATTTTTTGTTAATGATAAAACTTGTGTAAGTAATTCTTGATAATTAGATGTTTTAAACCATTCATTTGGTGTTTGTGTGTGTGTGTGTGTGTGTGTGTGTGTGTGTGTGTGTGTGGTATATGTGTATAGGTACAGAGGACTGCCTGTGAAAATATATTTTCTCCCACCATGGGTTCTAGTGAGTTTCAGAAATTAAACTCAGGTGGCCAGGCTTAGAGGCAGACATCCTCAGCTTCTGAACTCTCTCACTGGTTCTGTAACTGGAACTAACTGGAACTTGGCTGTCCACCAGGTTACCACCAACAAATAACATAAGCACTGGTTAACATTGGGCTGTTGCATTTGATGGAAAATACTTTGTTAGATGATGTTAGTCGGTCTCCTCCCATAGTACAGATAGTTGGAAATTTCTCATGTAATATAATTTTTCGTGGTATTGAAACTAGAATTGAGGGTTTTGAGAATTCAGCAAACTCTCCATTTTCTCTCTGGAATGTCGACTTTGATGAAACAGTGATGATCCATTGATAGGCTCACTTAAGACATGCTTGCAGCAAACCGTCATACCTTTGGTGTGTTGTGTTATGACATCCTATGCCATGTCTTAAAAAGGGTTTGACGTGAAACTTCTCCGCACTTACTCGGCTCCTTCCAGCTTTTGCCTTTAGGTCAGCATCGGTTACCTACTATACAACAAACGAACTGGCTTCCGAAGGATGTGTGCGCTCAGTAGCGGGGACAGGAGGATGCTGGCAGGCTCTGTGGACTTTCAGAAGAATCGAAGAGAGAAGCTCTGCTTCTACAAAAGGCCCGACCGGTAGGAGAGGGTAAGAGAATGGGGAAGAGGTGGGGGTGCTGTGTAGTAGGCAAGGACAGAAACAGTACTTCCTTATCTCAAAACACCCTTTTTCTTAAATATTTACCTCTTTGAGGGAACGCTGTAGAATGGCAAAACAGGAAATACGGGGATAGAAAGACAGCTCCACTAAATCAAGCCAGCACATCACTGTAAACAAGTTACCATCAGCAGCTCGTTTCTCAGACCCCGCAAATCACCAAGGAGCAGGTGTGGGTCAGAGACAGTTCACATTAGGGAGAAGCAGTTTAAAACAGAAGCGTTGCAGCTGTGGCTACCAGCGTTCTGGAGTGGCATATCAAGGCTCTGGGAAGACAGAAGAGAGTGGAGGGTGTTAGGGATGGACAGCTGGACTGAACAGGAACAGATTCTTGGGTCCTAGCGCTACGGACAAAGCCTATCAGGCCGTGGATCAAAGCAAAGGTAAGATGCGCTGCCTGTGGCTGGACTCTGAGGTCAGGAGTCAGGCCGGAAGTTGGGATGCGAGTTGTCATGGTCAAGACTGATTTGATGCTGCCCACTCTGCATTGCTAAATTCTTTCATCTCTCATCTGGAAAATATTTACACACATGAATTGAGTTAGGATTCTAGAGGTCTTACAGATAACTGCACCAAAAGGGGGATGTTAGAAAATATTATTGGATGGAGATGGGTCGTGCCCCTTGCTTCTTAAACCATGCTGTATGGGCTAGTGTTTACTTAACCTATTCACAAAGTGATTCTGCATTAAAGACTTGATATTAAAGAGATGAGGAATCTCACTTTGAAACAGCTTTTTATGTGCCCCATCAGTACCATATAACCACTATCTAATTATTTTTATTTGTTTTTAATCCTGTCTCTTCAGATGATATATTTTAAGTTTGTTAAATGTAAGGTTTTTTTCACTTTTTTTTTTTTTTGGCACATTACCTCACATGCTTAGTTTTATTTTCTATCCAGATTATAATAAATGACGGATCTGGAGGAGGCGGTCTCTTGCAGTTGTTCTTCACAGAGATGTTGGTAACTCACTAGAGTGAACTTACAGTGTGGACATCAGGGGAAAGGATCCTTGATTTTATAGATTTTCTTTGGTATAATATAGTTATAATATAAAATATAATATAAAAACAAAACAACACAACAACAACAAGCCCTGCTAAAAATTCCAGGAAACCATGAGACCATTTTGTGGCTTGTTTCAATGATGACACACAGGAGTCATCAGATGATGGCTCCAAGGATGCTTGCTCCCAAACTGTCTGATGCTTGATGTTGGGATCCTATACAATGGAAGGAGAGAGCTCACTCCTGTTCACTGCCTCTGAACCTCACTTAGTAAGCATTGGCAATCACATATACCTACACATGAAATAAGTAAGTAAGTGAAAAAAAAAAAGAATAGAATAATAGAAGCAATTAAAATTTTTAAATTTTACCTGAAGGTCTGCTTTCCTAAGGAAGATTCTTTATGAATCAGTTTCTTTCTTTTTCTTTCTCAAACATAATTTAATGTGATTTATTTATTTATGTCTTGCCTGTGTGTTTGTCTATGTACCTTGTGCATGGCTATTGCCCCAGGTGAGTGGAAGAGGGGGCATCAGATCTCCCTGGACTGGAGTTACAGACAGTTGTAAATTGCCATGCAAGCCCTGGGAATAGAACCTGGGTTCTCACAAAGAGCAACCAGTTCTCTTAACCACTGTTGCATCTCTCCAGCCCTCCTCAATCCGGTTCTTTACAAATTAACTCTTTGGGAATATTTTGGTTTTGTGTGGAACAAATTTAATTATTTAAACTTTATCAGGTTTGGTTTCTCTGTGTAGTAGCCTTGGCTGTCCTGGACTTGCTTTGTAAACCAGGCTGGCCTCTAACTCACAGTGATCCTCCTGCCTTGGCCTCCCAAGTGTTACAGGCATGTGCCACTATGCCCAGCTTTATTTTTGTTTTTGTTTTGGTTTGTTTTGTTTTGGTCTGGTTTTTTGAGACAGAGTTTCTCTGTGTAGCCTTGCCTGTCCTGGACTCACTTTGCCAGCTATTTTTTTTTTTTTAAAAACAATGCCTTTTAAACATTTTTGAGACAGGATTTTTTTTTTTTAGACCTAGTCAATTCATTCCAGCCATGACCTTACTAAATAGCTGGTGCTATCTTTGAACTTCTGATCCTCCTGCCTCTGCCTCCGAAGTTACAGGCATGGTGTCCACATGCCCACTACAGTTTATTCCTTTAGATGGATGCATGTTTTCCTTATCCTTCGAGCACATCACAGCTGATCCCAAGAAAACATAAGGTTAAGAAACATGTATGGTCTGGTGTATTTTATTTTAGGTACCCTTTAATTAAAATTTATTTTTTAGTTTTATTCATGTTACCTAAGATTTTGTTTAAGTGAGTTAGGTATCTACTTCCCTTTTCTCCATTCCCTTTACTTAAAAAAAAAAATTATTTATTCATTTTACATCTCCATTGTAGTCCCCTCCCTCCTCTTCTCCCAGTCCCACCCTAGCTCCTTCTTCCTCCCTCTCCTTCCCCTATTCCTCAGAAAAGGAGACCACCACATCCACCCCAGCTCATGAAGTCACATCCTCTTCCCCTGTGGTCTGTTGAGGCAACTCCACTAGCAGGGAGTAAACAAAAAGCAGACAACGGAGCACATGTCAGAGACAGTTCCCACTCCCCTTACTAGAGGACCCTTATGAAGGCTGAGCTATCCATCAGCTACGTTTGTGTACCGGTTCCAGTCCATGCATTGTCCTTGGTCGGTGCTTCAGTCTCTACAAGCCCTCCTCTGGGCCCTGGATAGTTGGCTCTGTTGGTCTTCCTATGGAGCTCCTGTAACCTCCAGGTCCTTCTATCCTTCCCCTCACTTGTCCACAAGACTCCCTACGCTGTGCCCAGTGTTTGGCTGTGAATCTCAGCATCTGTTTCGAGCCACTGCTGGGTGGAGCTTCTCAGAAGACAGCTATGCTAGGCTCCTGTCTGCAAGCATAACAGAGTATTGTCAATAGTGTCAGGGCTTGGCTCTCTCCCAAGTGGTGGCCCTCAGGTTGGACCAGGCATTGGCTGGACATTCCATCTGCTCCCTTTTCAAATCCTCCAGTCCTACACCACTGGGCTCAGTAGAGTGATGCTCTTCAGCAAAGATTTAACTGACCACTGATCAAAGGTATTGGAGGGGCTGGAGCTCAGCCATTAAGAGAGCTTGCTGCTCTTGAAGAGAATCTAGGTTTGGTTCTCAGCACAGACATGGAGGCTCACAACTTTCTGTAACTCCAGTTCTAGAGCAGCCAGCACCCTTTTTTGATCTCCAGAGATATCAGGCACACATACAGCATACATATACATATATATATATATATATATATATATATATATATATATATATATACATACACACACATATATACACACACATATATATGCAAAACATTCAGACACATAAAAAAATAAGTATTTTTAAAAGTATTTGGGAGCTGGGAGCTGCGGCACACACATGCAATCCCAGCACTCAGGGAGGCAGAGGCAAGCAGATCTCTGTGAGTTCAAAGCCAGCCTGGTCCACAAAGTGAGTGCAAGACAGCCAAAGCTACAAGAGAAAGTCTGTCTTGAAAAACAGATGGACATGCCACTGATTATGTGCAAACAGGATGTGGTTTTCCATGAAGAACTTACATATCCTTAGATTAGGGCACTACTGTCTGCCCATTTAGTTGAAGCAGAATCTATCCACGGAACTCACACTTTAGTCAGGTAGATGGGAAGCCAGCAAGCTCCTGTCTCTAACTCCTTTGCAGCTGGGATAAAAGGCTTGTGCTGGGCTTGTGATGTGTGTTGGGATCCAATCTCTGCTTCTCATGGTTGTGCAGCAAGTGGTCCCAGCACTGAACTATCTCTGCAGCTCAGAGAAATACGTCTTAGGACCACAGGAGATTAAACCATCTCGGTTTTAATTCCTAGCGTTGGACATGGCAAGGCTTAGGTACATCTTTTCATAATCCCCTTTCCTCTGTTGTGTGAAAGGAAAGGGGGAAAGACGTTTGCAAATGGGACCTACGTAAGGGTGTTTTGGCTTCGGAATCCCAGTCGTGGTGTTTATTGTATAATAAATCCCCAGTGAACTCCTCTCTTCTTCCCATGCCTGATTAGATTTTCACAGAGAAGAAACAGGAACCTGGTTTGC
Organism: Acomys russatus; assembly: GCF_903995435.1. Lineage (NCBI taxonomy): Eukaryota > Metazoa > Chordata > Mammalia > Rodentia > Muridae > Acomys > Acomys russatus. Next base: position 46,636,995 of record NC_067154.1, read on the forward strand.
TCTTGGGAGTCCCTTCCCTGACTCCCCAAAAGTGTTTGGTTGCACTTCTCTGAGGGATGGCGGATCTGGGATGACCCGGAGGAAGCAGGAAGGTGAAACTGCTTTTGAGCTCTGGCTGCCCTTCATCTCCCCTGAAGAGACTATTCCCACGTGGCTTCTCACTGATAGTGCAGGGCGGTGTTGCCAGTAAGCTGGGCCAGGGGCCAACGGAGAGGAAGGGGGAGAGCACCTAGATAGGCCTTTCTGCCCCGAGAGCCCCCCCCCCCCCCCGGTGTCTTGGATGTCGAGTAAGAGTTCAAGGCAGGCTCTAATGCTCACATTTCAGAAAATTAGGGTGCTCAGAATTTGTGACAAAAGCTTGATGTCTTGTAGAGCGGATGTCCCTGTGTTTAAGACTGACCAGCGAGCGACATTAGGCTGCTCCTTTCTTCTGAGTCTGGGAAAGGATTGGCATTTCTGGGAGAAGCTGGATCAACTTTCCAGGATGGGCAAGTTCACGCCCTGGCTTGATACTACCATTTTCTGACAGGGGGATGGTGCACGCTCCCAAACTCTGCTTAAAGGGTGAAAGAACGCTGCCAGTTGGCTTAGAGAAGTATATTTTCTATTTCTCTCTCTCTCTCTCTCTCTCTCTCTCTCTCTCTCTCAACCCCCTTTCTCTGAGTGTGTGTGTGTGTCTGAGTGTGCGAGCTGACCTTGACAACTTTTGAGGGTAGGTTCTCTCTTTTTGCTATGTGGGTTCCAGAATTTGGACCTCAGTTTCCAGGCTTCACAGCACTCTCCTTGCCCTCCTGAACTGCCTTGCTAGTCCAAGGACTAACTTTTCACCTTGGACTTTCTTACTCAGCACCCCCTCCTGCCTCCACACCTTTGGCCCTTACACAGGAGCCAGTGCACACTCACAAGGTGAGTGAACCTAGCTCTTGGCAGCTGTTGAGCAAGGCACTTATTTGTGTCAGAGAGACAGCATATGAATCCAGACAGGTGTTGTTGTTGTTTTCCGAGACAGGGTTTCTTTTTGTAACAGCTCAGCTTTAGCTGTCCTGGAACTCTGTAGACCAGGCTGGCCTCGAACTCACAGAGATCCGCTTGCCTCTGCTTCTCAAGTGCTGGGATTAAAGGCATGTGCAACCACCGCCCAGCCACACAGGTGTTCCTGCAATCCACTCACTGCCGCTGATGACTTGGTAGGGTAGGGACTAGGATTTGTTTCTTTAGTATCTAAGTGATGGCTAGTTTAATCCAATCTTTTGGAAACAAAATTTCAAGCCACAGTAACTCTAGGGTGACCTCTTGTCCCACCCCTGAAGATTTTAATGAATGACTAGAGCACAGGAGGGGCGGTTGTTCGGGTTGTCCTCTACGTACACTTGAGAAACTAAAAATTGGTCATCCACATGTAAAGTCATTAGTATGTCATTTATTTTAAGACAGGTAATAGAATAAACTTGTTAACAATTTCAGCGCACGTGCTACCTGATCATAAACACATTTCCCAGATAAATTAGAGTAGAAGCTTTTGGGGCTGGCACCATTTTAAGGTAACAGAGTTCACCGGTTTCACTCAATCTTGAGATTTTCCTAAAGTGTTTGGCCCCTGAGACGACCTATAGTCCTGAGTACTCCTGTAACTCAAAACTAAGTTGCATATGTGCTTTTGTTTCATGTGTTTATTTCTTTGTGGTATTGGGAAATCATCCCAGGGCCTGTCATATGTTATGAGTGTGTTCTGCTCCCTTAACTGTGAATACTTACATTTAAAAGTCCCGGGCCAGGAATGTGGCTTGGGAGCAGAACACTTGCCTTGTGTGTACAATGCCCTGGGTTTGACTTTTAGCACTGCAGTGCAGGAGTGGGACAGTCTTACCTGACCAAGTTAAGGGCTCTGTAGCTGGGCAACGTTCTACTCTGTAGTGGGTTCAGATTCCTTCCTCTCCACCCCAGATGTAAGTAGTACATACTTATAGTCAGAGATAAAGAAATGACATAGAAAGATAGATAAATCATTAGGAGGATTTTTTTTTTTTTTTCGAGACAGGGTTTCTCTGTGTAGCCTTGGCCATCCTGGACTCACTTTGTAGACCAGGCTGGCCTCGAACTCACAGCGATCCACCTGCCTCTGCTTCCCGAGTGCTGGGATTAAAGGCGTGCACCACCATGCCTGGCAAGAGGAGGAAGTATTTTTAATCTATATTTTATTAATTTATTCATATTACATCTCAATTGTTATCCCACCCCTTATATCCTCCCATTCCTCCCTCCCTCCTGCTTTCCCCATACTACCCTCCCCTATGACTGTGACTGAGGGGGGCTCCTCTCCCTGTATATGCTCATAGGGTATCGAGTCTCTTCTTGGTAGCCTGCTATCCTTCCTCTGAGTGCCATCAGGCCTCCTCATCCCTACCCAGATCTAGCCAATGGACAGGACATTCTCCACAGTTGAGTGGAGAGAGGGGGAAGTTTTAGGCAGTGTACATTGGTGATAATAAGAATTACTGTTGAGTTTTTGGTTATATAGAGGGATTTTGGTCGTGTACAGAAAGTTCTTACCCCATATACACGAATCATTGAACAGCAAGACATCCCAAACTGTAACTTCACTAGTAGATTCAAACAGAAAGCTGGCTTGTAGCCCAACATGTGGTTTTTTTGTTGGAGCCCACTTAGATGCACCCTATCTTGAAAATTCTGTGCTCCATCCTAGTGAGGAGTTCTCTTTTATTTCTTCAGTCAGCAGGTACTTAGTTAGAGCCTCAGATTCTGTCTACTTTATTTCCCATTCTGCAAAAGGGACGGCTCTAAATGATCATCTGCCACATCTCGTCTACAAAAGCCTAAGTACATCTAAAAGTAGTCTTGCAAGGATTCCAAACACCTTTTACTGACGTCTTTCTTTGAAGGAACCATTCGTTTCTCGTAAGAAGAACCACAGAATGCTTTTCCTTGACAGAAACAGAAACTTTTATCACCGTCCTTGGAAATCAAGCAAGAAGAGCTAGCTCAGTGTCTACATCATGGCTTTGACAGTAATCTCCTCTAATTCCCAAGCAGAGAGTATGCCAATTTTACACACAGAGAAATAGAGCTCCAAAGAGTGTGTGTCCAAATCAGGATCTGTGGCACTAGCAGACTGATTCCAGACCTGGCCCCCAAATTCTAGAATTATGAATGGTGCCAGCACACTGGCTAGTCCTCTCTCTCTAAAAAAAAGCCTGGGCTCCAGATCTACTATTGGTTGGGTGCTCCACATAGGAAATAGGAATATTGTTCTTATTATGGGATGAATTATGCCCTCTGCTGCCCTACTTGTTGGAGCTCTAACCTCCAGTTGCTTCAAAATATAACTCTTCGGAGAAAGAGTATTCAGTTGAGAGGATGCCACTGGGGTGAATTCTAACCTGGGGATTGGAGATTAGAGATCTCAGAGTACATGTGTGGGAAGAAAACATCATGCAAAGACACGGGGACAAGACGGCCATCTATCTGTAAGCCAAGTGACAGCCTCAGCAAGCCACCTTCATCTTAGACATGTGGCCTCCAGATTGGGAGAGTAAGTTTCTGTTATATAAGCCACCCAATTTGTGGTATTTTGGTATGGCATTTTGTGTCAGTCCTACTTTCTGCCACTGTGACAAATACCTAAGGAAAACAGCTGAGAAAGAAGATATACTGACTTTGGCTCATTGTTTCAGGCATCTTGGTTCATTGTAACAAGGAGCACATGGCGAAGCAGAGCAGCTCACACGTGGCAGCCAGGAGGCAGGGAGAGGGTGCCTACACTAGCTGGATTTGTTATTCTCCCTTTTATTCTGTCGGGACCTCAGCATATGGGATATATCTGCCTACTTTCCAAGTAGCCAAGTCACCTCTTTCCTTCTTTCTTTCTTTCTTTCTTCCTTCCTTCCTTCCTTCCCTCCTTCTTTCCTTCCTTCCTTCCTTCCTTCCTTATGTATACAATATTCTGGCTGCATGTGTGCCCCACACCAGAAAAGGTCACTAGATCTTATTATAGATGGCTGTGAGCCACTATGTGGTTGCTGAGAATTGAACTCAGGACCTCTGGAAGAGGAACCAGTACTCTTAACCTCTGAGCCATCTCTCCAGCCCCAGCTCCTTTTTTCTTTTTTTTTCTTTCTTTCTTTTTTTTTTTTTTTTTTTTTTGGTTTCTCTGTGTAGCCTTGGCTGTCCTGGACCAGGCTGGCCTCAAACTTGCAAAGATCCACCTGCCTCTGCCACCCAAGAGCTGGGATTAAAGGCATGTGCCACCATGCCTCAGCTCCCAATCCCTTCTTAATCCTCTCTAGGAACGTCCTTACAGGCATCCCAGGCTGTACTTTGTTAATCTCCTGGCACTTCTTAATGTAACCATCAACAATAATGATTAACCTTTGCATAGCTTCTCATAGTTTTTTGTCTTCATAGTGCAATGCTGCTCCTCTCTGCAGTCATATGCACTAAGCTATCTTTTCCCTATTTTAAAATTTATTTTGTTCTAAGCGTGAAATCTGATCACATAACACACACACACACACACACACACACACACACACACGGGGGGGGTACACGTTCTCTCTTTTCTTTCATATCTCTTCCCTCATCTCTCTCTCCCTACTCAACCTGCATTGATATTGTGCCCAGAACTCTCACTGATGTAGCTCAGGCTAGCCCTGAGCTGGCAGTAATTCTATAGGCTCAGCCCCCCAAGTGCTAGGATTACAAGTGGCGCCATGAGGACTAATTTCTAATACTATGCCTATTTGGGTAATTGCGATTAAGCCTTCATGTACTTTTTTTTTTTTTTTTTTTTTTTTTTAAGACACAAAACCTCATCAATAAGAGGGTTTGGAGATCGAGCTACAAAGTAAAAAGGACACTGTTGTCTGAAACATCCACCCTGACCATCCCTGGTGTGAGAGAGAGTGGGCTCCCCACACCACAGTTCCCTGTTAAGTCCTTGGGTGCTACAGTGCGGAGAGGAAGTGGAGATGAGTTCATACGCACATGGGTGAGCAAGACACACTTTGTTAGTTTGATACTTCATACTAAAGCATGGGACTTAATAACAAACTAGAGGGCTGGAGAGATGGCTCAGAGGTTAAGAACAGTGGCTCCTCTTCCAAAGGCCCTGAGTTCAATTACCAGCAATCACACAGTGGCTTACAACCATCTATAATGAGATCTGGTGCCCTCTTCTGGCCTGCTGGCATACATGCAGGTGAAGGACTAAGCATAATAAATACATTTTTAAAAAGATTAAAAAAAAAAAAAGAACAAACTAGAGTTGGCGTGGTGGTACACACCTGTAATCCCAGGGCTTGGGAAGCCAGAAGTAGGTGGATCGCTGTGAGTTTGAAGCCAGTGTGGTCTACAACCTGAGTCCAAGGTTATACAAAGGAGAGACCCTGTCTCAAGAAACAAACAAACAAACAAGAACATAAACTAAAAAGACTGCCTGAAGAACATAGCCACTGGGAACACAATTCTTAAAACAGTTCCTAAGGGACTTTTTAAATGGACACATGGAAACAGAGCTGAATATCCAGAACTGTCCTGAGTCTCTCGGGCTGACTTCAGTGTGTCCTTGCATGGCCAATTTGACCTCATTGAATCATACAGCGGCTCTATGATTTCCTGTACTGTCCCCTCATTCCCTTCATATCGTGCTAGGGCAGCTCTAAACCAAGCCTGGCATCATAGCGTTGCCTCTATCATTCATACACATTGACCATGTAGTAAATACATTTATAATAGGATATATATTAAACTAAGGTAATATAACTTGACCATTATAGATTGTGTTAGTTTTTGTAGTTATGATTAAGGGTCTTAAAGGAGAAGTTTTGTTTTTTAGGCTCACGACGTGAGAAGGTTCAGTTCATGGTGCCATCTTGCTGACATTGTCCATGGGCCCCAGTGAAGCAAACCATCAGAGCAGCAGGGTGGAGAGAAGCTAAGCGGCTCACCTCAGAGGGTCAGGAAGCAGAGAGAGGAGGAGAGACAAATAGCATGCTGTTCTCCAAAGGCACCTACCCAAGACCTGGCTGCTCAGGCAGGCCCCATCCCCTCCTAACACCTAACAATACCATCAGCTTGGATTGAGTCTTCAACACAGGAGCCCCTTAGAGAAATTTCATATTTCAGCCAAAACATACCCTTCACACACACACACACAACTATATACAGGTACAACATAATGGTAATTTTAATTTTTCTTGTAGTTCTGGGTATTGAACCTATGGTATTACACATATTGAGCTGTATCCCCAGTAGGATACACTTCCTCGCTGTTATAAATGTGCAGAGTTCCTTAGTGTAACCCCAGGAAAGGTTAGTGACAAGTAACGAGTCTCTGGACAATTAATGAACGTATCTGAAAGTTGTTCATACAGGTCACTGTTTCACTTCATATAAGTAATAGGCTGAATAATGTACAATTTATAGTTTATTGCCATGTTTCTTAGGGTTTCGGGTCCCTTAGGAAAAACCCCATTTTTCGTCTTTTTCTGGAACTCTAGGTACAAAACTGCTCACTCATGCTAGCTAAATGCTGCCCACAGAACTATTGATCAACCATAGAGGGACTTTACATATATATTTTGTAAATGGCATAGTGATTATGCAGGGAGCTGTATAAATGTAACATTTAATCCTAATGTTAAGAAAACTATAACAGAGTTGGGGGAGCTGGCATATGGGATTTGACTCCCAGCACATATATGGTGACCCACAAGCATCTATAGTTCCCGTTCCAAGGGATTCAGTGCCCTCTTCTGACCTCCAAGGGCACCAGCTACACATAGCCCATACGCATGCACGCAGGTAAAAAACTCACACATGAAAGAAAATGAATAAATCCAATAAAATGTTTTTTAAAAAGGAAACTTAAGCATAATGTCTCCTGGTAATTTTCCACTCCCTAAGAGAAAATGTGACTTTTCTTCCAAACAGCTCAGTCCTTACTCTTATCGCTAATGTACATAGCATGATTGATATTGCATACCTGCTACGTAAACATTGCTTTAATATTTTTTCACTACTTTTGCCCAAATGACCCTGAGTAAATGTAGTATCTGGCACGAGGTGCTGGAGTAGTGGCAGGGTTTCAAAGCCAATGGCTTTGTTGCACAACACAGAACCTTCAGAACCTTGGCAGAGCTAAGTTTTCTTTCTTTCTTTCTTTCTCTTTTTTTTTTCCTTAATTTTTTTTTAAACTGGCAATTTCACCTTTATAATTCACAAAGCTCTCTTACCTAGCCAAATACTACAGGCTAAAGGGAACTAAACAAAGGCGGATCGTTTAACCTTCGTATAGGGTAACTTAAACACAGCATATATCTAAATAACATTAGGTAGTTGGCAAAGTATTTTCTTTTAAACACACACACACACACACACACACACACACACACACACACACACACACACACACACAACTGCAGAGCAGAATATGATATGACCATGGAGATCCAATCTGTGGCTTCTCCCTTTGACTTTGCTATTTGAACGCTTTTGGTTTTAAATAAACTATTTAACCTTTCCACCTTTACTGCTCTGGCTTTGGTTGTCATATATGTAAAATGAATTTCAATGTCTTATTCTGCCTAATTCATCATTGTACTTTTAAGATTAAAGTCAATTGAAATTCTTTTAAGAATTTCTCCTCCTCCTTCTCCACCTCTTCCTCCTCCTCCTTCTGCTTCTTGTTCTTCTTCTCCTCCTTCTCCTTCTCATGCTTCTTCTACTAAATTACCTTTATCTTATGGGCATCAGTGTATACCTGTGTGAGAGTGTCAGATCATGGAGTTACAGACAGTTGTGAGCTGTCATGTGAATGCTGGCATTTGAACCTGGGTCCTCTGGAAGAACAGTCAATGCCCTTACCAGCTGAGCCATTTCCCCAGCTCCATCTTTTAAGAATTCCTAATGTTATGAGCCCATCAAAGAGGCCTTGTTATTACTTTTTAAGCAGTATTGAGATGTTTAGTGGATTTGTTTAGAAAAGCTGAGTCCTGGTTCCTTTTCTTTTGATCAGAAAAGACTTGCATATATTGTGTCAACTTTTTCTATACCTTTAAGAAAGGGATTAAAAAGATCTTCATAAAGTCTAAAGTGTAGATGGGGGGAAAATCCAAAGCCTGTATTTTTTCTTGTCACAAATGAAATTAAATAAAGCAATGGAGAATCTGACTAAGAGGTAACACACATTCTTAAGCTGCAAAAACAGCACAGAGAAAAATGTCAATCTATAAAGCTACTTGCAGAGGTTAAATCTACTTGCAGAAAGCACCTAAAGTTTCTATAGGATGAACTCATGGGAAGAGAGGACTGAAAACTGTCTTGAGTGTATGTGGGCAAGTATTCATATTCCTCCTCAAGCAATAGTAGGGAGAGAGCCCAACAGAAAACCACCAGAGTAGTTAGTAGAGATGAACTAGATCAGCTAGTTGGTTAGTGTTAATTGCCTAAAAGATCTGGATCACCTAGGAGACAAGCCTCCAGGGGTACCTGTAAGGGATCATTTAGATTTTGGACCTGCCTATGGTAGATGATGTTGACCATGTTAACTGTACTGGAAAGACCCGCACTGAGAACGGGCAACACCGTTTCCTAAGCTTGGGTCCTAGATGGAATAAAAAGGACAAAGTGAGTTGAGCACAAGCTTCTAGGCATCTCAGCTTTCTGATGCACTGTGCCAGTTCTTTCAAGCTCCTGCCACCTTGACTCTCCATCATGAAGAAGATGCCAACCTCAACAAACTCTTTCTCCCAGTAGCAGGGAAAGAAAAGAAGACACTAGTCACCATTTTCCTGTGTTGTCCATGGGAATCTCTGTTGGAAGCCAGGCAGAAAAACCTAGAAATTTCTTTGTGTGAAAAGGTGAGACCTTGCCAATTAAGAGGTGATTTGGAAAACAATGAAAACTTAACTTTCATTTCTTTGGAATAAGGTAGACTTTTGTTTGTTTGTTTTTGATTTGGAAACAAGGTTCCTCTGTTTTAGCCCGAGATGTCCTGGAACTCACTAAGTAGACCAGGTTGTGCTCGAACTCACAGAGATCCACCTGCCTCTGCCTCCCAAGAGCTAGAATTAAAGGTGTGAGCCACCACCTGGCTATAAGGTGGATTAAAAAAAAAAATTAAATAAAAGTAGCTTCTAGAAATTAACGCATGTAGTTTTTAAGACTTGTTGATATTGCCCTTCTGTAGGCAGTGACTAGTAAGTCCTTTACAATTTATTTTCTCCTGTTTTTGATGTTATCAACTCACTGAGTCTTATGCATTGCTGAACCTAGGGACTGGACCTAAGGCCTTGCACAAGCTAGGCATAAAATTTACCATAATATTGCTGTTGATTTGGGGGAAATACAAGGTGGTTGTGAACCTCCTGTCTCTGAGCCCCATTCAATTGCACTGGTTTAAAATGCAGTTGCAGCAGCAGTGGTGTTTTTCTGGCTATCTAGTTTTCCTCATTAGGTAGTTCTCATAGCTCCCCAGTTCTATAACCTACACAGTGTTGACTTCTTAAGTTAACTTAGTACTAGCCACCAGCCTACTTGGCCTTTGATTCTTTTTAATAAGTGGTATGTGCTGTTTATCAATAGAAAGCTGAAGGGCTATAATCAGATAGCCTTTCAAGGTCATATGAGTACTAGACAATCAGAGTCACAGCCCCATTTTCTTTCTGTGTGGTTTCTGAAAGACCCTGAAAGACTTAAAAGAAGACCTACTGCTGAAACAGCGCAGAGGAGGAAGAATGTACTCTGGTGTGGCAGCCATAGCTAATTTCTCTGTTTGCTCTTCATGGTTCACCCTGTACAGTGCACTTCTTGGTGCACTTACAATGTTCCAGGAGGAAGACTGACTATCTATCTATCTATCTATCTATCTATCTCTATCATCTGTCTATCATCTATCTATCGTCTACCTACCTATCAATCATCTATTTATTTATCTGTCATCTATCTTCTATCTATCCATCATCTATCATCTATCATCTATCTATCTATCTATCTATCTATCTATCTATCCATTGATCTATCATCTAACTATCATCTTCTTCTTTATCTTCATTATCATTACCATTATCATCAATCTATCTAAAATCATGGATCAGCTCTTACAGTGCCCAAGAAGAACAAATATAGTGTGGCAGATCTGTGTTCACAAGGAATTCATTCCATGGCTCTCCTCAGACACTAAGATGAACAGATGCCCCAGTTCAAGATGAAAACCTGGGTAGTTTGCCCATAGCACACACCCATTCTGTGTAGTTTAAATAACCTCGAGGTGAGTTGGAATAACTGATAAAAAATAAAAATCAGAGCTTATAGTTTTTATATTGTATTGTTCTGGGAATAATGGCAAGGAAAGTTTATGTATGTTTAACCCAGATGTATTTTTTTTTCTCCCAAATATATTTGATTTATAGTTGGTTGAATACATGGATACTGAACTCAGGGGCCAACTCTAACTCTTCACTTTTTACTGCATTGAACTTTCTCAATACAAATGATTGAAATGAATTAACAAGCAATGCCAAATGGCATTGCCGCTTCAAGTTCTGAAGATATTTTCAAGTCTGTCATTAGTTCAGGAAAGTTGACCAGCAGTTAAGATTGCACAACACCCCTCCCCAGCCCCCTCCCCCCAGCTTCCGGTCACAGTACGGGAACTTTGAGGGAATTTTCTTTCCCACCCATCAATGGATGGGGTGCTGAAGCTATGTTGGAGTTTGTTTGAATCCTAGCCAATCAGAACATTTTATTCCCATGGCTAAGGGATTATTTCATAAACGCTCACACATATCAAGTCACACTAGTGACACCAATTCCAGAAGTTCTTTAGCACATCAGGAAGGAGGAGCCCTTTTTTGCAAAACTGGCAGGATATGAACCTGGCACTCTTGGGCTCCATCCTGTAGACAGACACAGTATGATTTGTTACTTTAGAAGAAAATGAAGCAAGAGAAGATAACTCCGTTCTGACAGTGCTTTCTAAGGACTGGCTCTGACTGGATCGGAAGTGAAACCAGTGTGGATTTGGCAATCGTATGACTGGATTAGTTCCTCTCCATTCTTTGCTTTTGCCAGTTTTAAAGGTACTCCCACCCTCTAAGTGGATTTAAGCTAAGTGGATTTTATAGTTCGAAAAATTCTTTGGAGTGCTTTTATAGTTTAATATTATGTGTTACCTCTTAGTAGTCAAATTCTTTCTTACTTTATTTAATTTCATTTGTGATAAACAGAGAACTTAATATGTGTATATCACAGTGCACACGTGGAGGTCAGAAGACAACTCTGGGAGTCACTTTTCTCCTTCCACTATGTGGGTTCCAAAGAGACAACGTAGGCGTTCAGGCTTGGCAGCCAGTGCCTTTCCATCCAGAGCCACATCACTGGCCCACCTTTCAAGTGTGCTTATCATTTAAGGGACAATTGCTTTCCAAAGTTGTGCAGCATCTTACACTTTCACTAGTCTGTCTGAGAGCTTCAGTTCTTCTACATCTTCAACACCACATAGTGACACACAAGGATTTCACTAAATTTAGGGCTTAGGTTTCTGTAATGATTACTGCTACCAAGTACTTTATTTTATTATTTATTTATTTTGGTTGTTTGTTTGTTGAGATGGAATCTCAATATGAAGCCCTACCTTGGTCTGAAACTTGCTGTGTAGAGAAGGTTGGCTTTGAACTCATAGAGATTCACCTGCCTCTGCCTCCCTACAGGGGTGTGGCAACACACCCAGCTACTATGATTATTTTTTTTTTGTATGAAAACAAATGACATTTAAAAGATGGTTTTAAAAAGCATATATGTTTTGTCTTAGTCACTGCTATATTGCTGTGAAGAGACACCATGAGCAAGGCAACTCTTATAGTGGAAAAGTGTTTAATTGGGGGCTTTTCGACACTTTCAGGGGTGTAGTTCATTGTCTTTATGCCAGAGAACATGGAAGTAGGGAGTATGGGGGCACATAGGTGTGGTGTGGAGAAGTAGCTCAGAGCTACATCCTGATCAGAGAGGTGCCATGCCATGATGGCTAAGCATTCAAATACATGAGCATATTGGGGATTTTTTGTTATTGTTGTTTTGTTTTTCAAGACAGAGTTTATCTATAAAACAGCCCTGGCTGTCCTGGACTCACTTTGTAGACCAGGCTGGCCTTGAACTCACATAGATCTGACTGTCTGCCTCCCAGAGAGCTGGGATTAAGTCACCACCGTGCCCAGCAGAGGCCATTTTTATTCAAACCACCACACCTTCTTCCTCAAAAGTGAGACAGGAAAAATAAGGAATTTTACACTCCTATAGATGTTTTACCTTATTATCTAGCAAAGTAGGAGCAAAATAAAAATTTAAAATTAGTGAATATCCAAGATATTTTAAAGCCCATTTAACAAAATTTACTTGACATTTAACAATACTTACTCGAAAATTTGAAACATACAAGAATTATGGTTGATAATGTAAAAACATGTGAAAGCATGTCTTTAGAAATTGTAAAATTCAATATAAACTAAGGGATGTGTCCAAGAATGCTACTCCTTGTGGCTTTGTAACAGCATGGCAGGCCAGATGGTATCATGATTTGTTTATTAATGTGGCTTCTTGGTTGCCTTGCCACTAGGCTGACTGGATTATTCAGAGTGAGTGGAATTTTAGTCAGCCAACACAGGACCCCTGGAGGAGAGAACGTGAGTCTTGGGTGCTGCCTGAACTTTTCACTGGCAACCTCTGACAAGATCAAGGTGCTAGACTCAGTCTTGGCAAGACTGACTGACTTGGAAGAAAATCTCATTGTTTCATCCTTCTTTCTTTCTTTTTTAAATTATAATAGTTTCATTTATTCTTTTAGATTTCACATATACATTCAATGTATTGTGATCATTTTCACCTTCCCCTGTTCCTCCCAGATCCAATTCTCTTTCACTACCCTCTTCCATCTTTTTATTACTTTTTGCTTTTTGTTTTTTAAATAAGCCACAGTGTTGAAGTTGTTTTTTATAAAACATCCCCGTGATACTTGAACTTTGTAGCTTTCCGCAGCTCTAGTTTCTTCCTCCTGATTTTTTTTTTTTTTTTTTTTTTTTTTTTTGGCCTTCTCTCCATGGCTGAATGCCCTGGCTCTTCTCCTAACTCCTCTTCCTCTGGCTGGCAGGAAGTCCAGCCCTAGTCTCTCCCCTGCTCATCAATTGGCTGTAAGCTGCTTTATTGATAGATCTATCAGGAGGCCAATACCCCTATTGGGGTAAATTCTCAGACCACAGCTTGCTACCAGATATGGGGGCTACCAAAATCAGCATTTAAATTACACAATAACCTTATACTTACACTACAGGGTCCACTTGGTATTGCCCATATACTTATGGGTTTGGGGCCATCCACTGGAGTATGCTCACCTACCAGTAGCCATACAGTGATAGAAAACTGACTCTACCTCTCCCATAGTCCAGTAGTTGTCAACAGCTCATCAGCTAAGGATAGAGACTCTTGTAATTGTTGACTGGTTTGATCTTGTATTGGTCTTATGCAGGCAGTCACAAGTGCTGTTAGTTTATGAGCATAGCAGTTTTGTCATGTCCAGAAGACACTGTTTCACTCTGGTCTTCCCTAACCTAAGGCTCTTACAGTTTTTTTTTTTTTTATATATATTTATTTATTTATTACATATGTGGTGTTTTTGTCTGTATGTACTCCTCCACGCCAGATGAGGACACCAGGTCTCATTATAGATGGCTGGGAGCTACCATGTGGTTGCTAGGAATTGAACCCAGGCCCCCTGGAAATACAGCCAGTGCTCTTAACCATGGAACCATCTCTCTAGCCTCAAATATTGGAAAAACATTTCAAAAACCCCAGGTTCTTATTGTTGCCCTCCAGAACTTGATAGCAAATCCTTATTGTTGAAGATGTCATACATCTGAGTCATAGGACATAGAGAAATCAAGCTCATACTCCCCTATTGGTTTCATACCTATTAGCTAGCTTTCATAGTCTGGAAAGGTTTTACACATGCCAGGAGGGGGGAAGCCATTAAAATTCTTTCTTAGCTGTCAATCTTGTGAGCTACAGAAACAAATGGCTGCACACAAGATATGCTTACCGGTGCAGCAGTGGCACAAATGTTATAGAACTTCTAATCACTTTCTGATTGGATTTTCTTAACAAGATGGAACCTGCCGAATGCTATTAACTGGGTGTGGTAGTTTTGAATGTGATTTGCCCCCATAGTCCCATAGAAAGTGGCACTATTAGGAGGTGTGGCTTTTTTGGAGTAGGCGTGGTCTTCTTAGAGGAAGTGTGTCACTGTGGGGGTGGGCTTTGATGTCTCTTATGCTCAAGCTTTGTCCAGTGTGGCAGGCACACAATCTCTCCTTGCTGCCTGTGGACCCTCAGCTCCTTCTCCAGCCCCATGTCTGTCTGCATGCTGCCATGCTTCTCACCATCATGATAACAGACTAAATCTCTGAAACTGTAACCTAGCCCCAATTAAATGTTTTCCTCTATAAGAGTTGTTGTAGTCATGGTGTCACTTCACAGCTAAAACCCTAACTAAGACAGAAGTTGGTAGCAGGGACTAGGGTATTGTTATGAGATACCTGGCTGTGCTTTTGTTTGGATAAATGTGGATTTCGGGACATTGGGTTAGGAAAGCAGTAAATGCTTTAAGCGGGACTCAATGGGCCATATTAGAAGTATGGAAGACAGTTGTGCTGAAGGTGATTTGAGCTGTGGGGTCCTGGCTCAAACGATTATATAGGAGAAGAATTTCTGCATGTTGCCTTGAGGTCCTTCTTGTGATATTTTGGTGAAGAACGTGGATGCTTCTTGCTCTTGTCTGAAGAGTCAGCCTAAGGTTAAAGTGAAGAGATTTAGATTAATTGTACTGGTAAAGAAAATTTCAAAATATCCTGGTATAGATTCTGTTACGAGGTAACTACGGTTCACCCTTATGAAGAGTGTTTTGGTCAAAAGGAACAAGCTGAGCATGGAAAAAATACAAAATTTATATTTCAAGGAGAAAAATATTGCCAGGAAGTTGAATGGAGCTAACTGCTTCATTCAAGGAGATAAACAGATTCAACATATTAAATGGAATAACAAAGTGGTAACCTCAGGGCAAGATCCCACCCAGCTGAAAAGAAATGAAAGAACAATTTAGGTCCAGGCGAGGTGGTAAATGCCTTTAATCCTAGCACCCAGGAGAGAGAGGCATGTAGATCCCTGGGTTCAAGGTCACCCTGGTCTACAGAGCAAGTTCCAGGACAGCCAAGTTTAGACGGTGAAGAAAACCATTGAAAACAGAAAGCTGGTGAAGATATAATTGAATGAGGGGGCCATGTTCCAGTCCCAGCAAGCAACATCTTTGGCCACATGGTCTGGCTTTAGAGTCAAGAATAGAAGAAAGCCGTTATGGAATCTTCTTCCGTGACTAAGGAAAGTCACCGAGGCAGTGTGTGGCAGTGGTGTTCCTGCATGGAGGCCTAGAAAGGCCATTGTGTGAAGCTGTGAAGGTGATGCCTGGGTTGCTTTGGAGACCCCACGATGTTAAAGAGGCCAGAGTCATGGGACACCTGCCAAGGAAAGCTGCTCACAAGGAGTGGAACCAGCCCAAGAGAGAGAAGTGTGTTGTAGTCAACAAGGCTGAAAGGAGTTGGAGATCTGAGGAGCATTTTGACATCAGACATGGAGAAGCCGAGTTTAGAGTTTGCCCAGCTGGTTTTTGGTCTTGTTTTTGGTATAGTATTTCTTCACAGTGCTCCCTTTCCTCAATTTTGGAACAGTAATATTGAAAGTATGTGATCTGCTTTTTGATTTTCATTTTATAGAGGAATATAGTTAAGAGATGGCACGAGTCTCAGAAGAGACTTTGGACTTGGAGTTTTAAACAAGTTTGAGGCTTTTATAGACTATGGGGACATTTGAATTTTGCATTATGATATAGTTACAAGCTGGTGGGGGCCAGAAAGTGGAATGTGGTAGTCTGAATGTAATTGGCCCCCATAGACCCATAGGGAGTGGCACTATTAGGAGATGTTGTTGAGGTAGGTGTGGCCTTGCTGGAAGGAGTGTGTCACTGTGGGGGTACACATTGAGATTGTCTGTGCTCAAGCTATGACCAGTGTGGCACATAGTCCCTCCTTGCTGCCGGTGGACCGGGATATAGAACTCTCAGCTCCTTTTCTAGTACCATGTGTGGTACATGTTTCCTATTATGATGATAAGAGATGAAAACCCCTGAAATTGCAAGTTAGCTCTAATTAAATGCTTTTCTCTATGACAGTTGCTGTGGTTATAATGTTTCTTCATAGAAATAAAACCCTAACTAAGACATTGGACCAAACCCTCATAGCTGACTAGGTCATAGTCCCAGGAGAAAACCTGGTACTCTTTTATATTTGTTTGTTATTGTTCTTCCTCTTCCTCTTCTTCTTCATTCTGTTTTTTTGTTTTTTTTTTGAGATGTCTTACTATGTATCCTTGGCTAGCCTTGAACTCACTATGTACACCAGGATGGCTTCAAACTCACAGAGATCCGCCGGCCTCTGATTCTGGAGTGCTGTGATTTTTAGGCATGTGCCTAATAATTGCTCTTTACCCATTACTTTTTTTCTTTAGCTTCAGGTAATTTTATCTAAAATCTGAAGCCTTATGTAAAATCACACCCAAATGATATGAGAATCTTGGGATGTCTTTGACAGAGGTGGAACCTTTCTGAGCTCTTGAATGGGTTTAGCTGGGGGTGGAGGTGGAGGTGGGGGTGGGGTGGGGATGGGGAGGTAGGTTTCCTAGGACTTTGTGCCTGTCACCTGAGTCAGTGGCTTTGGGTTTCTGTCTCATGAATTTGAAGATTGAAATTCATGGATTATTTTAGAAAGAAGTATTTTATTACAGGGATCTTAAGAGAAAGACACAAAGGCATGCCCAGGAGTAGGACATCACTGATATGCTAGTTTGGGGACCTTTTAAGAGACTTATGGCAGAAACTGAAGTGAAGTATGGGGGAGGGGAATAAGTTGTGAACCCAGATGACCTCAACAAGCACGCAGATGCATCCTCTTGATTTTAGATGCAGAAACTTTTGGTGTGGTTTTGGACATTTGATTTTAACTCAAGGGCAGATTGTTTTGGCTTAACTCAAGGGCAGATTGTTTTGGCTTAACTCAAGGGCAGATTGTTTTGGCATGCTATAAGCATGTAGCATGCTCTAACTTTCCAATGCTTCTGGCTTCAACCATGTGCTATTTGACTTTGGTTTGTGACTGCAGCCTGAAGGAGTTTTGATGCATAAGTACGTCATAGCTTTTATAAATTCAAGGAACAATTTCAGGATGAAAAATAATAGGCCTGCCCATGGGTTGTTTGCATTTTTATTAAGAACATGTAGACATAGCCTTACATACTAAGTGCTTGCTGGGCTTCAAGATTATTGCGAAATTATTTTTTAAAAAAGATTTATTTATTTATTACATATACAGTGTTCTGCATGCATGTACACTAGAAGAGGGAACCAGATCTCATGATAGATGGTTATGAGCCACCATATGGTTGCTGTGAATTGAACTCAGGACCTCTGGAAGAGCAAATGATGCTCTTAACCACTGAGCCATCTCTCCAGCTCTTAGAAATTCTTATTGGAGCCAGCAGGAGTATACAGAGGCAAAGAAATAATAAGCAGTTCATCTCTAAGTCTCTAAGTTTTAAGTTAAGTTGTTAAACACCAATAATTACCTGTTATATGGACCAGAATTTCAAAAAAATAGTGAAAAAGGTGTCCTTTGGAAGTATAAATTTCTTATCACCATCGTTCTCCATCCGTCCAAGTAGTCAATGTTAGCCTGGCACACTTCAACTCAGTTCTTCTGGGAGGAGAAGGAAGAAAACACCCTTGGGCAAAGCCATTTGGGACATAAGTGATTTTCCACATTGTGTGGCTACAATTCTATGGTAGGCCTCTGAAGGCTCAGGCATAAGAAATACCAGCAGCTATATCAGATGCGAAATCACTCAAGGATGGTTTCTTATTTAAATCTGGAAGGAAGCTTGAAATTGATTTAGAAATTCTGTACCCAGAGACATACACTGTGGTATAATGCTAAAAGTGCCTATATACAAAGATTTTTGAAGAAGTTGAGGCAGGAAGATTGCTGTGAGTTCAAAGTCCACGTAAGCCATACTGTGAGACCTCATCTTAAACCATAATGTTAGGAAAATGACAGATGGAGAGAGGAAGGAAGAGCGAGGAGAGGAAAAAAATATTGGTTATTATTTCACAAGACAAAAGCTATATAAAATTTAGTACTAAGGTAAATTAAAATGAAAACTGTTTGAAAGGAAAAATAATGGCACATCAACTAAGATGAAGAGACTGGTGCCTTGCTAATTTCCATCTTTGCAGGAAGCTGCACATATTTCAGCAGGCACTCCTAAAGTCTCAGCGGTATTTGACACTAGACATCTTCCTGTCTTTTCCTGACTACATGTCCTTGCAGTGTTCAGGCCTCTGCTCACTGCAGTCCTTCAGGGACATAGACTGACAGATGCTTTATCACACACCTGCTTCCATAATCACCAAAGCAAAAGAATACTAGGAGAGGGGGTGTGCAGAACTGAACCCTGGCACATAAAGCCACCATATGGAAGGAACACATGGGGCCCCCCATCCCCATTGTACTGGCTTAAGCAAGTGACATAGAGGAGAGAAATCCAATCCTGCTGCTTTCCTGGAAGGGGAGGAGAGAGCACGCAGCCTAATGTCTTCCACAGTTACTCCATGCAACAAAGTCTTTGGTGCAGGTTCGGGCTTCTTTTCACATATAAGATATGCTTCATCCCAAGGGAGACAAGCCCTAAAACCTCATAAAATAATGAGATCACAGATGTAAAGTCCGGGATACATGCTGTCATCTCTAAGCACATCTCCATATCCTGCTTTTGGTCCAGACAGATTTTAGGACCAGAATGGTAACTATGCTCTCCTTTATCCTTCTAGTACATAACGTTGTTATTGGTTCTTGATTTTTGAGACACTTGTTTTATTTTTTAGCTATGTGTATGTGCCTGTGTGGGTATAGGCACCTGAGTGCAGGGGCCTTCGGATATCAGAAAGTTTGTGTGTCCTGCGGTTGGAGTCACAGGCGTTGGTGAAAAAGTAAGATCAACTCTTAACAGTGGAGCAATGGGATGCTTTTGGCATAGAGTAATTTCAAGAAGCTTTCCAGTTTGGAGAAGAGATGACTGGGAGACACCAGTAAAGGAATTGTAACAGGCAGCTTGAGAGCCCCTGTGTTGAAAGCAAATGCTCAATTAGTATCCATAGACCCCTCTGCCACCCACTTAATCCAATGATGAGAGAACGATTTATCACAGAAAAATTTGCAATAGCCAACTAGGAATGCTTAGGTCGGCCCCCTTCCTCTTCCTTGTAGGCGAGCTAGCTTTTAGGGAAGAGTCACACACGCCAGCTTCATCTTACTCCTCTGGTTAATCATTTCACTACTGCCTCCTTAAAGAATGCTCCGCCTTGATTCAGCACTGCATGACGGGAAGGTGGGTACATCCAATACTGTGACTCAGAGGGCTGGTCTGTGTAGCTGCCCAACGACGCGTCATTATTGATAGCAACAGTCACTTCTTGACTCTTTATCCCTGACCTACTTTCTCTCTCTCTCTCTCTCTCTCTCTCTCTCTCTCTCTCTCTCTCTCTCTCTCTCTCTCTCTCTCTCTCTCTCTCTCTCTCTCTTTAATTGGAGTTGGGAATGATTGAGCAGGCCTGCCTGAGAGTTGGGGCCTTCTGTTTCAGAACTTCCGGTTAGCCTCTCCTGGAACATCTGTGCCATCACTGTTTATGTTCTTTTCTCAAGAACATTCTCTTCTTTGATCTGTTTATTTTACTATGCTCCAGTGTGAGTTCTTAGGACTTATCTTAATGTTGGAAATTGTGTTTTTAGCGTTCTTATTCTATTTCTGTTTTCATTTATTTTAGCTCTACAAGTGTTATTTTACAACTAAAACACTTTCTATATATACCTTTCAGACATTTCTGTACAGGGTCGACTGTTTCTTTTACTTTGGATCCAAGTCAAAGCAGAATAGGATGATAAGACGAATGGTGGCTCAGAGTTTATTTCATGGCAGTTAGGAAACAGAGAGAGCCAGGAGGTACCCCACTCCCTCCAGTGAACCACTCTGCCTCTTAAAGCTTCTGCCATCTTCCACAATAGCATGAGAACAAGCCTTCAACATTCAAGCCTGTGGAGACATTTTCCATTCAAACAGTAACAGCTCTCTAATGAGCGCCTCTTCTTCATCAGCTTCAAATCCCTCAGTCATACTGAAATCCCATACGCCCCGTACCATGGTGAGTGCTGCTGTTGCGCATGCCCAGTGGAGGGCAGGAGCCTTTGCATCAGAGGCCTTTGGAACCACGCTGTAAAACATCTCTTCGTAGGATTGCAAAGCATGCCACCTCAAACATTCTAGAAAAGTTACTTTACTACAAGAAGAATCTGCATCAACAAAAGAAATTTCCGTTTGCGAGTCATTCTACCCCTAAGCTGCTCACCCTAAACCCCGGAGACTCTGAGTCAATTGTGAAAGCACTGGCTTTTTATCTTCACAACAATTTTTACCTTTGATTAACCTGCATGCTGGTTTTACTGGCCACCTGTTTTCTCTTCTTCCTTTTCCTCCTGACTATCCATCAATCTGTGTGTGTCTCTCTCTCCTTCCTTTCTCTCCCCCTCTCCCTCTCGCCTTCCTTTTCCTTCTCCATCTCCCTCTCTCCCCCTTCCTTTCTCCTTCTGGGAATTCAACCCAGAACCTGGCACGCACACTCTCGGCAAGCATTCTACCACTGTACTAACCCGTATCCTCGCTATCTTGTAATGCAGCAGCGGTAAAGATCCATTAAGGGAAACATTCCTTTCTGGTCCAGAGAATACAATCTCCAGTCTGGGTGGAGACCTAACATTCCAGTTGCGGAAGTAAGAGGACCTGACTAAGGGACCACTCCAAGGACAGCAGATTCACTTTAAAAGCCACACTAAAGAGGTAGGCAAAATAGTTACTACCCCTTAAAAGAGATGATGTACTTTTCCTTCTCGGAATTCCTGCCCCTAGCCCACCATAGCTTACACAGCGGCAGCCAGGCAGGTTAGTAAATCCTCCCACATTTCTGGATTAGTCAGAAAGCATAACATTCCTTTGCTTCTATCTAACTCTCTCCTAGGCATGCTTTATCTGCTTGGGTAGGCTTCCTTATCTTCCCCTAAAGTTCCCCCTTCATGCCATGCGGTTAACACAAAGAACACAGCTTTCCTTTTTCCTTCTCCCTTCCAGACAGCTGCTGAGATGGCCAGCTTGCTTGCCTTGGACATTTTTTTAAAAAATCCTAATAAAAATTGCTATTCGGCGTTCATTTGAGTCTGCTTTTAAGGTTTACAAATCGTAAGAGGCGACCCTGATTTTTCCACTATTACCTGGAAATCCAGGGGCTTTTTCTATCTTCTTAATTTTGTTTTAGAGACGAGGACTACCTAAGCATGGAATTCAAGCTTTTGAAACATACACTAGATATTTGTTCATTTCTCTGGGTTTTCTGCTATATACATCTGCTAGGAAGGTGTATATGCTTTCGAATGTGTAAGAAGCAGTTTTATTGTTTGCATTTACTGTGCCTGTTAATCTGTCTTTGCTATACTAGATCTTACTCAAGAACTAGGAAAATTACAGGGAAATTGCTTTTCCTCTGTATCTCTATCGGGGGCAGATGAGGAAGAGCTTTACTGAAGCTCAGGAAACCATAACCCAAATCTGACACGTTGGCATGCTGAGTGCTCTGGACGAGAGCATCCTGTAATGTGTAAATGCTTTCCTTTTTCAGAAATTCTCCGTCTAAAAGAAGGAATTGAGTTCTGTAAGCCTCTCCCCTATGATCTCTGCAAACAGTAGACCATCCATTCTCCTGAGATCTGCTTCCTGAGACCATCTCTGTTCTTCAGGCGTTTTCTCCAGCCACCTTCCTGCAGACTGTGCCACATGAGAAGCCCCTGTTTTGTTGTTTTGTTTTCTGTAGCTCAAAATGATGTCTAGGCTTCAGCCATTTTGTTCTTTGACTTCTATTTTATATAGTTGCCATGTTCTTGGAGACATAATGCCTTGTATGCCTCTTATCTTGTGACTATGTCAGTTGTTAGTTTATTTCAGAAGGTCAAATATTGAACCTTCAGATGATTTCGTAAAGAAAGTCTTGTGTCTATACCTCAGACATGTAAGACATACTAATTACCTATGCAAAATCTGAAAATCTGAGCATAGAAAAAATCAAGATGTGATTTTTTTCTCTCAGTGGAAGAATGATTTGTTTTATTGAACTTATGCACTGAGATTGTTAGGTATTGAATATCTTACAAGCTTAAGAGGCAAGTACTATTTTGCTTGCCATTTTAAGAAAAGGAAGCTGAGGGCTGGATAGATAGATAGCTTAGCAGTTAAGAGCATTGACTGCTTTTCCAGAGGACACAGGTTCAATTCCCAGCATCCACATGGCATCTCACAACTGTCTGTAACTCCAAGTTCTCATATCCTCACACAGACCTACATGTAGGCAAAACAACTATGTACATAAAAATAAAAATAAAAATAAATGTTTAAAAAATGAGATCTGGTGCCCTCTTCTGGCCTGCTGGCTCACATGCCGGTGGAATACTGTATAAATAACAAATAAATAAATCTTAGAAAAAGAAAGAAAAGGAAGCTGAGTCTCAGATGAATTAGGTGACTACCCTAAGTCCCATAAACTGATTTGTTCATCAGAATTTTTTTTCCCTTGCGTGGATAATCCTTTTTCCAGTAAACTAGATGACAGCACATTCTGAGAATCACAACTGTTTTCATTTGTGTTCAAGGCACTTTGTGGAGAAAATAGTTTCCTCCATCTCTCTAGATTCCTTTAGTAGTCTAAACTGAGCTGAGAAACAGGACAGAGTGGCAGGAAACATTTTATGTATGCACACAGATGTCCTACAGACAGCTGGAACACACCTGAAAGAGTGAGGCGTGCTTGTCTTTAGGAGCTGGATTTGGCTGCTGACTGGTGGGAGTGGAAGGGAACTGGGAGGGTGAGGCGGAAGCCTACTAAGTGAGAAGTGGCTGGAGAGAGCAAAGGGGGAGGGAGTGCTGGACCTTTAAATTGATGCCTTCTCTGCTAAGCCTTTCCTGACTTAGTTACCTTTTTCTTCCTGGCAAAGGAGAAATCTTGTAACAAGGTATATTTATTTCCTTTATAAAGACTAACTTTTTTCACCACTTCCTCCTCCTTTTTATGTTTTTTTGTTTTGCTTTTTTTTTTTTTTTTTTTTTTTTTTTTTTTTTTTTTTTTTTTTTTTTTTTTTTTAAAGACAGGGTTTCTCTGTATGATAGACCTGGCTGCCCTAGACTCACTTTGTAGACCAGGCTGGCTTCAAACTCAGAGATCTGCCTGCCTCTGTCTCCTGAGTGCTGGGATGAAAGGCGTGTACCGCTAGGCCCCGACTTTTTCTGACCTTCTATGTCTGCAGTTTCTTAAAAGCAATCACTATGCCAAACTGTCTATTGTATGATATTGTGTTTTACTCTTCTGCATGCATACTTTGAGATGTCATGGCCTGACATTTATTAGTCAATACTTTTCATTGACTATGCTGCTAATATGAGTCTTTTTAAGTGATTATCTCATTTTCTTCTTTCACTGTTTACTTTTTTTCTTCCTTTGTTTCCTTTAATATTATATTTATGTCTACATATGTCTTGTCAGGAAGAATAGCATGTATATACAATGCCCAAGGAGGCCAGAGGATCCCCAGAACCAAGCTACAAGTGGTTGTGAACCTTCATGTGAGTGCTAGGGACTGAACCTGGGTCCTCTGTAAGAATAGTAAGTGCTTTGAACACATACCAGACTCTCCCCTCGGAGCTCAGGCTAACCGAGAAACAACATATAACTCAGCATTTGGAGTTGAGATCGTGTTGGCTCGGTTCCTCAAATGTGGTTTACAGTTAGAGTTCAAAGTGACAATGCCATACCACGAAGCCTGGCTTCAGAGATTGCTCTACGTTATGTTTGTTTAAAGATTTATTTTTTTAATGTGTTTTTTTTTGCATGTATGTGTGCATACCATATATATACAGTGCTCATGGAGGCCAGAAAAGATCATTTGATTGCATGGAACTGGAGTTATGAACAGATTTGAGCCACTGTGTGGCTACTGGAAATTGTACTCTACTCCTTGGCAAGAGCATTAAATGCTCTTGACCGCTGAGCTTGACCACTGAACTTCCTCGACCTTTTAAGACAAGGTCTAATGTAGCCCAGGATGGCTATACAGCTGAAGTTGACACTGAACTCTTGACCATCCTATCTCTACTTCTCCAAAGGCTTGGGTTATTGGTATACATACTGTATCTGATCTAGAAAGATTCTTTTAACATTAATTAAATTTATTTGGGCATAGGATAGTGAATGGAAATGCATATAGCACGGCAAATCATAAGTATCCCAAGAAGCTGAGAGAAAATAAAGCTTTCAAGGCAGAAATAGGAAACTTAGATAAGAAATTTTGCAACAGTTACCCTTGGCCACAAGAATGAATAAAACGGTGCTACCAGTGTGAAGCTGAACAGGCAGGTGATAGGCAGACATCTGTGCAGATGTATGTTGTGATCAGACATATGATCTGATCATATGGTAGGCAGACCTCCCTACAGACATGTGTAAGGTTGTGATGGTCTATGGAGAGTGGAAGAAACTATGAGTGAATATGTGTCATTGACACTGATGCCCCAGAAATGTATGGGAACTGGCAAATCCTTCCTCCAGTCTGTGTGCTAATGTTGGCAGAATGTACAAAAATCATCACTATAGCATCCTCTTTTCTGATGGCACTGTCTGAAATTGCTCTCTTACAGACACTGGCTGTCTTCTGACACTAGATAACTTCTCCTGTGCTGCATAATAAATGCACTGAGGGTCTAGGATGCTGCCTGTTGCATAGGAGGCACACTCCATCAGAGAAGGCACAGCCCGCCTGATCCCAGGTTATCTCTATGTCTGTCTGTCCAATCTTCATTCCTTGGTTGCCCCACAGGTTTCTAGGACCAACCTGTGTGAGATGTGGTGGTGGTCTTCATATGCGATTGTCATCCTAATGTAGCTTTGTGGTGGTCACTGTCTATCTTCTAGTTAATTTTCTATTGCTGTGACAAAACAACAGGACCAAAGCATCTTATAAAAGAAGGCATTTGGTTGGCCTCCTGGTTTCAGGGTCTGCAATGGCAAAGCAAAAGCATGGAGTGGGAGCAGCCAAGAGCTCACATCTTGTTCTGTGTGTAGGAGGCAAAGAGACACCCTGGGAATGGCTCTAGACTTTGGAAACCTCAAAGCCTGCCCCTAGTGACACCCCCCTCCCGCCTCCAACAAGGCCACATCCTTTAATACTTTCTTGTCCCGTTCAGCAGGACCAGTAATTACAGGGTCGCAAGGGGAGCCATACCTGAGGGATGAGACGGGAAAGAAAAAGGTGAGACCAAGTAGCGTTCCTATCAAGGTCCATTTATTGAATCAAAAACAGAAGCTTATATGGGGTGGAGGCAGGAACTAAGCAGTGGGGGGGGGCACGAGAATGTCTCCAGATAATACCATCAGGGGAACATCCTGTGTTGTTTCTCTGAACAATTTCTATCTTATCTTAGCTAACTATCTCTAACTATCTCTCGGAAAGTCCTGAGCTAACCTGCTAAACAACATCTGCAGAGGTTGAAAGGAGGAAGTTAGCTTTGGAACGGGGCATCAGTATCTTTACATAGCCAGTAGACTCTTTTAGCCTTGAATGACCCCGGGCTGGCTCTGAATATCTCCCCCTTCTTTATTAAGTAGAAGGAGAGAGAGAGAGAGAGAGAGAGAGAGAGAGAGAGAGAGAGAGAGAGAGAGGAGAGAGAGAGAGAGAGAGGGAGGGAGGGAGGGAGGGAGGGAGGGAGGGAGGGGGGGAGGGAGGGAGGGAGGGAGGGGGAGGGGGAGGGGGGGGGGGGGGGGGGGGGGAGAGGGAGAGGGAGAGGGAGAGGGAGAGGGAGAGGTAGAAGTAGAGGCCTGACCCCCCTCAAGATGGGTGTTGCGTTCAGAGGTCAATGCGTGGCCATTTTTTCAGGTCACACATGTCCCCAACCTCCCAGACGCATTTGCGGAGAACAGGGAAAGCATAGTAACATTCTTTATGTGCGTCATCCTGTATGCAGTCAGGCATGCTCCTCAGGAACCTACCGAGGTGTCTGGCATGGTTCCCTGCAGTGCTTAGCCTCGCACCCTCTCAAGTGAACAATTGACTCAAGCCCTTAGGTCTCAGCTTGTTGAAGTCGAGGCCACTTTTAGCCGCATTATCAGGGGCGGCATAGTCTTCTTTCTCGGGGTCGAGTCGTTCGAGCCTGTGGTAATGAACCTCCACATGGGTGGGACCCTTTATGGCAGAGTCTATCTGGCGTTTGACAAAGTCAGTAATCTTTCTGAAAGCCCACGGTCCAAAAGATATTAGTAGCAAGAACCCTATAAGAGGTCCCAGCAGCGAAGGGAGGAGGGTAGTCAGAAGAGGGGAAGTAGAAAACCAATTTTATACCAGGATTCAGCTCTATCTCGCTCCCGCTTGTGATTTTCTAGACTTTCTCTGACCTTCCTCATGCTATCTTCTACAATCCCGGTTTTATTGGTATAGAAACAGCATTCTTCTTTGAGTGCTGCACATAATCCCCCCGTTGTAAAAACAGCAAATCCAAGCCACGCCTGTTTTGGAAAACCACCTCCGCGAGGGAGGAGAGAGACTCTTTTAAGGCAGCCATAGCAGTCTATATTTCAGCAATATCTTGATCTATGGCTGCGCTAAGTTGATGGTAGTTTTGGTTGGAGAGCACCAGGGAGGAGATGCCCGTCCCAGCCCCTATGGTTCCGAGCCCCAGTAGGATGGCGATGGTTGCGGCCATAATAGGCTCGCGCTTGACCCTGGACAGTGTACCCGGAAAAGTCTAGAAGTGGAGAAACTCATCTGTAGAATAAACTGTTAATCGGGGGAGTAGTTGAACAAGTACACAGTAATCATATTGGCATAAGAAGGATTGTACCACAATAAACGGGGTTAGGCCAGTGGAACATACCAAATAGGTATCATTTGGGGCTACCAGGTAGGTGGAGCCGCCACTGACCTCAAGGGTGTGATTACACAAAGGGGAAATAATGGAGGGTAAACGCATCCTGGGTCCCCTGATGCAGAGCCCCAGGCCTGAAACTTGGGCTTGCCTTGAGGGAGAACTCTCCATTGGTATCGTCGCATGGGGCCGGCACAATTAGGAACTGGGAGGCTGAACGCGAAACGTTTACAGTTGTCTGGATGGAGAGGTATGGAGAAAAAAAAGTCTTTGAGATCGATAACAATTTTATGATATCCTTTAGGAATTGCTATAGGTGACAGGAGGCCGGGTTGGAGGGCTCCCATGGGCATCATAGTTTCATTTATTTTTCTTAAATCCTGCAGGAGCCTCCATTTACCTGTTTTTTTTGTTTGTTTGTTTGTTTTGTTTTGTTTTGTTTTTTTTGTTTTGTTTTGTTTTTTTTTTTTATAACAAAAATGGCTGTATTCCAAGGGGAAGTGGAGGGTTCAATGTGGCCGGCAGACAACTGCTCCTGCACAAGTGTTGTGGCAGCCTGTAATTTAGGGGATGTCAGGGGCCACTGGTCTACACAGACAGGGGCATCACTTTTCCAAGAGATCTTATCTGCCTGGGGTGCAGGGGACACAGTGACCCCTAGGAAAAACCCTCATATCCCAGCCCTTTTCTATCGTATTTTGATGACATGGGGAGGGGTTGGACAATGCCTTGATTATTTCTTCCCAGGCCTTGACCTGGCAGGAACTCATTGGCAAGCATCTGTTGGGCTATGACTTCATGAGGGCTACACATCAGAAGTTTCATTTGAGAGAGGATGTCTCTGCCCCAAAGATTAACGAGGAGGTGTTTGATAACATAGGGTTGCACCGTTCCCGTGTTACCCTCCGAATCAGTCCAAGTTAGAATTTTGGAACTCTGGAGAGTATTGTTGGAGTGGCCTATCCCTAGTAAATGGGTAAGAGAGGGCTGGAGAGGCCATGTAGATGGCCAATGGGCCTCGGAGATGACCGAAGCATCAGCCCCCAGTATCTATAATACCCTCAAAAGGTTTCCCATCCAGATGTAACCGGAGGGTGGGGTGGCTCTGGGAAATGGCCTGTATCCAATAGACATCTGAGGACCCAGGGGAGGATGCACCTCGAAGACATGACATATGAGGGAATTGGCGAGACATAGGCAATGGCAAGCCTTGGGCCAATCTCTGTCCCTTAGCAATGGTCACAGGGCCAGAGGGAGCACTGACCAATACGTTTATTTCCCCAGTATAATCATTGTCTATGATGGAGGGGTGAACAGTCAAACCCTTGAGCGTAGTTGAGGCTCTGCCAAGAATAAGAAAGAACGTATCTTGGGGCGGAGGCCCACGTATCCCAGTAGGGAGGGCCTGGACACCGTCTTCAGGGGTCAATATTGTGTCGGTGGAGGTACACAGGTCCAGTCCTGCGCTCCCTGCAGTGGCTCGACAGAGCGAGGAGGTGGGGCTGATTGTAGGGGGACGGATTGCGTTGAGTCTGTCTGTGTCCCTGAGGCTGGGCAAAAAGGTATGGGTCTCAGGGCCCGGGGCAGGCTCCTCCATCCGTTTCCCTTAGGTAGAGGCAAGGGATTACTTTGAATATTGGTTTTGGAACGGCAACGGTTTGCCCAATGTTTTCCGCGTTTACAGCGTGGGCAAACAGTTGTTGGTACAGCGCTCGAGGTAGGCAGAGGTGCATTGTCGGGGAGAATGGTGGTGGCAGCCGAGACAGGGCATTGTCTAGCAAAATGACCGGGCTGCTTACAGCGGAAACAGGTCCTGGGGCCAAAATGGGCCACCTGGAGGGTGGCTCCTATTGCCAGATGTACACTTTGGGATACTTTATGGGCAAAGGGGTCAACATCAGCACAGAGTCTGATATAATCATTAATATCCTTACCTCTCATATGGCTGCGCAAGGCGGTTTTACAGGCACCATTAGCATTTTCATAAGCAAGCTGTTTTAAAAGCTTATTTTCAGATTCGTCTGGCCCCAAGACTCTCTCTGTGGTCTCAAATAGACATGCAGTGAAATCACTGTAAGGTTCATGGGAGCCCTGAACTACTTTGGTTAACAGGGTGGTAAGAGAACCCTTCCCTGGTAGAGCGCGCCATGCTCCCAAGGCTGCATTTTTAACTTGGGCAAGAAGCCCGGGAGGCAATGCCGCTTGCTTTGTTTCTGAAGAATAGCTGCCCTGCCCTGTTAATTTATCAAAAGTCCAGGAAGGAGAAGAAGTGGACTTTCTTTGATTATTTTTTGCTGTTTCTGGACAGCGGTCCATGAAATCAGCTTTCCAGAGTAAATATTGTCCATGCTGGAGGACCGATTGGCCAAGTTTGAGCCATTCTCCTGGGATGAGGTAACCCTCGGGGGCAAGAGAATTGAGCAGAGAAAGAGTAAGAGGAGCGGTGGGCCCATAGATTTTAACCGCACTATGGAGTTCCTTTAGGATCTTGAATTTTAGGGGCTTAAAAGTTGGATTGGGGTCTGAAGGGGAGGGGTCAGAGCCCCCCTGTTCCTCATCATCTGAGCCATGACCATCAGTAACTTCTAAATCATTGCCCGTCTCGTCACCCTGTGGCGGAGAATCCTCAGTAGAAGCCTCGGCACCAGAAAACTCTCTGGAATTGGCTTGAAGCCGGGTCATCACAGGAAAACAGTTCCAGCAACTGGGGACCAAGCATTCAAATGAAGTCATTCTCATTCAAACATCAGAAGAAATATTTCATACCCCTCACTTCATTTATACATTTATGTTATTACCAGTTGGATTCTAAGAACTTTTTTTTTTTTCAAGACAGGGTTTCTCTGTGTAGTCTTGGTTGTCCTGGACTCTCTTTGAAGACCAGGCTGGCTTCAAACTCACAGAGATCCGCCTGCCTCTGCCTCCTGAGCGCTGGGATTAAAGATGTGCGCCATCACGCCTGGCTGGATTCTGAGTATTCTTTCAGTTCCTACTTGCTCCCTGCACTAACTCTCCCACTGAACTTAGGTGACATTACTACACAAAAGGAATAATATCAATTCACTTTGTGAGGAACTAGCCATTGGTGTATGAAGCCACAAAGTACTGACTGTGCATGCTGGCAGCCATATTCTATAAAGGACACGTGTATTAAAGTGAGATTTATTCTTGGCTGCTTCAAAGAGGTACAAAGGAAACCTGACATGGACGTGCCATCACAAATGCATGGTGGAAAGTTAGAAGAACACCAGGCCTGCTGACTAATGTGCTTGTTTACAAATGACACAAGGTCACAGAAAGTCCCTTGTCAGCAGAGAGCCCAGCAGAAATAAGCCCATATTACATTACTTATTTGACGACGAAGTAGGATACAGACTATCACTTGATGATGTCCCTACTTTCACTTTTATCTGTACCTTGTTGTTGCAGCCACAAAGTTTCATCTCACTTAAGTATTCGTAGAAAAGGAACAGCGAGTTTCTGCAAATCATCTTTTCTATCTATTCTTTTGAATGTCTCAATTCCTTCTTAAAGTGCAAACCGAAAGTGTGCTAAAAAATCTTTGAAAATGTCAGATTTCATTGAGATTTCTAATGTGTAGCTTCTTCTGACTTAAACCAAACACTATTTATAATGTCAGTGTTTGTCAGGGCCCCAGCCCTAGGTGAGGAGCTGTTGGTAGCTGATTTCTGTTGGGGGGGGTGAGTCATTTCTTTGGGGCTGTGCCCACTGGTAGGGTGCCTAGGCTCCCACATCCATGTGCACTTGGGCAGCACTAATTGGATTCAGTAGGATCTAGAGAGGGAAGAGGGGAATTTGGAGGAAAAAATGGGGGGTGTAGGTATTATAAAAATACATTCTAAAGCGTGCATGAAATCTGAAAGAATAAACTTCAAATAAAAGTCAAAGGTTGTGACAGAGGATGTTTGTATTATTAGCATCCCCTCTGCTCACAGTAAAGCATTCACATCTCTGTGTAACGAGCTCCAGCATTTCCTTAACCAGGACTTGGAGCTGCTTGCATGTGAGAGCTGCGGCATATGGTTTTCCTCTTCCACTTTTTAATACTTTGGTCTCCAGTGAATCCACACACAAAAGCTTCCTTCCTTAAGCTGCAGTGCACAAACGAAAGGCCTTTCTTTTCCTGATTGTAGATTAGCCTGCCAAGAAACAAACACGAACTAGAGAACATCATTTTAATTTATTGATGGGATACAGATGACGAGGAAGTCTGTCCTCCTCTAGGCTTTTGGGAAAGCTTCGAGGAGCTGACCCAGCACAGCTGAGTTCATACAGCCAAGGCAGCCTTTGCCAAAAGCCAATAGTCATTGCAAACCTCTGAACCAAAACATTCCTTTAGTGCTTGAATTTCCCTATAATTTGTGTAGATTCTCATTTTGTCAATGAAGCTAGCGGTGGATAACTAGCTCAGTGCAATCAGACAAAACAACTGTCCCATTCATTCAGTAATTAGATGATAGCTGTGCTGCATGCTTTAGGGTTTCCGTTCTTCACTCTCTCCTTTCATTTCCAGTCCTTGGAGACAAACCCTGGGATGTTTGGCAAAGCCCAGGCCCTTGTTGAAAAATATCCTGTTCTTTTAACTTTAGGATTGCTAATAAGTTCTATTCTCAGAGGCACAACATTAGATGCACACAGCGGGAGAGGAGCGGCCAGGTTAAAGAAAGAGCTTGGCTCTTAAATTTTTCCTTTCTGCATCGTTTTACAGTTCTTCCTAATGTAAAATGAAAGAAAGGTCAAACCTTTCCATATCTAACTGATGGAAATGAATTTGATACTCAAGCTAATGTTAGGAGCAGATCTTATAAATTACTTTGTAAACTTTCAGACATAAAAATTATAGGAGAAGTGAAGCCGAGACAGAAAGATCAGAAAATGAACGGGAAAGAAAGCTGTGCGATTAGCCTGTTGTGGAAGAGCAGGCGGATTAAATTACAGTATGTTAAATTGAGCTAAGAATTGTTGTGTTAATACTTTTTCCGGATCCACCTGCCCCCTTCCCCAGCCTCCCCCAGTTGTTTTGTTTCATTCACTGGTGGAAGAGAAGGAAGACTAAGCTGCTTTAAGGAAATTGTTATTTCAGGTCTTGTCTCAACCCCCACCCCACCCCCCATACCCCCATTACTGCCTTTGACATATACTGTGTCACATCTGCCAAGTGGCTGGTGTTGGCTGCCTTGGCTGAGGAGTGTTTGCCCCTTTTAACAAGAAATCTTGGTTCCAAGTGATACTGGTTAAGCTAGCTGAAGAAAAGGAGACCCTTGGGACAATTGTCCCTAACTGTAGGAGGGATGAGTGGAAAGGCATCACACACTTTCTCCTTGCTCCTCTTCTTCCTCCTCTTTTTCTTTCTTTTTTCTTTTCCTCCACTCAACCCTCTATCCCTGGGTAGAATTATGGCTCATGACATTTTCAGTCCCAGTTAAAGCTCCGTGATGGAAAACAAAAACAAAAAACACAACAACAACAATAACAACAAAAAAAAAAAAAAAAAAAAAAAAAAAAAAAAAGGAAGAAAAGGAAGAAAAGGACTACTTGCTATTCACTCTGCTCAGGGAAACTGCTGTGTTTGATTTTGGCCATTTCCTCCACTCTAAACTCATTATTTTGGGCATTGAAGTAATTGTAATGGGCTCAGCCTAGTGTATAAACCCATCCCTGGCTCTGAGGCCAAGGTCATGGTCCATATAGTCAAAACACTGGGAGAGAGAGAAGATGCAAACAAGAGCCATTACAAAGTTCCATCTCTTCCACAGATTACTCATCAGAAAAGAGGACATGATGTTTGGGAATGCCACCAGTTGAGATTTTTTCCCCCTGAAAATAGAATGGAGCTGAATATACCAAGTAGATTTTACTTGTATTATTGGGAGGCAGATTGAGTTGTAAATGTAATTACAAGGAAGTGGTATTTATAGCTCTTGATTTGATGTATGAGGAAAGTATAATTTTGACATTAAGCTCTCCTTCTACTGTGAGGAACATTTGGAGTTTGTTTATATTATCTCATGTGATAGTATATCATGTATTACCATTAAATGGTTGCCTAATTTTTCTCTTTACTAAAATGGAAATAAGTAGTTGTCTTGAAGGTGAGCTATAACATATATGTTGGGGAAGGGATAATAAAACCCCCACTGAGGCTGACTATGTGTAGTATTTTTTGTTGTTCTTTTTTTTTTATTATTAATTTATTCTTGTTACATCTCAATATTTATCCCATCCCTTTTATCCTCCCATTCCTCCCCCACCCCCATTTTCCCATTATTCCCCTCCCCTATGACTGTTCCTGAGGGGGATTACCTCCCCCTATATATTCTCATAGGGTATCAAGTCTCTTCTTGGCAACCTGCTGTCCTTCCTCTGAGTGCCACCAGGTCTCCCCCTCCAGGGGACATGGTCAAATGTGAGGCACCAGAGTACGTGAGAAAGTCATATCACACTCTCCACTCAACTGTGGAGAATATTCTGACCATTGGCTAGATCTGGGAAGGGGTTTAAAGTGTACCTCCTGTATTGTCCTTGGCTGGTGCCTTAGTTTGAGCGGGACCCCTGGGCCCAAATCTGCCTATCATATTGTTCTACTTGTAGATTTCTAGGACCCTCTGTATCCTTTTATTTTGCTATTCTCCCATGCGTCTCTCATTTAGAGTCCCAATAGGATGCCTTCCCCTCTGTCCCAGTTTCCTGGTAAGTGAAGGCTTTCGTGGTTGTTCTTGTTTTTAATTTATTTATCTAATTTATGTATAAATGTGCTCTCTCTGCATGTACACCTGCAGACCAGAAGAGGGCATCAGATCTCATTATAGATGGTTGGACACCACAATGTGGTTGCTGGGAATTGAATTTAGGACCTCTGGAAGAGCAGACACTGCTCTTAACCTCTGAGCCGTCTCTCCAGCCCCTGTTTTTTTTTTTTTTTCTCACTAAATAACTAGATAATAAATATGTTGGGGGTTAGCTGGCTTTACAATCTCAAATGAAACTCAGTTCTGCTCTTGAAGTAGCAAAATGGGTGAGGCTACATCTCTATTAAATTTTATTTATAAACACTGTGTAAAATAACGGTTTGTCAGCCAGGACAAATGCAAGATTTTTTGCTTTTTATGTCAAAGAGGGAGGCACCATATTTGCCACTAGAACTTATAAGTGTTCTCAATTGACTTTAGAGTCAGTTCAGAGAAATTACTTGATCAGAAAATCGGCAATTAAATATGGTAGATAAAAGTTTAAAATGATAATTCTTGGGTAAAAATAATCTAACCACAATTAAGGTATTTTTATTATTGAAAAGTGCTTGCAGATGGCCTGCTTATTTTATGTGAAAAAAAGATTTTCAAGAATGAAAATATCATTCATCTGAATTCCAGTCTAATTTAGTCCTTCAGAATTGAATGTATTTTTCATAGGACATGACATACCTATCTTTTTACCTGTGTTTTCACTTCTTGGACCAAGTAATTACTGACAGCACACACGAGCAAATTTTGGAGTTTTTTTCCCCAAGAGTTGTAGTCATGTGGCTATACCATTATGACTTGATATTTGAGATATGTCTTGATTGAAACATGAAACTTTTTATGAACTGAACATTTTGGAAATCCTTCAGGCAAAGGATAGTATTTACAATCTATCATTTAATATTTCCATTTTATCCTGTTATTTTAAGCATTTATTAGGTGGCAATTAAAAAAAAAATCACTTTGGACCAATTTTCATGTGCTTCCTAAATGTGAAGATGAAGAAAATAAGAAAATGTATTTTCCACATCTTGTCAGTTCTGAGGATGCACATTCCTTTATGTTATAATCTTCCCGAGGCTACGGCTTTTCTAAATGATGTTATCTTACCAATTGCTACTTGCCAGGCTATCGTGTAGTCCTAATTACCCATAAGACAATGGTCTGAAAACTCTTTCCTGAAACCTTGTGGTAATAACCAGAAAGCCAACCTGAACGTTTTTGGTAGAGCATGGAGAACAATCCGTAGGACAATGATGGAGAACTTGCTTAAGGAGTGTGTAAAAAGTGTCCAGCAGGGTGGGATGGAGTGATTTGAACATGATACACAACAAAACATCTCCTCTGTCTCATTGGACTTTCTTACCACGATTGCCTCTGAAGAATCAACGTGTCAAACATCCTCCAGCTCCAACCTACCAACAGCGGAGGGGGCAGCTCAGAAAGTGATTTTGTTCTTTAAATTTTTAAAGAGATTTATTGATTCATTTTATGTGTATGAGTGTCTGGCCTGCGTGTATGTATGTGCATCGTGTGAGTGTGTGGTACCAAGGGAGTTCAAAAGAGAGTCCTATTACCTGGAAGTGGAGTGAAGGATGACTGTGAAGCACTGTGTGGGTGCTGGGAACTTAGCCTGGGTCCTTTGCAAGAGCAGCAAGTACTCTTAGCCACTGAGCCATCTCTTCTACCCAGTTTGCTCTCTTTTGTGCCCCTGATTTAAGGTCAACAAATGGCTACAACTGAGAGCCTTTTCCTGCTTTTTCTAAAACCAAATGTGATGGTTTAACTATGTCATGCAGGTTACATGTTGGACACTTGAGTTCAAATGCCATAGTGTTAGGATGTGAGACAGTTAAAACCTGATGGGTGGCCTGATGTTGTCACTGTAGGAGAAGATTTGTTGCCTTGGGGACCACATAAAAAATGAGTTCCAGGATCTGTCATTTTCTCACAACAATGTGAAGATCTCCACCACGACATAAGAAGAAAGTTTGCCTCCACACAGTACGCATAGACCTTGGACTTCCAGTTTGCAGAACCCTGAGACAAGTACATTTCTGTGTATTATAAGTTACTCAGCCTGTCTGTGCTGCCCTGTTCACAGTAGACTTGTGGTGATTTGCTTTTCCAAAGCAGGTGGCTCCACAAACCAAATGGTCACCTAAACAAGAACTTGTGTGACGAAAACACCAGCTGACATCCCATAGTGATATATAGAGAAAAAAATCTCACAGGGCCCCTCCCCTAGATGCAGAGCTATTTGCAATGAGTGGCTGCATTCAGCAGGAGAATCAGTCTTCTCCCAGGACCAAGTGGTCAGCCCCAAACACATATACATGCAAGCAACACTAAATGGACTCAGCATGTTGTACATATATGTGTAAATATGCACATAATATACATACATACATATATACATACATACATATATATGTATATACACAAGTAGAGGCCATGAATTCAAGAGGAAATGAGGAGGCCAAAGGGGGAGCGGAGTGGATATGATGTAAGTATCCTACTCATTATGAAGTTCTGAAACTAAAATACAATAAAATAAAGCAACAATTTCTTCTGTACAATACATATATTTGAGTTATAAGACTATTAAATGTTCTCTTTGAAAAAAAAAAAAAAAAGAACTATGTGAGATCCAAGGCTGATCACTGGCCTCCACATACACTTGTACACACAAACATTCACACACATGTACAGAAGACAAGGAGTACAGCATGTTAAAATATGGCAGAGACTGGTCATGGCACATTGGTCAATGCTGTCAGTGCAGAGCTAGTCTCAGGGATCTGTCTTATTTCCAGTCATGAGGCAAGCACCTGACTACTGACTATGCCTGCCAGTCACTTGACATGGTGACAGAACATTCTCGCTTTTTAAATTCCAGAGGTAGATTTTTTTTTTTGTAGCTGGTACATGGACAGATCTTTCCTTGTGCCTTTAGACAATCGTCTCAGATGAAAGACAGCTGGGTATGTGCATATTTCACAGCCTGTGGTTTGTTGGGGACACTTGGCTCCTGAAAAGAAAAGCCTCTAATTGATAGCACACTGTAGTATAAATACTCTGGTCAATTTTAGTTTCAGACTACAATATGACTGAGCAAGGGGCCAGGAAGAGGTGGCCACAACTGGCTCTCAGAGCCGGAGCTAGTGCAGCACCGACGTGCTGCCTGAGCATTCTGCCCAAATGTGATACACGGGCTTTAAAACTTTGGATGGAGGGGAATGCAGGCAGAGAGAAATGACAGGAACATTGCTGTAGAAGTGTCAGGTACTAAACACATTCCATTCTCAAAGATATTTCTCAGTCTTACCACAACTTATTCCCTCAAATATTTTTTCTTATATTTTATGACATAAAAATGGCATTTTCTTTAAAAAAAAAAAAAAAAAGATACTGTCAGACAAAAACTTGTTCTCAACTCAACGTTTATACTTTTACTTCTTAATTTATGATTAGAATGTTTCATCTCTACTGTGTTTATGTTTTTGACATGCAAAAGAAATGGTGGTTACATGAATGTCTATATCTTGATTGCTATATTCTAGGACAGTTTAACAAAATAAATACAATAAAACAAAACAAAATGAAACAAAATAAAATGTTAGTAATGGGTAGTAGTTGGTAAAGCATAGAGTTCATCTCTCTGGGTAATCAATTTAAATTTGTCTTATATTTATTTGTGTGTCCCGCTCTCCCTACACCCCTCCTGCCCCCCCCCCACATGTGTGCATGTATCACAGCACGCATGTGGACAGAGGTCAGAAAACCTTTGTGTGAATCAGTTCTCTCCGTTCAGCGTGGGGGCTCTGGGGAGCCTGCTCAGGTCATCAGGTTTGGCAGCAAGTGTCATTACCTACTGAGCGATCATGCTGGCCCCTGGATCTTTTTTAAAAAACTATCTTTTAAAAAATCTTTTAAAATAACCCTACCAGTTACTGCCATTTTGTTGTTGTTGCTGTTAAAAGAAAATTCAAGTGAGGCCTATTACTCAATGGAGTGCTAGTTGGAAAGGCAGGCAGTGGTCATAGCTAATAACAAATATACTTTGGATTATTAATGTAACAGTGTGATATGTCCTCCTACCTAAAGAGAAGTCCCCCCTACCCCATTACAGTCTTCTTTCTTTCTGTAATCTGTGTAAGTTTCCATCAAACAATATTGTGGCATTGGTAATTATTTCTCAAACTCATTGTTTCATTACAGCTTCCCGCAGCTTCTGGTTTTTCATTTTGAGAATCCAGGTGGCTCTTGAGAGGATGAACTTAGTTCTGAGGAATGTTGATGAAGTGTGCTCCCTGAGCTCATATTCTCCCTGTGACCTAGAGATTGGCCCAGCCGTAGATGTGTAACAATCACAGATCCAACAAATTCCAGAGAATATTGAGGGAATTCAAGGTCTCTGTTGTCTGCAGACATGAACACTGCACAGATCTTGTAACCATAAGAAGAGCCATGGCAGGGATTGGGTTTTGTGTCAGAGATGAACAGTTCCAGTAGCAAGCCAGAGGCAAGGAACCCTGTCAAAACTTAACTAAAGCTACATATGCAGTCTCTACAGAGATACAGAAACAAACCCCAAGCATCACCTAGTTTTATTAGCATAATACAAGAATCTTATGGAAACAGTATGATGGTGAGTCCAGCAACAAAGAAACTGTTAAGGTTGAAAATGTAGAGCTGCCCGAGCCAAGGATGGAGTAGAGAGTGCACAGAATTGGTCTGTCTTCATCTGGAAATTAGACCTCTTTACTTTTAGTTACAAGGGAGTTTATTCAGCTTTGCTCTATTGACTTCTTAAGCTGGATAGTATAAGAAAGTTGAGAATGCTAAAGTAACTGAAGACCTTTTGTTTTTTTGTTTCTTTGTTTCTTTCCTCCTGCTCCTCCTTTTCCTCCTTCTTTTTCTTTTTTGGGTTTTTTTTTTTTTTTTTTTTTTTTTTTTTTTGCTTTTTGTTTTTTGGAGGCAGGGTTTCTAAGTGTAGCCTTGGCTGCCCTGGACTCACTTTGTAGACCATGCTGGCCTCAAACTCACAGAGATCTGCCTGCCTCTGCTTCACAGAG
This sequence comes from Acomys russatus, assembly GCF_903995435.1. Lineage (NCBI taxonomy): Eukaryota > Metazoa > Chordata > Mammalia > Rodentia > Muridae > Acomys > Acomys russatus. Next base: position 46,676,002 of record NC_067154.1, read on the forward strand.
TGCTGGGCATGTATCACTGTATTCAGCTGAAGACTTTTTCTTAATGTTCACTAATGCCCTATGATAAAGGAATATGTTCTCTTTGAAATTAAACACACATCAGGATGAATATTCTGTTTAAAAAAGGATACTCTGCCTCTGCCTACAGACTGTTATTACACATGACTTGAAACTGGGCTATTTGCTTTTTATAGGGTTAGAAATGTAAGACTCCTGTCAGTTAGTGGTGGTGCATTCCTTTAATCCCAGCACTTGGAGGTTAATGGCAGATGGATTAGACTCTCTTAGAGGCATAGTCTCTTAAAAGTGAGTCTAGTCTAAAGAGTGAGTTCCAGGACATCCAGCATAGAGAAATGCTGTCTCAAAGGAAAAAAGAAGGCAAAATTCCTAACCACAAGCTCAAGTTAGCCTAAGTAAAATTGTACAGGTTCAATGAAAGATAAATTTAGTGTGCAAGAAGTTTCTGAGTTTCAAATCCCCATCTCTACTTATTTATTTATTTATGTATACAGTGTTCTGCCTGCATGTAACACCTGCAGGCCAGAAAACAGCATCAGATCTCATTATAGATGGTTGTGAGCCATCATGTGGTTGCTGGCAATTGAACTCATGACCTTTGAAAGAGCAGACAGTGCTCTTAACCTTTGAGCCATCTCTCCAGCCCCCTACTTCTCTTTCTGTGAAATAATAGTTACTCTCATCTTGGTGAATCACCTAAGATGAAGCCTGCAGGCAAGCAACATGCTGTATATGACAATTATAAGGCTTTGTGTAGAAGCCATGGTACAGAAGGCTAGAGTTATGGGTGGAGCATTAAAGGTAAGATGCTAAGAAACTAAAAATTTCAGGTCAAGTTTTGTTGACAATTCATATAAGACTTTAGAAATGGCTATACCTTTAGTTCTTGATATAGGCTGGAAGCAAAATCTTTCATGATTTAAAAATATTTTAATGGGTATTCATGTATATCAATATCTGCCACATGTGTTAGGCGCTCACAGAGGCCAGAAGATGTCAGTACTCTGGAGCTTGGGTTACAAGCTGTGTTGAGCTGCCCAACATGGGTGCTGGGAACCAAACTGAGGTTCTCCAGAAGTACCACAAGTGCTCTTAGTAGACAAACTGCAGAATATTGCCAACAAAAGCCAACTGTGCCTGTCCACAATTAATTTATCTCTTGAAACCTTTGATTTATCTCTTCTGCTTTCCACTGTCAGAAAGTTGGCTACTAACATATTCGGCAAGTAGACAATGAAGCCATTACTTTGCCCATCTCCAATATGCGATGGAGGAGGACGGGCCATAGAAACCCTTCCTGACAGCTGCCCCAGCAACAGTTTCACTGGGAATGATTGGAGACCACTTCTGCACTCAATTCTGCTGTTTCACTTACGAGGATTCATTGTAGTTGTGCTCTTTTGGCCCACGTACTGGATGTTGTGGATCAGCCTGTAGCTGATATAGAGAGCAGCACATTGGGCTCAGCTTAGAAGGAGAAACCAAACCATTAAGGATTTTGAGTTTATTGCATTTGGGAGGGAGGGAATGTGTTTTACTAGACTTGTTTTGATGCTAATTTTGTAACAATATATGACTTTTATCTCTGGTTAAAACTTTTCTTTGTCAAGTGTTTTCTTTATCTGAATGTCCATCATCACTACCCTTCCTTCTCTTCCTTGTTGCATTCATGAGGAATTCCTTGTCTTATTTTAAGACTCTCATCTCAAATCTCTCTTCATCTCTCCTCAATCCTCCTCCAACCCCCAACACACACAGACACACACACAGACACAAGAAAGAATGAGAGAAAGAAAGAAAGACAGAAAGACAGACAGACAGAAAGAAAGAAAGAAAGAAAGAAAGAAAGAAATCCCTTCCCCCTTTAAAAAACACCTCTTATTTGTCAACTGGAGATGTGTGTGCTAAAGCAGCAATTACATTTGAGAAAGCAGATGAAAAAATTTCACCTCAATAAAATCTCCATTTTGAACTAACAACATTTGTTTAACGTAAGACAACAGGCAAAAATATAATGCTAGATGTCTAGAGAACTACTGGTAATGTCTCCTGTGAAGCCAGCCATCTTTACTGGGTTTTGAATTAGGAGTGCACTTCTTATTACCCATATGTTCTGCGTGACCCTGGGGTAAAGAGAGAATTTATAAACACAAGGATTGATGTGAGGTGTTAAAATCAGGCAAGTCTTTTTTATTGTGTTACCTTTGGAGATTTTCTCTCTGACAGGATTGCCTAAAAGGCAGAGAAATTTATTATTCATAGAAGTTTCCAGCAAAGTATGTGGGGTTTGAATCTTAGTTCGGTACATAATAATCATTCAAAATTATTGCTCAAAAGGGAAGGAACTTCTGAAGAAAAGAAAATGATTTTCAAATAGCACAGCAAGTCCACAGGAACAAGATAGAATAATTAAAGCCAAGCCATCTCACCAGGAAAGAAACTGGTCCAGAACGATGTGATTTATTTTTTAGGCCTATTTTCCTAAACTCATCTCTTAACTTATGGCATCCTCCAGATGTCCATCCTCGACCCACTGTTGTCATGCTGTGAACTCTTTGAGAGTGACCTCATTTCCTCTCATGACTTCAGTTCCTGATGACTCAGTACTCTATCTTTATCCTTGACATTTCATACAGATTCATCCATCTGTCTACTCTACGGCTTTCAGAGCATTATCTTAAAATCCTCATCAACTTCTGTACAACAGTGACTACTTTCACTACCACAAATCTCGCCCACCCAGCCTTCTGCCCAACACTATATTCCTACTAGTCCTCTATTCTTTGTTGTGTTTGCATACATGAAAACCAACCTTATTCACTCAGTCTATAAACCATCATCTTAGCTCTTTTAAATTTCCAATTAACAACAAATTCTTATGAACTTTTTTCTCATCATGAAATAACCCTTTCTTTTCTACCATGTTGATTTTCTTTTTTTTTTTTTTTTTTTACTCTAAATTACCCTAATGATTTCCTTATTGACCTGTGCCAATCAGCATTTGCACTGTTGACAGGAAAACATGGTCTTAACTAGCTTAATAAGATAGTTAAAGAAGCAGAATCAGAAAATCTGTGAGAACCAATGAACTCTAGTCAGCCAAGGCGGCAGGCCAGAATGATGTGCTCAGTATACCACCACTACAGCAGACGTTATAGTCATCTCTGGCCCGAGGGATGCTCTGGACAGTGTTGTTGTTGAATGCCATAACTAAAAGTCCTTCTGTGCTACTTTTCACGTGAAAGTATCAAATTGATAGTTTGAGACTATATGGTAATATAGCATAGATATTAGTAGATGGGAAAAAATCCCCACTCCCTTTGGATTATTAGGATGGACAATGCCATCTGAAACTTCATATGCACACAATTCCTTTTAAACTGGAAGTATTGAAAATTGTGTAATAGTAATAACAATGATAAAAATGTCTAATTACTAGTGCCTTTGTCTAGTCATCCAGTCATTTCTGCTTTAATGGCTCTTCCACAAAAAGACTGAGGGAAGAAAGACAGAAAAAGTGCTAGCTAGAAAACTATCAGGAAGATCCATGATGGAAATAATAGCAATCTGAAGCGAACGTATAGAACAAGAGTGATGGAATCAGCAAATCCAAGAGCTAGAAAATAGAGACAAGTGTTTGGGGGGATGACTCAGCAGGCAAAAGAACTTGCTTCTCAAGCCCAGTGACCTGAGTTTGGCCTCTTAGACACAGGTTAGACAGAAAAAAACTAGGTACATTTAAAAGAAAACAATGTATGATGAGCACGTTAAATGCCAGTCTCTTATGGTGATGTAGGAGGTGGACTCCAGAGAACCAGTAGGGTAGGGTTAGTCTCAGGCAAGCTAACCTGGAGTATGCTGTGCGGTAGAAGTAACAGCATCACCTGAAAAGTGTATCTGACTATTATACACACACACACACACACACACACACACACACACACACACACACACACACACACCACACCACACCACACCACACCACACTGAATATACATACACACCGAATAAATACATACATATATAATTACATACAATGCATACATACAATTTATATGTAAGTAAATAAATGCAATTTGAAAAATAGAAAGAAGAGAGAACATATATTCAGTTTACAGATACATGTATGAGATGAGCTAGCAAAATTGAGACTGGTGTTGATACTTCTTTCTCTAGCAACACAGTGAGAAAAGTTTTAAATTTTGATGTATTGAATTTTTACTCTAATAAACATGTCATGAAAATGCATAAGTAGGATGCTGTGTGATTCTGGGGTTTCGAGGGCAGGGCATCACTGGGAATATGTTTTTGTTACTGGTGGGGGTGGTTAGATGTCATTCTTGACAGGTGTCATTGAGATGTGGCATGAGGATATATGCAAAGTGTGAACGCGCAATTAAAATGCCTTCAGAAAAGTAGGTTTTCCACCTTTTATGATTCTAGGGGCAGCCTAGAGACTAGGATGTTAGACCATGTTACATCAATTTGTAGCACATGTATGTGCTATGGAATGAGTAGTAAACACTAGCATATACTTAATGTACATATGGGGCCATTGATCATATTTGATTGTATAAAAGTACTTATTGCTTACAAATGTAGTAAAGAAAAAGGTGATAAGAAGCAGAAAGCAAAGTTTCAAATTTTTAGTTTATTAAGAAGCAATTATCTTCAAAAATGATATAGGATCAAGAATAAAGAATGATGTCTTTGAGTTAGCAATAAGGAATGAAATCCAGTATTCAAGTATGTATATGTGTATGTATGCATGTGCATATATATGCATGTATGTTACTATTACTTTTCTGCATGAGCAATTTTCCTTATTGTCATAGTTCCTCTCACTCACATGTGAAGATGGGGTTATCTCTTGCATTTGAAGAACACATGTCCTCAGCAGCTTGCCGAGGTGACTCGGTATGTAGGAGTGCTCACTAGGCAAGCCCGGAGGCCTGCGTTTCATCCTGGCCTCCACAGAGGAAGGAGAAATGGATTCCTGAATGCTGCTCCCACACATGCTGCAGCACATGTGTATGCCACAGTATGGATGATATTAAAATGTATTTAAAAAATGTCCCAAATAACTCTACACTCTACCTCAATTTCTTACTTTCTGCTTCTATTGAAAGTTTTATTCAAATAATTTTAGGGCCTCATTGTCTGCTTTCTTTCCTTGTAGTTTCTTGAAGTAGTATTTTCACTGCTAAGGCTGCACACAAACTGTTGTTTATAATGTCTGTTTTACAAACTCAACAGCCATTTGCTCCTAGTTGATTCTTCTAAAATCTGACGTTTTTGGTTGGTCAGCATATCCTTTCTAGAAGCCTTTCCTCATGTGACCTGATTCTTTAACATTCTCCCCTCTCACACTTTGCTGGCTCTTCTTCTGTAGCATTTTGCAGTGTTAACCACTTGTTTGGCTTAAAATAGCTGCTTCCTTTGGGCTCTGTGACACTAACACTTGCTGTTTTAATTGCCCCAGTTTGGAGGAGTATTCAGAATCTTTCTCAAGCTTTTCTGAATTTAATTTTCTAAATTCTCAAATTTTATGGGGGTCTTACATGTATCCCCTTTTTAGGTTCTGCCTCTCTTCCTCTCTTCTTCCTTCACTCTTTCCCTCTGAGAGTGGTATTAACAAAGAAAGGATAGCAGGCTACCAAGAAGAGACCTGATACCCTATGAGCATATACAGGGGGAGGAGGTCCCCCTCAGTTACAGTCATAGGGGAGGGGAGTAAAGGGAAAATGGGAGGGAGGGAGGAATGGGAGGATACAAGGAATGGGATAACAACTGAGATGTAATATGAATAAATTAATAAAATATATTTAAAACAACAACCAAATATATTTAAAACAAAAACAAAACAAAAATAAAAGTACTGTGACATAGCAATAAGCCAAATAAAGAGAAGTGGTTTAAATGAAGTATAACAGAAAATATGCACAGAAAAAAAAACATGGAGGAAAATGGGAAGAAGGAAGATAAAGCACAAATGGGTAGAAAATAACTCAATGAGGAAGAATTTTAATGTAGACATCGCTGGGATTTTTGATGGAAAAGAAGATTTTAGGTTCTGGCTTAAAGTTGAACAATAGCAAAGTACCTGTGATATGTAAGACATAGTAAAGGGGGCAATATATGTCAATTGTAAGAGGGAATGGTTGGTAATGAAATGAAGGTGGAAGATGAGGAAGGGATCAAATAAAGACTTGACAGACCTGCTCAAAATGTAAGGATCTAATCTGTTGGGAAAATGTGCAAGACAGTTTGGTTCATCAGAGACCTATACCTTAAAGGGTTAACTTTATTAGATGCCAGTCTGGGAGGAGGAAATGGAATCATAGAGACCCATCAAGAGGTCCCTGATATTGTCCTTTGGGAAGCAGTGACCAGCTATCTAGGGAAGTGGGAAGGGGGATTACAAGATCTCATTAAACACTGGATGCATTTCAATGATGCAGTCAACAAGATTTCTGGGAGGTTTGGATTTCAATTCTGAGAATACGAAAGAAGTAAAAATTAACAAGCTCTAATAGGAAGGATGGAATTTTCCCTAATTAAAATGGAGAAGACTGGGGATTGAATGCATGGGGCAAGTATTAGTATTGGTTTTGTTCATTTACATTCTACCTACACAGATATCCTATCCAAGTTTATGTGTCAATGAAGTGTGTATATGTCCCTGTAATGTAGGATAGATCCATGCTAAGATTATGACCTCATCATCTGTAAAGTCATGGAATTACACTTACCTAGGCTGGGAGTATGAGGCCAATGTGGTGCCCAGAGATGAACGCACATGTCAGAGCCCTGTCACTGTGCATGCTTCTGGCAGCAGGCTGGCCCCACTTAATTTACTTACTCTTGGTTTGCCCCTGTTGCTGCTATGAGCTCCAGCAATGCTATGTTATCGGCAGGGGCAGTGCTGTGGAGTCATCAGTGGTGTTGGGAGCGGAAACTAATGAACTATCATAAACTTTCTAGCTCATGTGAAAATGAAATTGATTTGGTTATACAGAGTGAAGTCTCCTTTCAAAGAGTTGCAAGTTTGCCATGGAGTATTGCCATATTGCCAAGTCATTTTAGTGGCTGCCCTGCTGAGAAAGGGGTGCAGGAGAAAGAAATTATCAGCACTGCAAGGTCATGTTGGAGGCAGCCTTGTCTAACACACACACACACACACACACACACACACACACACACACACACACACAATTTGTGGCAATGCTTGCCAGAGTCTCAGGCAAGGCTGCAATGATTTATGGTAGATGAGTTGACTTGCTCACTGATTGATGTTTGGATTATATCAAAAGAGGAATACATGGGAATAAGTGTTTGGAATATGCAACTTTACTTTTCTACACTTTGAGTTGTGGTAACATTAAGTTTTCTCCCTTATTATTGATGTTAGCCAAATTTTTCATCACTGTAACAAAATACCAGAGGAAAGCAGATATAAGGTTTATCTTGTCTTATAGATTGAGAGTTTTCCTGATCAGGTAGATCTGACCTATTGGGCGCCAACTCGGCGCCAATTGTCCTGGCCTGTGTGGTCTTCAATGGGTACCTGTGGAGGGGACAGACAAGTGTGTGTGTGTGGGGGACGGGACAGGAGACACAAAGAAATGAGGGCAAGTCTGGATTCTGATCAAGCCCCGTTTATTGAAAAATTTCACAGAGTTTTTATAAGGCAGGGAGCAGGGAAGCATATTTCTACAGCAACCCAGCTGCAGGCTATCTCAAGATGTGAGGAATTCCAAGCAGGTCACAACGTTCTGCTACACCGAATATTTTGCTATCTTTATCTAAACTAGCTGCTAAACTACAACAGGGTGGCTCTGTCTAAATCTTATTTTTAGTCTAACTGCTGAACCATGACAGGGTCAGCTGGTTTCTGCTAAATGACAGACTACTGGAGAAATAGGAACCTAGGCTTTGACAAGATGGCTGAACATTGGCCATATGGCCTACTGTCCCCAACATAGATACATTACTTGGGCCTCTGTAAGAACTTCCAGCAGCAACAGCAGAGAATGCAAAGGACAGCAAACTAGTTACTTCATGATCAAGAAGTAAAAAAGATAATGGAAGAATGCAGGAAGGGAAGGAAATAATAGGCTCCAAAATCATCTTTGGGGTCATCTTTCCAAACCTGAAGACCTCCATTAAAGCCCCACTTCTAACAGTGTCACTCTGAGAACCAAGCCTTTATCATCATCATCATCATCATCATCATCATCATCATCATCATCATATTCTCTCTCCCTCTCTCTCTCTCTCTCTCTCTCTCTCTCTCTCTGAGTCACTAAGTCCTGATTCATAATACAAGCTGGGTGCATATGGTTGATTCAGCCTTAAAAAAATATTCACTTTGAGCTAGAGAGATGGTTTAGGGGTTAAGAGCACTGACTGTTTTCCAGAGGTCCTGAATTCAATTCCCAACAACCACACAGTGACTCACAACCATCTATAATGTGATCTAATGCCCTCTCTAGCATGCAGGTTTACATGCAGGCAGAGCACTGTTTACATAATAAATAAATAAACCTTAAAAAAAAGAAAAAGAAATGTATTCACTTTCTACAGAATGTCTGAGGGTGGTGAATATCTGACATCATCATGGTTATGTAGGATGCTTTTCCCATCAATATTTGACAACTGTGACACTCCAAAAATGTTCAGAAGAAAGGTGGACACTAGACATTCAAACACTGATAAAACCCAAGGTATATACTACCCACTTGTTGCCTAAAAACAACAATATCTTTTACTCTTATGTTTCTAAAAGAAACCAACTTCTGTGCCTCATAAGATTATCTCAAATAAAGCTGAAATTGTATTGATGTCCCAGAAAAATGGAGATGATCTGAGCTTGTTAGTTAGTGTGTTTGTCTCAGTCATATTCTCCGAGTAACACCAATTTCCTTTGTACTGCCATGAGCTTAAGTAGACTGCTTTAGATTAGAGATTCCATTTTGCTGAACTTAATACAAAATCATAGAGAAAAGGGAACTGTATTAGTGAGGGCTCTCTAGAGGAACAAAATTTATAAAATGAATGAATAAATGAATCTATGTACTATCATCTATCTTTTTTTATCTTTTGAAAAATCATTTATTTATTATTATGTATACAGTGCTATTCACGCATGTGTACCTACACGCCAGAAAAGGGCATTAGATCTCATTATAGATGGTTGTGAGCTACCATGTAGTTCCTGGGAATTGAACTCAAGACCTCTGGAAGAACAGCCAGTGCTCTTAACCTCTGAGCCATCTCTCCAGCCCCTATCTATCATTTATAAAAGTGATTTATTAGAATGGCTTACAGGCTGTGGTCCAGCTAGTTCAACCATGTCTGTCTACTAAAGGAAAGTGCAAAGATTTAGTAGCTGTTCAGTCTCTGACGCTGGATGTTTTAGCTGGTCCTCACTCTACACCAGAATTCTAAAGAAGTAGGCTCTAAGTTCCCAGTGAGGGAATGCACTTGCCAGCAAGAGTGAGAGCAAGCAGGCAAAGAGCAAACGCTTCCTTCTTCCATGTTCTTTAGACAGGCTCCTGGCAGAAGGTGTGGCCCACATTAAAGTTTTATCTTCCCAACTCAAAAGATTCAGATTAAAAATGTGTCTTCCTACTTCAAAATATTTAATTAAGGGGGAGAAATTCCTCACAGTTGTACCTTGCCACTTGGATTTTACTTAATTCCAGATGTAGTCAAGTTGACAACCCAGATTAACCATCACATGAACCAAATGAATAAAAATTCTGAAGTGTAGAAGTGATTAATGCGTGTGCACACACGCATAATATAAATACTATATATACGAATATCTATTATACACAAATTCAAGAGTTTTTTATTTCTTGAGATTTCAATTTTTTTTCTTGAAAATTTTGTGTACATAGAACATTCTAATTATTTTCTTGTTTCTCTCCTATCCCCTTTAAAAATTACTTGCAGAAGAGAAGATTCACAGAGACGCCCCTTTCCTCCCATTGTCCATCCTCCCATCCATCCAGCTGCTGCACACTTGTCTGCAAGGCACCTCTGACCTATTGATAAGCCGTTTGCATTCATTCCAACCTGCTGTGCATTCCTTTTCCCCATAGCCATCAAGTTGGATTAACATGTCAGAGAATATCAATAGCTTCAAGACGGGTTCTGTCTCTTTCTTTCTCTTCCTATCAAATTCTTTCCATATGCTGTGTGAGAAAAGTTTTCCTGGGGAGGTAAAACACACACATGTACTCACCCCAGTTAAGAAACCACAGTGGACCAAAGTATGGATGCCACCAAAGTCCAACTTGGTGGGCCAGGGAGTTTTGTTGGGGTTAGTTATAGGAAAATGAGTGAGGGGTAACTGAAAGGATGAGAAATATCTCAAAGATAGCTGCCTCATCTCAGCACGGGGCACAGCTCACCAAGCTGAGAACTTGGATTACACTGAATAGCCTGCTAGTGGTTAAACAGGTTTCAGAGTGTGCTCTCTAGGTGCCTCAGTCTAAACCTTTTCCAGGCCCTCCGCTGGTTTCTCCTTCTTCTTCTTCTTTTTTAAAAAATATTTTTATTTTTACTTTTATTTTTAAATATATTTTATTAATTTATTCATATTACATCTCAGTTGTTATCCCCTCCCTTGTGTCCTCCCATTCCTCCCTCCCTCCCATTTTCCCTTTACTCCCCTCCCCTATGACTGTGACTGAGGGGGATTTCCTCCCCCTGTATATGCTCATAGGGTATCAAGTCTCTTCTTGGTAGCCTGCTATCCTTCCTCTGACTGCCACCAGGCCTCCCCATCCAGGGGATGTGGTCAAATATGGGTGGAAATCTATCTGGCGCTATATCAGAAAACTGGTTTCTCCTTCTAGGCAGCTGTTTCGCTTCCTTCCATCTGAGGCAGAATCTCAGCTTTTATTACTCTGACAGTGAACGGCAGGTGAATCTGGTCAGTTTCTGGGACTTCCTGAAGCTATTCTGAGTTGTTTACTTTCCTGCTTAAGGAGCTTCCTTCAGGATGGAATGTTTAAGTCTTTGAGAAAGCTGTTATACATCACCAAAAGAGCTAGTTAGTGTGTGTGTTTGTGTGTGTATGTATGTGTGTATATGTGTATAATTATGCCTCACTTTGATGGTGATTTGTAATAATCATCGGAGAAAGCCCATAATATCCAGAATGGCTTTACCTTGTCTCTCCTCTGCACCCACAGCCACATTTGCTGTGCTGTTCTCTCATTCTTGGTGCTCCATGGGTTCCTCTGCCAGATCCCCCAAAACCGTGTTCTTTTTCCAGCCTCACTCACTGCAACCGTGTTTCCTGTGCTTGGATACTGTTTGTCACTGCATTCCCATCCTTCCACTCCTTGGCATCATTTGACCATCAGATCTTCAGGTCCCCATTACACATTCTTGACTCTGCTGGACGCCGTGCGCGTCCTTCATTATCATAGACATTACTTATCGCTTGCTAAATGCTGTCATGCTCCAATCAGTTAGTGAACATCAGCCTGCTACACCAGGGTAAGCATGGGCTTAGCTGCGTGCCCTGCCATTTTCCTTACATCACAAGACATTTACACATGACACATGGTAAGTCTCCAACTGATGAAAACCCAAGAAATGATTAAGTGACCATTAGTGACCAGGTCTTTCTGTGATAAGTATCAGGCTAAGAATTTATGTGGCTTGCTTTGGGTTTCAACTCAGGAAAAATTCCACAATTATTTAATCTCTAGTTTCTTATGCCACTGAGGTTGGTCTTTTTTTTTTTTTTTTTAATTCTTTAAAATTTTTTAATTTTTTATTTAATTTTTTATTTTTAATTTTTTTTGGTTGGTCTTAAGAAGGCATGAAAGGAAGAGTTTCCAGAGTGTGGTGGCTCATTGATTCACCCCAGCTCTGGAGAGGCTAAGAATGATAGCAATGAACTCAAGGACAGCCTGGGCTACACAGCAAGGCCCGGTGTCCAAACAATCATAAAACTAAAAAAAGGGAGGACTTTTATTTGCATTTAGGTATAAAGTGCACATTTGCCACAAAGGTCGGACAGCTCTACAACGTCTGTTTGTCATTTGTTTCTTCACACTAAACTTTGGCAAGAATAGTTCTATGCTAATTCCAGTGACTAAGAATTTATGCAATTTCCTCTGAAGAAAACTGTTCCTTTGAGAGCAGGAAGAAATACTTTGTCCTTTTCACCTAAATGTAATCGTTTTACCAGGATCCATTTCTTCCTACACCAGATTTTTTTTCCTTACAGAAAACAACTGTGTCTGCTATGTATAAACTTCTCACATTTAAAAATTTGCCTTCCAAACACGTGATGTCCTTGGATGTGTGTATTGAACCACCAGAAATAACTCGGTGACATATTCTTGCTTATTTCATACATATTTCCAATGTGTGACTCACTGGTTTAAAGAGCACAAATGTGAACGGAGAGCAAAACAGAGAGGTCTTGGCGTCCTTGAGCCTGAGCGGAAGATGAATCACCTCTGCTGGCAACGTGTCCTGGGTCAGCGTTGGCTGTTTCGTGGTTTGAATGACCCTCACTGTTCCTGTTTTCGGCCCCCCTCACAAGCACACACTCATCCTCACATGAACACACCCCCAAAACTCCACACACATCTTACTTTAGAAGCTCTATGGAACTACTTTTGGCTAGAAGGCATGTGTATAAGAAAGAAAGGGGCGTGTGTATTAGAGGCTACAACCTCATATAGGAGCGCAGTAGAGCGACTCAAAAATGTCATAGGGATTTGATTCTCAGTTTTAGTTCTAAAAGTTTTATTTTTTTCTCTTCTCCCACCATCTGCTTTTCCTACTGTGACAAATTAACTTCTCACTGAGTTTAGGATAGTGAATTTTGATATAATTTTTTTTATTTTCCTGAGAGTTACCTAACTTCTTTCTTTTCCTCCCTTTTATTTTTTGAGGCAGTTTCATGTATCTCAGGCTAGGCTCAGTCTCACTATCGAGCTAAGAGTGACTTTGAACCTCAGGTCTTCCTGCCTCTATCTCCCAAGTGCTCAGATTATGTGGCTAGTTTATGTGGTGGGTACAACCCAATGCTTTGTGCATGCTAAGAAAGGACTTGACTGGCTCAGCTACATCTGCAGACCCTCTTTTCTCCTTTCTTCCTTCTTTCTTCCCCTTTTCTTCTTTTAAAGACAGAGCTCCCTTTAAAATTAGGTTAGTTGTACAAAATTTGAAACAACCCTTTTGTGTTTGCCTCCTGATTCTGGACTGAAATTTGTAGTAAGAAAACAAGTTTTAAATGTGTGAAGTTGTATTTTGTTATTAAAAAAAAAAAAAAAAAACCCAGCAACAATAAAAAACAAAAAGAAAAAAAATGAAACTAAAACAGCATAATCTAGAAGTCCTAATACTGCTGAGCAGAAAATTCCCATTAATTGATAAATTTGACCTCCATTAAAGAGGGGAGAGGAGAGGAGAGGAGAGGAGAGAAGAGGAGAGAGAGAGAGAGAGAGAGAGAGAGAGAGAGAGAGAGAGAGAGAGTGGCAGGGAGGACATGTAAAGGGTACAGTAGACTAGACAGGGAATAAGGAAAGGGGAACTATTGGGAGGAATAACAACAGCCCCGTGTTTCACAGTCTCCAGAGGCTGGTCTCTACAGGCATCACTTATTTCAATCGCCACCCGAACTGCATGCTGGAGCTATCATTGCTTTGTTGCCCACAGAGCTACTACCAGCTTTACTAAGAAGTGAAGGTTGACCTTTACCTCATGAGTATCATACTAAGTTCTTTCCTATCACCAAGGCGCAACTTTAATCCACAGTATAACCAGAGAGTAAGCCCTTCTTGAACTAGGTTTACTGCCTTAAAAAAAAATTGCTAGGCAAACCAGAAACGATCTAGCTTTATCTTATTTTTAAATTAGATTTCTTCTTTTTTAATGTGTGTGCTTTGCCTGCATGTGAGCTCATACACCACTTGGATTCTTCTTGCCTACAGAGGTCAGAAGAGGGCATTGCAGCCCTGGAACTGGACGTACATATGGCTCTGAACCACTGTATAGGTCCTGGGGAGAGAATTGGGGTCCTCTTCAATAAGAAGTGCTATTAGTCACTTACGCGCCTCTCAATTCTTCCTGTCTTTTTCTGAAGAGGAAAAAAAAAAAAAAAGCGAATGCAAATCACTGTAGCGAAGAAGGAAAGAGAATTCCAGAAGGGAGGAACATGATCCATCCAAGGTGGCCATGGAGCAGAAAACAGTTCTATAGAGATGGCCCAAGAGAGAACTCAGAATGTCTGGTGAGTACCTTATTTTTCGTACCACAAGACGCACTTCCCCCCCCCCCAAAAGTGTGTGTGGGGTGGGCAGGGCGGATTAGGGTGCACCTTATGGCCTGATTGCTGTTTTTACTGTTTTTCTTGTTTGACTGCTCTAAAGACTGGGTGAGTCTTTGGTCAGGTGCATCTTTTAGTCCAAAAAATATGGTAAGATGCCCGCACTGGGGATCCATTGGTGGTGGGCTCTGCCTAGAAGGGGTAACATTATCACCTGTGTGTTGACTGGATGAAGATTTGCTGTCTCCCAGAGAGAATGGAGACAGGAGTGGAAGGAGGAACCTTATCTTCAGAGACTTGCCCAAGTATGCGGGACTGTTGTAAGACAGATGGTCCTGGGAGGTAATTACAGCCCCAGGGAAGGGGAGAGAGAAGAAAGTGGATTCATGTCTTGGAGATATGGCGTGGAGTCAGCTACACATTTTATCCAAATGAAAACAAACAAACAAGTGAAATCTCTCAGAACAGTAAACCTGCTGTTCCTCGCAAAGGTTTCAGTACATAATCATGGTCCCCGATGGAGTCATGGTGGAGTCACTTTGTTCAGTTTAACATCCCACAGCCTGTGAAACTGCCCTGCGTGGATGGCTTTTACTCTGCGGGTCTAGTTAAGAGCTGTCATCACGGTCACTTTACCGGTAACACGTCACGAACAAAACACAACAGAAATCGTGACCTTCTTAAGATACACTGACTGTCTAAGGACAGTTGGCAGCTCTTAACATGCAGGGCACCAGAACCACAGGGACTCATTAAGTGCACGAGTTCAGCTTTCCAAGAGGCGCGGAGACTAAGGCAGGCCAGAACAACTGTTCCCTCCAGGACGCCAGTCTGCAGGTTGTAGCGCAGTGGAGAGAAGCCAGGCCATGGGTCCCTGCAAGCAGGAGAGCAGTGACTGAGAGACAGCAAATAAACACATCAGCGCAGCCCTGAAGGACAGAGGCACACTAGTCAGACAAAGTTTGACTGTACTATTTGGGCTAGTGTTTTGGTTTAGTATAGCATCAAAACACTTAGGAAAAAAATTTTTTTTTAAAGTTGCAGTTGAGTTACACTCCATTTACTCATTCACTTATTCATACCCATCTTTTCTAGCCCTCCACATGGTCTCTTGTTGAGACCAGAATTTCCAAGACAAATGTGAATAGGTACCTAACATTTTGTTTCTCTACGTATCGTTCATTCACAAGTAATGACATCATCACCTCGGAACCCCAGGCAGCCATCCAGCCCTACTTAATTGGAGCTAGAGTTTTCACAGAATCCGCCAAGTGTTTAAAAGCCTCCCTAGGATTGGGGTAAACAAGAGAATAATGAGCAATGGTTTTCCAGAAAGGCCCAGAGACAGCTAGAGATGCGAGACTTTAGTATCACTGATGATTGATCTGGATATAAGCCAAGGAATAATGCAAACCAAATGACACCGAAGGAAGAGCAATGTAACTCCATGAGGCAGGAGAAGTGTGGACAGGAGGGACAGCCTCGAGCGAATGCTGACCGATGGCCATGGGCCTTGCATGCCGTGGAGACATTCCAATTCAGTTTACTTAAGTAAGCTGTCTAATCGTTATAAGGCAGAGAAGAGAAATGGCTATGGTAACCCATGGCGGAGGAAGCTACCTCCTTTTTTATGTATCAGGTTTCTACCGCATCCAGTTAAATATCTAACAGCCTCCATCCAGGTACTGCCTTAATAGAAGAAAATGTGTTTTTAAAATGGGAGAGGAAGCCATTTCTATAGCCTTCAAGAAACCAATTTTACCCTCATATGATTTTCATAATGGGAGTTTTGCTTTTAACTCCTGTATTACGAAGTAGTATTCAGATGTTATCTATTTTCTAACTAGCCAGATGTATTTAATATTTGTAAATAATTCATGGATATTATTTTAAAATTGAGAACAAATTTTAAAGTATGTGTATTTGACAATTACTATCTTTAATGCATTTCTACATGAACACCATAAAAAAAATCTACCTCAGTACTAGACATGTAGTTCAGTGGTAGAGTGCTTTTTAGAAACTACAGAGTCTGGTTTAATCTTCAACATTATAAAAGTTGTGTGTGTGTGTGTAATACATATATACTTCAGATTGGTTTTAGGATAAGAATGAGTCTGAGATTAATTGGATAAGAAGCCTTATACCCTCCTTACTTTTTATTTTGTTTTAGCTGTATATGTAGGAATGGGAAACAGGATCTTTGCTGGCCTGATACTGATTGCATAGCTCAGGTTGGCCATTAAAGTATTGCAAACCTCCTGCTTTAGCTAATGCATGTACTGCTTTTATGCTATGCTACTGACGAGTTCAAAGACAAAACACAAAACAACAATAACAACAAAACCAACCACCACCACCACCCCAAAACCAACATCCCCCTTCCAAACAACAACAATAACAAACCCTAATGAAAACAATAGTGACTAGGACCTTCTTGATTGGGTTCTGTGAATCATCAATAACTTGAAAACTTGAACCAGTACTTTTGACATTTGTTGTTAATTCACAGACCATGGCAGAAGCAAAACCCAAGAACTCCTTCTTTCCCAGCATGCCTCACCTTTCTGATGTTTCCACATTGTGCCCATTCAGGCAACACAAGCTTAGGTCTCTGCCTTGCAGGAGTACCTGCAAACTGCAGTCAGATGCAGAGTTACTTAATCAGGTCTTAGAAGCAAGATTTAATTTGGATGCTAATAAAAGAAAAGCAAATGAAAAATATTAAGCTGTACTCCTGACTCCTGCTTCTAAATTTAAGGAGGAAATCACACATTAATCAGGCCCCATGCTAGAGCTCAGAGGCATGTTTTTGAGATATCCCAAAATAACACTGAGAAATGTTTTGCTATGTTTGATAAATGCACCCTTGACTACTTTCTATGCATAGTATGAAATATTTCAACAGACAACATTCTGGGGCACAGTAGATTGAATTTTGGTTGACAACTAAAAAATTGCTAGACTAAAGTTGTAGTACACAATAGTCAAGGTTAAGCATTCATTCTCTAACAGGAAGAAGAGGAAGGTCCAATACATGCTCAGAGTTAAGGAAGATGAGTAAGACTTCAGGTGATCTCCAATGAGCCAAGTGTTGTATTTCCAGCAGTGTGTGTGTGTGTGTGTGTGTGTGTGTGTGTGTGTGTTATGTGAGTGATATTTTATGGTTTGGTGATACTGCAATTTGTGATTAAGAAACTTACTCTTTAAAAAGACTAGTCTTTGTTTTTAGCGAAGGCAGAAATATTTATTCCTGCTTCCTGCACGGCAACAAAAATATAAGTAGTATATTCTACAAAAATCCCTAGCAATGAATTCCCCAATAATAATAAATCATATCAAGAAAATAGAGAGTAGGGCTGGAGAGATGGCTCAGGGGTTAAGAGCACTGGCTGCTCTTCCTTTGGACCTGGGTTCAACACCATGCATATGGAGGCTTACAACTATCTGTAACTCCAGTTCTTGAAAATCTGATACCCTCCTCTGGCCTCTTCTGGCAACAGGCATGCAGCTGGTACACAGTTATACATGCAGCCAAAATGCACCGCCCCCCCAATTAAAAATTTAATTAAATTATAAAGAAAATAAAGAACACATGTAGAAACATTTTCTGAAAATGTTCACCTCAAGTGACTCTAGTCTTAATTTTCTGTTCTTACTAGCTCTATTGATACTTTTAGAAATCTCCTTTGAAGAAGATGACATGGAAGTGATAACACGTGCCAGATTCCCCTTTGAGAAGTGGCACCTATTCACAGCACCTGTCTTTCTGGGTCTTTATTATTCTTCCAGTATTAGAAAGCAGAAGACATGCTTCGTTTATGTTGTCAATTTTATTTTTCATTCCGAAGGGCTTGGTGACAATGATCTAGACTTTAATGCAAAAATTTTTATATACTACCTCTTTTTAAGCCTGAAAATCTTAGAAGAGAGAGACTAAGTCAGTGTGTGTGTGTGTGTGTGTGTGTGTGTGTGTGTGTGTGTGTATGTGTGTGTTTATGTGCATTTGTGTGTGAGTGTGCATGTGAGTATGTGTGTGTTTATGTGTGCATTTGTACCATTATGTATTTCTATGTGTGAATATACGTGTGTGTACATGTGAATATGCATGTGTGTGAGTGTGTGTTTATGTTTGTGTGCACATGTGAATATGCATGTATGTTTGTGTGTGTGTGCATGTGTGTGCATGTATGTCTGTGTGCTTCTCTAATTTCAGTAGCAAATGCAGGAGGTGTATAGAACATTCCAATGGTCTGAAGCTACTGTTGGGGGAATTGTTAGGAAGTAATGTTTGTTACAATGACAGAAAATCAGCATACAAGTGTGAATGTGCAGCTCCAAAGGAAAAGGGCTAGTGAGATCTTCAAGCAGTTGCAGGAACTGGGTAAACACAGTCTTTCCCCAAATCCGAAGGGAAATACGAGTCTTTTTTAACTGTCTGCTGGTGGGTTTCTTTGCTGACCTTGCCCTTTATCTGGGGCATTTTCCCATTTCTGATATTTTCTCAACCTCTTACCCTCTGGAATAAAAAAAAAAAAAAAAAAAAATCCTGCCCCCTTCTTTCTCAACAAAATATTTTTAAACGCCTTTTCTTCTTTCCCCTTCTCTGTCCAGTTCCTGCCCCTCCCCCGCCCCACCCCCCATGAACTTCCTCCCTTCCTCCTCAGAATTATAGCCTCTTTCTTCAGGTTTTGTTTAGGCAGCAGTGTTGTGTCATCACGTGTGAAGCTTCCGTGTCATTTCTAGGAGACATCATTTATCAACGGCTTTCCTGGTCCTCTGTTGCTTGCAATCTGTCCACCCCCTCTTTCCCGACATTCCTTGAGTATTAGGTTTATGAATTGTGTTGTGAGTATGTCAGTTGAGACTGGGCACTACATGAATCATTTGTTCTCTGTGTTTTGATCTTGTGGATTGTGGTTTCCTGTAACGGTGTTTAAAAAAGAGAAAAGAATGTCTTGGGAGAGGAGTGATTGTGACACTTGTCTGTGGGTATAAGAATGGAGGGTCAGGAAGCAGAGAGGAAGTTTGCAAGTTGAGGCGAGTGATGGTAGGTTAATCCTCCAGGATCTCGAATCTCACCATCCTAGTTTCTTTACTAGGCTTCCAGTACTAGGTGTGGTTTCCTAGTGTGGTTGAGCTGACTTTAGGTCAAATGTCACGTGTGTGGGAAACCCGGGCTTTTCTAGTGACTAATTTCAGCCAGTCTTTCAAGCTAGCCACCACTATAATAAATATTAAAAAAAAAATAACCGTAAAATTGCTTTTCTCTTTGTATCACATTGGGACACAATAACCAACACCCTCTCTTCTCTACCACAGACTTTTATATTTTGTCACATGGTAATAATCTCTTTTTGTTTCTCCTTCCCTTTCTTTCTCTTACACATTTTCTTTTTTATTTATCTATTTTATTGAAAATAGATTGTTTTTGAACAATATATTCTAATTACACACATATGTACATATATGTCTATACACCCATATACATGCATGTGCGCACACATGCGTGCACACACACAATCTGGTTTACTGTCCTCCAACTCCTCTCAGATCATCTCCAACTCCTCACTCACCCAAATTTACACATTTTCTTTCTCTCTATCATTACAATACAACACAACCATCTAAAAAGTAATAACCAACTAATAAAAATAAAATAAGATAAAAAAAACAAAATCAACCGAACAAGAACAGGACAAAGCAAACAAACTATCAGGAGAAAAGGGACTAAAGAAAGTGCACAAGAAACACATATAGACACAGAAAGACTCATGTTCCACACACAGAAATGCCATGGAAAACAACCCCACACTCTATAATATATAGCCTCATTAAAGTCTGGTTAAAAAAGAAAGAAAGAAAGAAATGAGAGAGAGAGAGAGAGAGAGAGAGAGAGAGAGAGAGAGAGAGAGAGAGAGAGAGAGAGAGAAAGAGAGAGAGAACATGAGACAAGGACCCTCCAAAAATGCCATGAGTTTGTTTTTTGTGTTGGCCATCTACTGCTGAACATGGAGTCTGTCCTTAAGAGTGGTTTGTATCCTCAGTGTGAGACTCTCTTGAGAAACCTAAGTTTTCCTTTGTGAGTAGGTATCAATTGAAGATAGCTTCTGGATTAGTGACCGGGACTTGTGTCCACCTCTTTCTGACATGGGACGCCATCTGGCTCAGACACATGTCTCAGAACGGAGAGACTCTGCATGTTGCCACAGTCTTTTGTGTGTTCCTACATGTGTCTGTCCTGCTGTGTTTGGAAGGCCTTGTTTCCTTGGTGTCCTCCATCCCATTTGGTACTTACAATGTTTCTGTATCTTTTTCTGCAGAGGTCCCTGAAGCCTGAGGGGAGGGATTTGATGGAGGTGTTCCTTTCCAAGGTCTCTCACTCTCCTGCACATTGTCTGGCTGTGCGTCTCAGGATATGTCCCCATCTATCAGAGGAGAAAGCTTCTGTGATGATGGCTGAGCAAGGCACTGAGTTTTGAGGATAGCAGAATATTGTTAGGAGTCATCGTACAGCTATATTCCTGTAGAAGAACAGCACTATGTAGTTTTCCGCTAGGTCCCTAGCCTAACTAGTCTCGGGTTCTTGGCCACCCCAGCAGTTCTGGGTATGAGTTCCATCTCATGGAGTGGCTGTTAAATCCAACCAGATATTGATTGATTACTCCCACAGGCTTTGTCCTATTACATTGCACTAGCATATCTTATAGGCTGGTTACTCTTGCTGATCAAATGGTTTGTAGCAGGGTTGGTGTTTACCTTTCTCCTTTGGTTGTGTATAGAACGCCTTCCAGTGCCATGAGGGTGAAGGTTTAAGTAAGAACCAGCTTGACTTCAATGAGTTGTGTAGGGGTTGTCTTCAGCAATAGGGCATTGTCACTAGTCTCTAGAGAACAATCAATAGCTTTAGCAATAGCCTGTATTGCTTAGGGTTTAGGGGTTTCCACGGGGCTTTTTTCCTTGCAAGAAGTCGATTAGACATAACCATTCCTGGAACTAGAGATTTCATTTAATGGTGAGAGATGTCTGGTTGGGACTTTTCCCTCCCCTGTTGTTTGATCATTTCAATTTAGATTTCTTTCCTATAAGTATATATATTTTAAGAAGGTTCTACTGTATTAGGTTTCCATATGACTTCCTCAAATGGACCTTAGTTTTAGCTGTGCCTCCCCTTCCTCATTCCTTCTGTTACCCCTTTCTACTCTCCCCCTCTGCATTTGGTCTTCCTAGTCTATTTCACAGTCTCATCCATCTATAACTCTATATACTTCTTCCCCTTCCTAGGGAGATGATCTATACTCCTCCCTAGTTCCTTATTCTGTACCTAGCCTCTGTAGGTATATGTATTGTGCTTGGTTATCATTGACTCAATAGGTAACATTGATTCAGAAGCAAATGAATACCATACTTGTCTTTCTGAGTCTGGGTTATCTCACTCAGGATGATTTTTTCCCCTAAGTTCATCCATTTATCTGTGAATTTCATGATTTTTTTTCTTAACAGCCTAGTAATATTTCATTGTATAAAAGTACCATATTTTCTTTACCCATTCTTCTGTTGAAGGACATATTAGTCATTTCCAGTTTTTTTTCTATTATTAATGGAGCAGCAATAAATATGGTTGAGCAAGTGTCCCTGTGATAGGATGAAGAATCCTTTGGGTATATGCCCAAGAATGGTACAGCAGGATCTTGAGGTAGATTGATTCCCATCTTTCTGAGGAATTACCACATTGGTTTCCATAATGGCCATATGAGTTTGTACTCTGACTAGTGATGTGTGAGTGAGGGTTCTATTCCTCCACATCCTCACCAGCGTGAGGTGTCACTTGTCTGGCTTATTGTAGTTATTCTGACAGATGTAAGATGGGATCTCAAAGTACTTTTGGGTTGCATTTCCCTAGTGATTAAGGATGCTGAACATTTCTTTTAAGTGTTTCTCACCCATTTGTGTTTCCTCTTTTGAGAATTCTCTGTTTAAGTCTGTACCCCATTTTCAAATTGCATTATTTATTTTTTTGCTGTCTGGATTTTTGAATTATTTCTATCATTATCCCTTTGATTTTCTGGTTATAATGTCTGCTCAAAGAACTCCTGTATCCATGCTATTACACAGGTAATAGAACTTTCAGTAAAGACTTCGTGGTTTAATGAGAAAGGAATAAAAGCAGAATCTGAGACTCAAAAGCAGCAGGCAGTGTCACTGGCCTCCACCTCACTGAGAAGAGTCTAGAGACCTGGGCCAGTGACACCAGCAGCATCTTTGATGTTTATTCAGACCTCCTCAGGGGGATTTCCAGCCTGTGTGTTTCTCTGATTGCAGTACTGGACCTTTACTTTCCCCCCCGTTTTCATTTCACACTGTGTAAAAAGTGAGAAACCTTCAAGTGGAAAATTAGGTATTTTTAATCATAGTACAATAGAAGTTCAAGGTTTGTGGTTATTGGGGCTAGTGTTTGTAGGCTGGTGGAAGAGGACTGTGGTCAGACAGAGGTATAGAGGCAGCAAACAGTTGTTCACAAGAGCAAAGCTAAAAACACATGCTTTTTGGAACAAAACAAAACACCATATGCATTTCTTTAGCGAACAGGAAAGTGTCAGTGTGTAATGACAAGAAAAGGATGACAAGGTGTTACTGGTGTTTCAAGCTGGCCTTTTCCAGAAAAAATGACCCTGTAACTGTGTAGGGCACATGCTTAAAAAATTTTTTTTTTGCCTAAAGATTATTTCATTCAATAAAACACTTGTTTTCTCCTTACATGCCAGGATCTATGCTGAAAGCTTAGGGAGACAAAACATGAACACAACAACATTTTTGACTTTGGAGAGTTTAGAGGTTGGGGCTAACAAGAGGCATGAGCAAATACTGTGCATCATGGACTTTGGTGCTGTAATGGCATTAATGACTATTCTGATAGGATCTGATGATGGTAGGGGAACATGGATGCAGCCCAGTTCTGATGGAGAGTGAGACTGAGGTGGAAAATTAAGAGAGTATGGATTTTTGGTGACAAACTGAAGCAGACTGTGGTTGCAGATGCACAGATGTCACATCAGAGGACAAGCCATTTATGAAATCGTAACTGTGGTTCTCTAAGAGAAGTTCCTGGAGAATCACATAGAACACATCAGAATGCTAAGCCTGCACCTCACTCCAGACACTCGGGTTCAGAGACTCGAGTGGGTGTAGACACCAGCTTTACCAGGCCCTCTAAGTAAGCAAATGTGGCACATTCAGCAGGTTGGAAAGCATGAACTTCAAAAATTGTCTTCACTTTAGACTCACCTGGGAGTGTCAAATATGGTAGCTGGGTCCCATGCCAGAAGACATGCTTTAGTTAGTCAGAGAAATAAAAATGCTTTTATTTGTTTTTAATTAAATTAAATTTTTATAGAATTGCACATGAGTACCCCACATCATTGTCATCATTTGTGTCATGATACATTAATATCATTTCTATTTTTTACACTTAAACTCCTTGGTATCCCACTCCATCACCTCTTAAATTCATAAGCTATCTTCTCTCTCTCTCTCTCTCTCTCTCTCTCTCTCTCTCTCTCTCTCTCTCTCTCTCTCTCTCTCTCTCTCTCACACACACACACACACACACACACACACACAGAGCCAGTTGAGTCCAATTAATACTGCCCATATGATCTCTTAGGATTGGAAAACTATGAGGGTGCTCACCCTGAAGGAAACTGATTATTTTCCTTCCTCAGCAGACATCAATTACCCGTAGCTCTTCATGTGGGAGTAGTTCCTTGTGACACTTTCTCCCATCCAACTGCTGTGGCCTTGTGAAGCACTAGTGGAAGATGTCTTTCCAATCCTCTGGCTCTTACACTCTTCCCACTCTTTCCTCTACAATGTTCTGGGACTCTTAGGTGTGAGGGTTGCATTTTAGATGCCCCAGTTGTGTGTGGGTACTCCGTGGTCACTTAGTCTCTGTCTTTTTACTGGTTGTGGATCCCTGTAATAGCCCCTGTCTGCTACAAAAGGTTTTTTCCCCATGACAGGAGAGAGCTGCACTTATAATAGGTAAAAGGATAGATATTTACAATAGAATTGGAAAGTACTTTAGCAAAATGGTAGGGATAGGTTTTCTTCTAGGGCTAGTCTTAGAGAATCAGTCAATAGGTCACCTCACTGAGTGGACCAAGAATCCAATTGCTGAGCTGTTGGTTGCCTCCAAGTTGTAAGTGCTATTATTGTACCACAGGATATACTTTTCCAGGCTGGTCACTGTGTTAGTTTTCAAGTTTTCTGTCTACTGATTATTTTTTCCCCTTGGCAGCTTACGTAGCACCTTTTGTTACTATGAGAGCTAGTCCACAGAGAAGAGGCTACTAGACCAGTCCCAACTCAACTCTTCTATGTCCTGTGTCCCAGATATATGATGTCTTCAATAGTAGGGACTTTCTTCAAGACCTTTGAGGCAAACAAGGACACCCTTTACCTCCTGATTAAAAACATGGGGAGAGTAACCCTTGCCTGGTGTTGATTTTTGTTTTGTTGAATAGTTTATGGTTCCTGGGGGAGTATTATCACTCCATAGAGGTTACTCCAACTCCATTAAAAAGACATATATGTGTGCACACACAGCCACACACATAACTATTTATATATTATAAAGTAAGCTTATAAACTAATAATGCTACAAACATCCTTAACATTATTTGTCCCCCTTCCCTCCCTCTCCCTCTGTATTACCCTCCTTAGTAAAGCCCTCAGTTTGTTCTCTTCCCTGCTTCTTGAGACTTTTAAATTTTTGAATAATTTCTTCAGTGTTACATAAATAGTAGGTAGGAATGGCAACCTCATTCATGGTGACACCAAAGCCCATGTTTTCCCATTTGTTGTGGATCTCTGTGCTGTGTGGGAGGTGGGGCTAAGGAGCTTCTCCCTAGGACTCCTGGACTCATTATAAAAGGCCCCTCATTTACATCTGTTACCATGAAGGAAAGAGTCTCAGAGCACAGCACATGGCAATGGAGGATGTGACTTCATACAAGATGAGCAGGTGTGAACAACCACATATGTTTCACATTACCTCTTAAAAACACTTTGGTTTATAAATTCATAAAGCACTTAAACTTATTACACTGTACCCCTATTTTCAGTAAATGTGATGAACAGGAATTCCATATAGGACCCCAAATAAACTCATTGTCCAATAGAACAATGTTTTTACTTAGCAGAAGAATTCACAAGGGCTGCAAGGACATTATTGTAGGGCTTTTTTTTTTTTTTTTTTTTTTTTTAATAACTGAGATAATGCAAAGACATAGGACTAACTAGCAGCCTTTAATGTTTTTGTTTTTAATTGTTGATAATATCATGTATACAATGTACTATGATTATATTCACTCACCACTACCATGTTTTATCCTCTTTTCACTCTCACTAACTCCCTTCTTACCAATAGGGTCCCTATGTCTGTCTGTCCCTCCCTACCTTCTCTCCTTCCTCCCTTTGTTTCTTCTCCTTTTCCCTCCTGGTCCCCATGTAAGCAGTCATAGCTGCTGTGTGTTCATGACTCCAATATTATACCCAGTAGACCGTACCCAACGATATCCCTTTCTACCTGTTGGCTCTCACAGTCTTTTCATCATGTCTTCTGTATGTCCCGTTTTGAAGAAAGCACATACAAGTTATTTTGAGCATTCTGACCAGTTAAAGGTCACCACTTTTACCACCACTCACAGCTAAAGGAAGGTTCTCTACTCAAGGCTGAGATATGGATTATTGTATGAGTGTAAAATAAATATTTAGAAGGCAGTTTAACTCTATGTCCACTTGGAAAAGCATCACTTGTGATTTTCTTCTGCGAGGGCTTGTTACTTTCCTAACTATAGGCTTTTGACCAGTTCCATAGTGACAGGCATGTATTTGCTAGCAAGTGGCCTCAAATCCAACAGGGAAGCAGTTGATGCCATATTCATGCCAATACTGCAACATCGGGCATTTCTTACCAGACAGTTTAATATTGCAACAGTCAAAGTCTATAGTAAGTTGTGATTTTTGATAATTGTTTTCCTTAAAATCTTGTATAATAAATATATTTTCATATTATCAATGGGAACCAGAAGGAGGGGAGCTTCCAGTTCAGTTTATTTTTGTGTGTGTATGTGTGTTCTGTGTCTTATGTCTTCAATAATAGGATCTTTGGGTCTAGTTCTTGTTGGCAACTTTGATGATTAGTTTATGTCAACTTAATACAAGTTAGAGTCATTGGAAAGAAGGGACCCTCAGGTGAGAAAATGTCTCCATAAGATCCAGCTGTAGGCAAGCCTGCAAAACATTTTCTTAAACTGATTCATGTGGGAGGTCCCAGCCCATTGTGGGTGGTACCACTCCTGGGCTGGTGGTCCTGGATTCTATAAGAAAGCATGTAGCAATCAAGTAAGCAGCACTATTCCATGAATTGTCCATCAGTTCTTGTCTGTGGCTTCCAGCCCTGCTTGAGGACCTGTCCTGACTGCCTTCAATGATAAACAGTGACATGGAAGTATTAGCCAAATAAACCCTTTTCCCACTAAGTTGCTTTCGGTCATGGCGTTTCATTACAACAACAGAAACCCTAACTAAGACAATAACCAAGGGCGATGGCAACAACTTGCGTTGATTTGGAAGCGTCTCAGGTCTATCTAGCCAACAATTCATAGCAAGTGTCCTGAACCTGGCAGTACTATTTTGGTTTTTAAAATCCATAATTTCTCCGAGCAGAGTTAACCTCTCACAAGGATAATTCTGTTAAATTTTCTTATTTAAAAGCAATTCTTTAAGTCAGCTGATCTTTTTTTAAAGACTATTTCTTGGTTCAGGTACAGGGAGTTACTATATGTTCTGTCACTTGTGTATAACCCCCCTGTTGTCATCTTCTACCAGATGGCCAGAGTGGAGGGTTTCTTAGGACCTGACAAATCATGAATTTAAGTTTATGTTAATGTTCATTCTTGATGAACACTCAACGGTTTGCACATGTGTATAATGGCATGAGCATCTTCTTACAGCAAAGGATCTTCACCATTTGGCCACATCTTCTGTTCCCTGCTTATTTATCTCTTTTTTCCTGATCCATAGCAAATACTCTTTTCACCCTCTTGATAGTTCTTTCTTTCTCTTCCAGAGTGTTATATAATTAAAATCATGTTGTAGCTTTCCAAACCAAAGTCCTTAAAAAAAAAAACAGTAGTTTAACTTTTTCTCCATGTCTTTTTATGGCTTCCTAGCTCATTTCTTTTTAGTCTTAATAGTATTCTGTTGGTGAGATATGCCACAGTTCAATTACTCATGTGTTTAGTGAAGGACATCTAATGTACTTGAAATTTCTGCAATCGTGAATGAAGTTGCTATGAATATCTATGATTAGGTTTTTGTATGAATATAAAATTTCAACCCACTCTAATAAACAATAAGAAGCTCCTTGCTAGATCACAGAGTAACTATTTGTTTAGTTTTGTATACTTGAGATTTTTTTTAATGGTATGCAAATGGAATTCAGATGACTAATAATCATGTAGGATCTCATGGTGTTGTCTCAGCAGTGATACCACCATCTCTAGGCTACGTGCGCTGATGAGTTACCTGATTTAATCTATACCACCAGATATATATACACATCATATCCTGACCCTCTTTGGTAGAGTCTCAGAGAGATCAAATAGCCTCGACTGATGCTAGAGGAAGAAAATTCAGGACTTAATTCAGAGTTCCTGAAAACAGAGCCCACCTTTAAAGTGATTTTGGCTTTTTGTCACAGTATTTGGGCAGGACAACCCTCAATATTCTAGGCTTTTCCTTTCTAATTGTTTAACACAGAGCACCTGAAGATTTGGTGACTTGGAAGGCGGCCTAATCCAGATGTTTCTTATAGTGAATATTTATCAGTGATTTCCGGTTAGGTTTTTTTTCTTTTATTTCATACATTTTCCTTATTTCATATTTTTTTCCTTTTAAAGAATTATGAAATACATTAATCTCATAGTGGATTTCTTAGAAACCCAAGGAGATTAATAACAGTAGAAATCCATCTGACTACTCAGAAGTTTTTATTGCTGTTGTGACCTACTTCTGCATGTCTTCTTACAAGAACTCCCATCTCTCAGGGAACACCTGTCATGTCTTTATTTCTTGTCATCGCTGAGCGCCTGACTAATATAATGTTAGGAGAGGCCAATGAGTTATGTATATTTGGGTGTGGAAAATTAATTATTAGCTTTGAGCCTCTTTGTGAGTCAGAGCGGAGTGTGGCTCCGCCCCTCGTCTTCTAGTTTGCTAGAAGGAAGAGTTGCTGGCCCAGTCCTGCCTCAAGGCTGCAGAGGTTCTCCCGCAAACTTTAATCTTTTATTTCTTGAGGGACTCTGGCATTGTGTTTAATTGTTTATAGTGACACTAACTCACACTTAAGCTTCTTTTTTATCAGAAACACAATTTACAAATGGCACCTTTCCTGGATGGTTTTATATATATAATTCCTTGTTATAGAATTATGATTTCCTTTTAACTAGCATAGGTAATTTTTTTTCAAATTGGGCTTCTAGTTGAAGTCTAGGTAACAGCGTACTTAGGGCATCTCATGTGTAAACAGTTGGACTTTTCATCTGCTCAAATACCTGGAATCATAACCACTTTCTCTAAAACTTGGCCACAGGCGAAACCGTTGAGTAATGTATTCTGATTTGGCATGCAAACTCAAAATCTCAGAACACAAGACAGTCTTTTAAAACTGTCACAGTACTACAAGAACTTGAAACTAGCAACTTTTAGAAATCGTATGTGTTCTTTCAGTATATTATTAACCTAACTACCCAAGACATTAAAGATTTATTATAACTATACTTAGGATAATTGATGGCCCATTTACTTTTCTTCTTATCCATGCAATTTGCCTTGATAGTGTTCTATTAATAACTATACATTTTTAGTATTTTTCTTTTATTTTTCCCTTAATTTTAACACACAAATTAATGTTTCATTATGACATTTTATACAAATGAATCATAGTTTTTACATTATAGTTATCTGAAGAAGTTGAAATATATTTTTAGTATTGAGTTTTATTATGACATTTTAATAAAAATGCATCATTATACTTTTCAAATTACAATCATCTGAAGAAACTGAAATATGAAAAAGAAATATTACCTTTATAAAATGTGTTCTTAAGAAGTATTCTCACAAACAGTATAAGTCCATAATAACATAGCATTCTTCCTCTAATATAATGATGTCACAGAGTCCAAAGAGGCCAATAAGACTTGAGAAAAGTAATATTTTAAATAATTCTTGACTATAAATGTCTATTGTAAAGAACTCAAATCATTATATTCTTTCATAAACAAGAAGATAAATCTTATAATGACGTTCTGTTAAAAATTCAGTTGCTTACATTGTTGTTAGAACTTCTGTAGGAGATTATGTGTGTTCATTTTAATTTGTGTTTCTGTTTTTTTCTTATGTACCATCTAAGTTATATTTAATGCAAGGAGATGAGCTATCTTTGCTATGTGAGGTTTGTGTCCATAGCTACATCCATCAAGCAAACTGCTTATACCAGCAGAAACCAATACTTCTGTTTTAGTCTTATTCTATATTTTTCTTTCCTTTCATTTGTGTGTGTGTGTGTGTGTGTGTGTGTGTGTGTGTGTGTGTGCTTTAGACATCTGTTCTTAAGGGTTTTCCAGATAGATGTATGTCTCTTGCGTTGTGAAAATAATCTAATTTATAAAGGAAATCTCATGTAGCCAAAGTGTTCCTATTCCCTTCTATGCCCTGATATCAATGAGAAAATCCTTTGTCCATTTCTACATCAAACGCAAACAATATCAGTCTTTCCTGTCTCATGATACACAGTCTCCTAGCAAACAGGCCAGCTTGCGCAAGCTCCCTCTGCACACTTTTCCTTATTCCTTGTGTTGGAGATACTGTTGCATTTTTTGCAAACATTTCAAGGCCATTTGTTGTCCCTGAAACTTATTTTTTGCCAATCCCAACACTTCTTTAATAATCACAAAACCATTTTACTGAGGGTAGTACATGTGGAATAGGAGAAACAAGGATTTTGGAGCCAGATGGTTCAGCTTGTGGATCCACACAAACCCAATACAGGCCATTAATTACTAAAATGTTCTGAGTGCCCAGTGTCTTACGAGCCATGTGGAAGTCATGCATATTTCACAGTTTTTGTAAGACTAGAAGAAATGAAATTTACCTAGCACCAGAATTTTAGATAGCCATTTTCTGTCTGTTTATGATAACTTCCCCCTTAAGCAAAAAGAAACTTATTTGTATCAAGTTTTTTTCATGTCCATGGTTGCAATATGGTTGCAACCATGTCCATGGTTGCAACCATGTCCATGGTTGCATTTTATATATGCAAGCTTTGCTTGTGGTTCAAATTTTTTAAAATCACTTTTGCTAACCCTCCTGCTGTGGGTGATGACTTTGAACTTTGAAGGATGATTAGTAAAAAAAAATCTTCCAGTTGCTTTTAAAATTGTATTTTACAATTGGTCAATTGTAAACTGCAAATTGGCTTTATGTTGATGAGGAAGACGAGAGTAAAGCTAGGCTTGCTCACCACACTCCCTCTTCTCATGCTAGATGGTAGTCTTCATTAGGTCAATGTTCAGGATTTGCATTACTCTGACTGTGCAAACACAAAGCACAGAGGTGCGATTCAAGATATTCTGTGACTCTTTTCCTTTCCAACAGTGAATTGTTGTTTCCTTTGGAGTTATTGAATGTCTCTCTTGCTCATTTTGATATAATTTTCTGTGCACTTATTACTAATTGAAAACCCTGGTGTCTATCAAGTATCCAAATGACGTTTCGCATTATATTTTTGCAGAAATCTCTTAGAGCTTTCTGACTTACTGTAACTAAAGTGAGTGACCCTCTGTGCCTGATACCCAGATGCCCTCTTTTGATCTGTACCTTCACTATCAGAATAAATATTTTCCTTACAACTTTCTATGTTGATACTTGTTTTTGTAGAATGCATATTTTAATTTTATTTTCATGAAAGATATTTTACAGCAGTTTTTTTGAACATGAGTTCATCTCATAGAACCAGACTTCCCTGAATAGGGTGGACACTGTGTTTTGACCCTTATATAGGGTTTGTCTGTGTAGCTCTGGCTGTCCTAGAACTTCCTTTGTAGACCAGGCTGGCTACAGACTCAGAGATCCACCTGCCTCTGCTTCTTCAGCGCTGGGATAAAAGGTGTGCATTACCATGCTTGGCTAGGATAGACACTGTTGCCAAACATATCTAATGTAAATATCACATGAACATTTATCCTATCATTTTAACACCAATTATATAAAAGGTGCTCATTTCACACAAAAATTAGAGAATAGATCTTACTTTCCTTCTTAATTAAAATGTTCATATTTTGATCATGTTCCTTCCTTTCCCAAACTTCTCCCACATCCTCCCTCCCTTCCTCCCTACCCAGCTTTATGCCCATTCTCACTTTCTCTTCCAAAACACAAAACCAAAAAGAGAAATGAAACCCACAAAACCAGAATTCAAAACAAACAAGCAAAACACCAATTAGACAAAAGAAAAAAAGCCAAGATGAAACAAAAAGTTCACAAAACAAAACATTCAGCTTATTTTGTGTTGGCCAAGTATTCCTGGGGATGGGGTCTGCTCTGGAATGTGGGGGAAATACTTAGTAACACTATACTGGAGGAAAGTTATCCTTCCCCTTCCATACATTGAAATGGTGTAGGTCTTGTGAATGCTGCCTTATATTGGCTTAAATATTTCCTTTGGCTGTCTATATACTGTACACTGAGAAAAAAGTAAATTACTGGATATAAATTGAGCTTGTGATTAGTCCCTGGGACCAGAAGTCACCACAGTCCACTGGTCAGGTGGATGTCAGAGGATATGGAACATTTTGCTCTAAGACTACTTCAAGTACAATTCAATTTGTCCCCAGACCCCCTACTGTAATTTTCCTATTAGTTACTGTTTTAGAGTTTCTATTGCTTTGATGAAATGCTATGACCTAAGTAACTTGGAGAGGAAAGAGGGTTTGTTTTTTTGTTTTACTTATATTTCCATATTGTTGTTTATTTTCAAATGAAAGAAATTCAAGTACGACAGGGCCCTCAAGGCAGGAGCTGATGCAGAAGCCATGGAGGGGTGCTACTTACTGTGTTGCTCTTCAAGGCTTGCTAAGTTTGCTTTTCTACAGAACCCAGGACCACTAGCCCAGGGGTGGCACTACTCACAGTGGGCTGCGTCCCTGCCCCACTCCCCCTCATCAATTGTTAATTTAAAAAATAATCTACAGCTGTAGTTTTCAACTGTGGGTTTCAAACTTCTGTCTCTGAAAATATTTGCATTACTGTTCATAACAGTAGCAAAATTACAGTTATGAAGCAGCAACAAAATAGTTTTATCGGTGGGGGTCATTGCAACATGAGGAACTATATTGAAGGGTCACAGCATTAGGAAGGTTGAGAACCATTGGTTTATAGGCTTGCCTACAGCCTCATTCTATGGAGGCATTTTACTTTTTCTTTTTTCCCCATTTATTTATTTACTTAATCACTTTACAACCTGATTCGAACTCCTTCACTCCTCTTCTTCTAGCTCCACTCTTACACACCCCTCCTCCATTGACCCCTCTCCTTCTCAAAGAAGAGGAGGCCCCTAAGGGGTGCCAACCAACCTTGGCACCTCAAGTCACATTAGGACTAAGGGCATCCTCTTCCACTGAGACCAGATAAAGCATCCCAGCTAGGACAAAGGGAACCAAAGGCAGGCAACAGAATGAGAGGCAGCCCCTACTCTGTTAGGGGACCCACATGATGTGTAGGGGGTCTAGGTCCAGCTCATGCATGCTCTTTGATTGGTGGGTCAGTCTCTGTGAGTCCCCATGGGCCCAGGTTAGTTTACTCTGTAGGTCCTTTCAATTGAGATTCTCTTCTCTCAGATGAGACTTCACTTTGTGCCAAGATGACATTAAATCTAGCTAGCACAGTTGCGGTGGAGATGATTTGATCATCTATTGTGGTGTAGATGATTTGATTTCCATTTCTTGTACCAACACATGCAGCTAAGACTATGAAAAAGTGAAGGGGCATTACAGAAGCCTATGCAGCATGACCCTGCTAACAAAATGGTAAGTCAAAGATTATGCCACATTGACGGGACAGTTTCAGAAATCACAGCTGTCAGCAAGAACCTAGCAGGTGCAACAGTGATGACTTCTAGGAGTACCTCATTTTAAATGACCTGTTTCCTTTGTGCAGAGGGCAGATAGGTAGGGCTCGTAAAATGATATTCAATGGTAGTAGTTATAAGTGCTTTGCGACTTTGGAGAAGCTGCTGTTTCTCTTTAATGGTCACTTCTCTTTAATGGTCCAAACCAATGTCTTTTGTACCTTAAAGTTGATTTGCTGTGTGGCTATCAATATAGTCTTGGTATCTTCTTTGCTTTCTATTGATGCAACAAAAGAGTGATCAAAAGGAACTTGGGCAAGAAACGGTTTATTTGGCCAACATGTCCCTATCATAGTGCATCATTGAGGGGATCCAACACAGGAACTCAAGGAGGGCAGGAACCTGGAGGCAAGAACTAAAGCAGAGGTCATGAGGAATGCTGCCTCCTGACTTACTCTCTAAGCTCAAATTCAGTTACCTTTCTCTCTTTCTTTCTTTCCTTCCTTCCTTCCTCCTTTCTTCTTTTTCCTTTTTTGAGACAGGGTTTTACTATATAGCCTTGACTGTCCTGGAACTAACTCTGTAGACCAGGCTTGCTTCTAATTCACAGAGATCTGCTTGCCTCTGCCTCCCAAGTGCTGGGATTAAAGGCATGTGCCACTACCATCCAGCTCATCTATCTTTCTTGTACCTCCCAGGACCATCTTCCCAGGGATGGCATTGCCCTCAGTGGGCTAGGCTCTTTCACATCCACCAAGAAAAATGCCCCAGAAACGTACATGTAGGCCAGTCTGATAGAACAAATTTCTCCATTGACATTCCCTCTTCTCTGATGACTGTGTCAAGTTGAGAAAGAATTAACAAAT
The DNA here is from genome assembly GCF_903995435.1 of Acomys russatus. Lineage (NCBI taxonomy): Eukaryota > Metazoa > Chordata > Mammalia > Rodentia > Muridae > Acomys > Acomys russatus. The sequence goes on from NC_067154.1 coordinate 46,710,383, forward strand.
TATGTTAAAGGGAATCTGTGCTTCAATGAAAAATGTTGATAACACCTGGCATTTGTTGCTGCAATTTCCCCCAGGAAATTACTAGTCTTATTATCCCTTGTGTTAAAACATTTCCCTCTATCAAGCTTATAGGATCATATAAGCCAATGCAACAGTAATAGTAAAATAAATAGCCTGCTAATACCTACATGTGGCAGAGGATGGAAAACAGTACATAAAATCAGAGACATAACATTTCTCTAAAATTTCTCAGTGTAATGCTAATGGGCTTTTTGAGATGCATCTTCCACAAAGAAAGGCTTCTAAAAGGCCTCTCTCAATATGATGCGCATAATATGTTGTTCTAGCATCCATATAATGTGAAGTGCTTACATAACTATTTAAAATAATGAAACCGAAAGAACAAAGACATTCCAGCTATAGAAAACAGTCCTTAATTTGATCCTGGTGAATCAATAGAGCCAGTGGAGCTTGATATTTTTGCCATATTGGCATGTTGTACAAAGCAAGTCACAACCAAGCTAAGTGAGCAATAGTGGACACCACATGTTACTTACTGCAAGCTCATGTCGTCTTCAGTTTATTATTGGTCAGTTTATTATGGGTCAGTGGGTGATTGTAATCAGAGCTTTAAGTGCATTGTTATTTTCTAGCACACAGTCAGCTATGTTGAGCAGAGCATCATCAACAAATTAAATTAGTATATAAAAATTTGGATTTATCATATTCCAAAAACACAAGGGAATTATGAAGAGGCAGCAGACTCAATACACCTACTCCTATGGTGTGCATCTTAACCTCTAAAATGGCCTTAAGAGAGCAATCCTGTAAATAGATGACTCGGGGCTGCAGGGAGAGAGATTCTGCCTTGCTTTCAAATGAGTAAAGCAGATGGCAGGGGACTGTTTTATGACAAATTAGTCTGAGGGATGTGTTTGAGGGTCTGGAAAGTCTCTTTGTAAGCAGACATACCAGTTTACAATTATCCAGGTGTAATGAAGATGAGTAGGTTAGCCACACAGGTATTTGAAAAGAATAAGTCAGGAGGACAGATAATAATTTTCACCTGGGGAAGAGAAGTATAGATTGGTCTGTTGGAATGAGTGCAAAGTATGAGAGATTTGATGCTCTGGGTGAAGACTTGCTGGGAAGGCCATTCTGTGGATGAATGCTTTAGTAATAATTTAGAAGAGATTATCTCTGTGGATATCAGTCATGCAGTTCCTTACCCAATCCAGTTCTTTAACAGACACATGAATAAAGACGTCCCAACAGTTATTGGGTCGTTCTGGACTTCCAATACAAATTTTCCCATACTAAAACTGATCCAATTTGTAGTACAAGTGAAACCTCATCTGTTAAAAATCAATAAGAAGTGAAACTGGGAATCCTAATATGTTATTTTCTGGAAGGACTAATATATCTTTGCAAAGGGATTATTAGGCATTTCCTGGGACAGATGGAGAGATTGTGCTCACAAAGGCAGCCTTTTTGTGACTTTTGTGATGACCGCAGAATCATGGAGCCCTATGCATCAAAAGGGTGTACTTTGCCTTATTCATCCTGTGCCACTTTTATGGCCTTGTTTAATGCCATCTGCACTGTTATGATGTCAGGCATAACATTACTTCTGACTAAACAATTTTATAGTAAGTGAAAACACTGGGCCAACCATCAGAGAATTCCTTGCATTATCATGTATTCCACTTCTCAGAAGCAGTTGGCCATATGGAAGGACCTACACACTTGTGAAAAAACCTTGATTTCTATGTAGCACTGTTTTTCTTCCTCAATTAAAAAATAAATAAAACATGGACCTGGAAACCAAGTATCACATACAGAGGCACTGCTCCTTACACTTAGATTAATTGCCCACTTCGAATCTCTTGAACTTTCCATTTTGCTGCTTTAAACAATTTAATGCTAGAGGAGGAATGCCTCAGTAGAATATGGAGAATGCTGACACTAAGTCTGGTGTTGGAATTAACCCCTTTGCCATTTGAGTTCTCCATAGTATAGAACAGAGGGGTGAACAGAGGAGGTAATCATCTTGGCTAGGAACATGTGCAGCAAGTTACAAAGACACAGGGCTGCTACTGCTGAGCCCTGTGCATAGTATTTCCGGTGTATTATGCTCATGATGCTGTGAGAGACACTGAAGATTAAGACTTCTCACTGAAGGGGACTTGAAAGGTAGGCATTGTGGTCCTTGGGAGGCAGAGGCATGACTTTGAGGCCAATCTAAAATCTGTGAGTTGGGGACGAACCTTTCTGGTAGAAAAATGTACTCACCATGTGAAAGGCTTTGGCATTATACCCAACACTTCAAAAGAGTAAGAAGAAGAAAAAAGAATGAGGCATTCCTGTCAGTTAAAAACTTTTGGACAACACTGACTAATGTCAAAGAATGGAAGAAGAATTAAACCATAAATATCTGTATCCCTGGTAACCAATTACAGACATGCCTTAGTTTACTATGTTCTACCATCTATTTTGTATAAATAACATGTTAGCATCAAATTGAAATTTATCCCACATCTTAGACTATAAATATACCATGTAAGAAACTAGGAGAAAAATGATCATTTCTTAAAGATTTTTGTATGGAACTAGGCTAATTTTTCATATCTAATGTTTAATTATTTATATCTTCTCTAGTTAGTACTACATATCAAAGATTAATTTCATCTTGAAATGTCTGTGTTTTGTACACTGTTCCCTTTTTCAGCACCATTTAAAAACATTTTATTTTAGAATGATTTTAGACTTAGAGAGGACTGCAAAAATAACTCACAGTTTCTATATGTCCCATATCCAGTTCTTCTCCAAGATTAATGTTCTTAATTTACTACACTTGTCAAAATGATGAAAACATCACTAGTATCTTCCAGTAAATAAACTTCAGACATCACCAGTTTTTACATTAGTCTTGTATTTGGCCTTAGGATCCAAGCCAGGACACATTTACTTATTGTGTGTTCTGGTTTCCTTTAGGCCTTTGACAATTTTCTAGTCTTCTGTGGGTTTTGAGTTGTTGCTGACAGTTTTGAGCTCACTAACTGCTTTATAGAACAGATTTCCCTTCGTATCACATGGGCCAGGCCAGGCTCTACTTCTAGAAGTATGCCGATGAGATGCTTTTCTGGCATTTGTTATCAGCATTGGTCAACACACACCTTCGCAAACATGATCGCCCTATTAAGGCGATGCCCACACGATTTTTCCCATTATGAAGTTCTTTTTGTCTCTTTGTACTTTGAAGGCGACTCAATATGGCCTATCCACACTTAACCCCCCTTTCCTCACAACTGTAATAGAATTCCAAAGTGACGTTCATTTTAATTACTACAAGATGTATTGTATCTGTACAACCAAAAATGGCTAAGCCAGGAAAAGGCGCCTGCTGCCAAGCCGGGTGACTAAGTTCATTCCCTAAGAGCGACAGGGTGGAAGAAGAGAGCCTATTCCAGCAGGTTGTCCTCTGATTTCCACAAGAGTGTCATGCGGTCACGTGACAAGTTGTGGAAATCAGTTCTCTTCTTCCATCATGTGAGTCCCAGGGGTAGAACTCACGTAGTCAGCACTGCTGGCCGCCACCTTTTCGTACCGAGTCATTTCGACAGCCTTGTTTCTTACTTTCCGTAAATGATTCAAAGCCACTGCAGTATGGAAAATGCTAATAATGACATGATACTAATTAGAAGGAGAGGCGATCTCAATTAGGAGATAATGTACATTCTGATATCTACCAGCCCCTGGGACTTTCTTCTTTTCTCCTCTATTTTCATTTTTCAAGACAAGGTTTCTCTGTGTTGTCCCGACTGTCCCGGAACTAGATCTCTGTAGACCAGGTTGGCCTCGAACTCACAGAGATCCTCCCATTTCCACCTCTTAAGTGTTAGGACTAAAGGCGTGTGCTACTGCTGCCTGACTGGGAAAAATTATTATATAGACTTGAGCTCAAATGGCTGCATTTTTTATTTCTTTACATCCAAATTAATTTTATTTTGATTAATTTGATATTTCGGTTGAATATAAATCCATATTGTTAATGTTAGTCTTTTTCCTTAGCTTCCACAATCAAAGTTACAACTGAAAAAAAAAATCCACAAGCACACAAAATTTTAATAGGATTGTCTCTGATTACTGATAAGACTTGAAATAACATATTTTCTTCCAAAAAATTGTAAAGAACTATTCCTTCCATTCCAAGGAATGGAAGCTGCCCTTGTGTGGCTGCTCTTACCTATTTGGCAGTGGGAAACACTGAATATACTGTTTTTAGTATTTGCACTTAATTAGCAGCTGAGCTCCAAGAGATTAAATTTCAGAAATAATCATTGCACACAAACTTAAAAAAGAGTCATTAATAGCAACAGGGGAGTAGGGCTGTCTCCGACTCTTTTGCCTGCCAGTGGATCCCTTTTCCCTAGCTGGGCTGCCTTATTAGAGCAAAGTAGAAGAGGAGGAGCTTAGTCCTGCTGAGACTTGAAATGCCAGGGTGGGTTGATACCTCTTGGGGGCCTCCCTTCTCCGAGAAGGAGAAGGTGGAGAATGGGAGGATGGGAGGATGAGGGTGGGACTGGGAGGAGAGGAGGAAGAGGCTGGGATCCGGCTGTAAGGTAATTACATGAATAAATATAAAACATAAAAAAAATCATCAACATTTATTAGTAGTATCAAAATAAAAATAGTTAAACCCCAGTGTAGTAACATACACATTACTTAGAGCACTCAGTTAGTAGACACAGAAAGATTAGGAGTTCAAGGTCAGCCTTGGGTATATAACAAATCTGAGCAATTTTTCTTTACTAGGAGCTTATTAAACATCAGTTAATAAGAGAGACAAAGGTAATAAATGTAAGAAAGTTGTTAGCTTCAGCATGGATAGAACCATGAAGACTGATATTCCATGTTTCAATAAGCTTCCTATTGTCCTTTTTCTTGTACTTATTTCATTTTAGAAAATTAGGACAGATTTAGGTTAAAGTGTGTGTGTGTGTGTGTGTGTGTGTGTGTGTGTGTGTGTGTGTGTGTGTGAGTGTAAGTGTGTCCACATGATGCAAGTACCTATGGAAGCCAAAAGAAGGTATTAAATCCCTTGGAAGGGAGGTTATAGGTGGCTGTGGGCTATCTGAAGTGGGTGTTGGGCACTAAGCTCAGGTTCTCTGCGAAAGCAATGTGCTTTTACCACTGAGCCCCTTAAGTTTCTTAATGTAGTATTTGTAAGGTAAGAAACACTTCTCTTATGTGCTTAAAACATAAGGAGACAAGTCAATGTTTATGAGTCACCTGAAAGGTTCTTTTCTCCCCTGATTGGTCATGGTTTGCGTGTAAAGTGTCTTATGACCTCACGTGTTTAACAGTGGAGTCCCAGCTGTTAGGCCATTAGAGAAGTTGTGAAACCCTTGTGAAATGGCGCCTAGCGGGAGAAAGCGGTTACTTGGTGGGTCGTAAGGTTTGGAAGCCTGTCCACTTTCCCTGTGTCTGCTTCCTGGTCTGCATAGACATGAGCAAGCAGCCTCATGCTTCCTTCCTTCCTTCACCACCATTATGAGCTCTGTGAGCCTCGCTGCCGTGAGTTGCTTCTTGTAAAGTGTTAAGTCAAAGTGACTGACAAGCAACATGAGGATAGCATTAGAATAGCCACATATCGGGAAATTCTTGAGTAAAGCTCAGTAGATTTCCATAGTTTGAGAAAGTAGAAAAACATCAAAAGATACTGTTCATGTAAGTAAATTCAATCTTTAAGTCATAATTGGCAACAGGACCTGAGCTCTGGGTTAGGGAAAGCCACTGTTTAGAGCAGTGGTTCTCAACTGTGACCCTAACACTGTGACCCTTTAATATAGTCCCTCACATTGTGGTGGTCCCCAACCATAAATTATTTTTGTTGCTACTTCATAACTATGCTTTTGCCACTATTATGAATTGAAATATAACCATTTGCATTTTCCGGTGGTCTTAGGCTACCCTAGGAAAAATTTGTTTGACCCTCAACTGGGTGTGACCCACAGGTTGAGAACCATTGGTATAGAGGATCAGCTTGGGGTCATGTAAATTTTTTTGTGGGAAATCTAAGGTTTTGGCTTGTCTTACTTTTCTATTACTGTGGAAAAAAAACCATAATGAATACAACTTGTAAAGGAAAATCTTTAATTTAGGGCTCATGATTTCAGAGAGTTAGAATCCATGACCATCGTGGCAAGGGGCAGGCATGAATGGTATTGGAGAAGTAGCTGAGAGCTCACATCTGCTCCATAAGTTGGAAGCAGAAAAAGAGAAAGTGAAAAGAGGGAGGGAGGGAAGGAGGGAGGGAGGAGGCAGAGTGAGAGCAGGAGAGTGAGTGAACTAGAGAGAGAGAGAGAGAGAGAGAGAGAGAGAGAGAGAGAGAGAGAGAGAGATGGAGACAGAGAGAGAAGGAGGGAAGGAAGTAGAACAAGAACAGGGGCAGGAGAAAGGGAGAGTTAGTGAGTGAGTGAGAGAGAGAGAGAGAGACAGAGACAGACAGACAGACAGATAGACAAAGAGACAAAGAGACACACTGAGACACAGAGAGAGATGGAGAGACAGAGAGACAGAGAACTAACTGGGAGTCATGTGGACTTTTGAAACCTGAAAACCGACTAGCATCCTGTTTTCAACAAAGCCACACCACTAATCCTTCCCAAAAAGCTCTACTGACCAACTGGGTACCGAGTACTCAAACAGTTCCAGCCAATGTGGCTGTTCTCATTCAAACCCCTAGTTTGGAATCTGCTTTTTTTGGGGGGGGGGCTAAAATTTCATAAATGGGCAACTGCTTATGAACTGAATTTTAAATCAGCTTGTCTAAAAATATGCATAGCTTAGAAATTAAGATTTAAAAAAAATACAAATGTTAACTACAAATATAAAATGAGCAGCCAGGCATCACAGCACTCTAATTTCAGCTACTAGAGACTTAAAGAGGTAAAAGATGAGCTCTTTGGAAAGATAAAAAACCATTTCCATCTAAAGACAGATATTTATTTAATACTCTAGGGAAGCATAAGAAGAATGTTCTGGTGGTAACTAAGACTTAGGGGACAGATAAGCCAATTTGATCAGAAGTATCATCTAGAGAGTCAGTTAGCAATGAGCTTAGGGAGTCAGGGTGCTGCTGAGGCCAAAAGTAAAGACTTGGAATTTTCATATTAAAATATGAGAATGAAGTCTTGAAATGAAAGATCAAGCTTGGAAGGAATAGAAGACATAGAAGAACACTGACAAGATTACAGTAGAGATAACAAGTTACCAGTTTCGTAGCAGATGATACATTAGCCTTCATGGTTATCACCCGATGGCACCTGGCTGGACCTACAGTTCCCTTTCTGGAGCCAGGTATCACTCTGCTTTCCTCAAACTGCCTTGCTGACAGCTCTTCCTGCTCAGCAAAGTCGGCCTGAGATAAGCAGCTAAGTGATTCTAGCATTATACAATCCGGCAGGGCTCCCTAAAATGGAGATCTTGAAAGACTGCCTGAAAGATAAAAGATGCGTTTCCATTGGATTGCCAGATTATTAAATCCTTTATTTAAGTCACCTTCATGTAGGAAAGGCTGCAGTCTATCCTTCCTAGTCTCCTGAGTTTAAAAAGCACTTTCAGTGTACAGTCTCTGGAGGTTTCTTTTTACCCATGCTGACTTTAGCCTCAAACCCTGAAGTTTTACCTTGATTTTTCTTGAAAAAAAAAAAAAAAAAAAAGTAAAATGCCGAGTCAGGAAAAGCATGATAATAATTTATGAAACCTGCTTTCTGATTAAAGATACCTTGGGAGTTGGAGACATGGCTTAATGGATAAGCGTGCTTGCTGACCAATCATGAGCACCTGAGGTTGGATGTCAGAATCCATATAAAAAGGACACAGCCATGTCTGTGAGGGATGGAGACAGCACAACTGTCCAGACTTGCTATTCCAGCTAGCTCCAGGTTCCTGAGAGACCATGTATTAGGGGAATAAGAGAGTGCTAGACACAGACACCTAGCATCCTTTTCTAGACTCAGTGAATACATGTCCCCTCCCCACATGCGCACACACCATACACACATACACAATAGACATAAACACAGACATGCATGCATATACACAAAGATGTTTGGGGGCATGTATTTTTACAGCATCCATGTTACCTGGAAACAAAATGGGCAATAAGATATTAAAGAATAAGAATTTCAATTATCATCAATTACAAAATGCATCTCTCATTCAATGTCTGGGATGGTTTATGTAACTATTAAGGAATTATCCACAGTCTTATTTTGTCAGTTCCTGGTTGTTATGAATTTGATTTTGCCCATGTTTGGTCAAGCTGACAAGTTTCTAAGAATTCTTCGACATTCCAGGCTTATTGCTTGTTGCAGCCTGCCAAGTCACTAGGCACACAAGACTGCTTATGGCAGAGTGTTTGTTTCAATATTTAGCATCATATTCTCAAATGGACCAGAAGGACCAGATGGTGAACACAAGCAACTTGGCAGGTATTTCAACCAGCATTGTGAGTTATCTATGAAAAACAATGATAGAAGACTAGCTTGGCAGAGTATAGGGGGATCAACCGCCAAAACATAACCCTGATATAGGTATGGTTTAAGTAATGCCTGAAGGAAATGATTAAATTTCTATGATCATAATAAATTAGCATAAAATAATATTTATTTGGCTTATAGGATGAAAGGTCAATGCTTTAATCTTGGCTCAACTGAGCAGTTCATTTTCATTCATGTGTCTTCCTCTCAGCTGGAGTGAGAGTCACTAGATTCCCATACACCTCTTACCCATCAGCAAAATAACCTTAGCATCCTCTTGTAGCAAGGGTAAAAGAAGAGGGAAAAAACCCCACAAAATACCAGCCCAACAAATAAACAACAAACCAAAAGAATTTCTCACACGGTAATCTGTGCTTCACAGAGGAAGCTGTTTGACAAAGGAGGGTACAGACCCTGTGCTCTAGATGAAGCATGAATAAAAATTTGGGAAGAGAAATGTCTTGGTTAACTTGGAGTGTGTCCACATAAATTTGAAACCAGCCTGACCTCTGGCCATTTGACTTATCAAAGTATCCCTTTTTGAATAAAGATAGTTTCGGTTGACATTTTTTCCTTTACAAACCAAAGACTCTGTTAATGGGAACAGGCATTTGGTCAATATGTGTATACTTGATATTACGATACACTGAGCAAAAGGCTTTCATGTCGTAACAGGGTATTTTCATAAAGAATGCCTGACGCATGGTCATCAGCACAGTGACAAGAAAAAGTAAAAAGATGAAGGAGATGGAAGAATATAGGAGAAACATATCTAACAAATGTGTTGTCGTTTTCTGTTTTTCCAATTCATATCAAGTATTCTTTCCTTTAATGCTTTACTCATATTGCCACATGAATCCTTTGTTTTACTCATATTAGCACGTGAATCCTTTTAAACTTTCCTCCCTTTAAAATGTGTGCTATTTTAACTCCACATTTATAAATGATAACATTGACTGCTGGCAAATAACCTGTTCAAAGCTATATGACAGGGAAGTGATGACAGCAGAGCTATATGAGCTGTGGGAGGATGTAAAGATACAGTAGAAACATGAGACCCATGCAAACAACTATCCTTTCATAACAAAAAGGCAACGTTTAATCTTTGAATTTGCTCTCCTCATCTCCTAATGCAGAAATGAAGTTCAGAGCGTTCAGTGGGTATCTTTAAGCTATCACGGAGCTCAAAGATTGTACATATTGTCTATATTTTATTTCAATTTTAATCTGAAGTGTCTTTGAGTAATCACATGTATGCTCAACATAGCATGCTACATATTACTTGAGACTGCCCAAAAAAAAAAAAAAAAAAAAAAAAAATTGAAGGTGATTCATCTATATTTGAAGCATTCCTTCTCCTACATTTTCCATCATGGTTTCTTTCAATTTTGGGTGACTAACACACTTGCATATTAGAACCTTTAAAATGAATCATTGCCACTGTTTTTCTTTCTCCCTTTGCAGGATCTTTACCAAATTCACACCTCTCAAGTGTGATATTATTTCCCATTTTATAATATGCCCATAGAACTCCCACTAGAATATTTTGAAATTGTTATAGGTTTCTTTCTCCAGTACAATGGAAGACTTAAATAATTTCTGACCACTGTAGGGACTGCAATGCTTCAAGAAACTATTCTACATTCCAAAAGAATCTCCTCCTTCATTTCTGTCCCCATCGTTTCTTTTGGTTACAAGTACATAAATCTAAGTGACAAGAAGATCCACCTGGAAAAGAAATTGAAGAGGCAGCTGTTTGTCTCGCCAGTCTTGCAAGCTGCTATTTCTCTCATTGACTCTGTTTTGTTGGGAGAGTTATGTGGTCAAAGGATCAAGAATGTATCTGCACCACTGGCTTATTTTAGCTACCCTATTATTCAGTTTCCACTGAGTTTGGGTGCTGTTTTGTGCTGACTTCAAATGAGTTCATTAGGCTATTTAGTGAATTCTAACACTGAAATATTTTCGAATGCAAAAAAGCTGTTGTCTGCAGTAGATACTTTACTCCTAATAAAATATGTAAACATTATTTATTTTTGGCTTCCATTAAGAATGCTATTACAAATTACAGCTTGCATTTCTGATTCTTTTCCCCCAGATAAATCAGTGTACTCTTTCCAAAGCTTACGTCATATGACCCTGACATTTGAATCACTGCAAAAATGTTTCTTGGAAATGTTTTCATGTCTGTTTTGGTCGAAGTTTCAAAACTTCTGTCTGAGCAACCACTCACTTCTTTATATCTCTTCCTGTTTGTATGTCTACATTTTTAAAGGCTTTGTGTTCCATTTTGTCATATCAAGTGCGGGAAATGAGTAAACCTACTTCAACATGCTCAAGAATAGAGTACTGCAGTTTTGGCTATGTAAGGACAGCTTTCTTCCTATTCAGGCTCTCTTGGGATGATAGTAGGTACCAGATAGCCATTGAAGGGAGTTTTCCCTCTTCACCCATTTTGTAATTGTGCTTTTCTGTTCTTTATAAGTGTTGATTCTTCTCTATTCTATATTTTCTACTAACTACTTTCAGATCCACACATCCTGATTTTGTATATACTCTTTCTGCTTTTATTTTGCCCAATTTTTCTTTTCAAATACTCTTATTGATTTTTTGAGAATATCATACAATGTATTTTATCATAATCACTATAAATTCTTCCCTCTAACTCCTCTCAGATCTACACTCACTGCCATATCTTCACTCAAATTCAGTCCTCTCCTTTTTTTCTAATTCAATAACTCATCAACTCCAGTTTGTGCTGTTCATGTACCTATGGGTACAGGATCATCCACTGAGAATGGCCAACCTACCAGAAGACATCCTCTTAATGAAAGCTGACTTTCCCTACCCTGAAAGCCATCGTCCACAGCTTCCCAATTAGACTGGTCCACTGTCCCTTCCCAACTCCATCTAGAATGTTGATTGGCTTGATCCTGAGCACATCCTTTTCAGGTATCCAGAGCTGCTGTAGTTCATGAGTACACATTCTGTGATGTGCAGCAGTTACTGGTTTAGTCCTTCACACTTCTGTCTCTTAAAATTTTTATGTACCCTCTCTGCCATTGTTCTTGAGCCTTGGGTGGTTGTTTTTATTTTTTATTTTCATGTTTTGTTTTTAAAGATTTACTTATTATATATTCAGTGTGCCTGCCCGTCACAAGAAGGCACCAGATCTCATTACAGATGGTTTTAAGCCACCATGTGGTTGCTGGGAATTGAACTTAGGACCTTTGGAAGAGCAGACAGTGTTCTTAACCTCTGAGCCATCTCTCCAGCCCTGTTCCTGAGCCTCGGGAAGGAGATCTGATAGATATGGTCCATTTGTTGCTGAGTACTCCACAGTCACATATTCTCTGTACTTTGACCAATTGTGAGTTTATGCATTAACCATCATTTACTACACAAGAAACTTATCTGAAAAGAGGTTAAGAGTTGCACTAATTTATAGGTGTAGAGCTATGAAATTTGAAGATAGTTGATACTATGTCCATTAGCAAAAACATAGTAGTAGGTCCACTTCTGGGCCTATGAGCTCTCCATCCATGGGTTCTTGCTTAGTGTAGTATCACATAAACATTTCTATCTGTGAAGTGGGCCTTAAGTTGAAGCAGAAAGTCATTGGTTACTACCATAACATTTGTACCACTATTGCACCAATGGACATCACTTTTTATGCTGGTCATTGTTATACCTCATAGGGTTCAGACCTAGATAGGACTGATGATGACTTTTTTCCTCCCAGCAACCTGCATAGCACCTTCTGATACTACGAAAACTAGCCAACAGGGAGGACTCTTCCTGGTCAGTATTGGATTTATGCATGCCCTGTGACTAATATGTGTGATGTTTTAGCAATAGAATCTGACAATCACATTCTAGTGGGAAACCAAGAGCAATTGCACTAATCTTGTATAGTTTTGGTGTCTATGGGCACCTCTGACAAACAACTAGAGGCAAGGTAACCCACACTTGCCATTGTGCTTTTCACTGGCAACCTATGATGCATAGGATGAACACAATCCTTCATATGGGCTAACTTTAATTAAATCTTTTAACATATATTACATGTATATAAAAGCATATATACATATATAGACACACATTTATTATAAGAAGCTTATTAAGAAGTAGATTTTCATGTGGCTTTAAAAAAGCATCCTGTGTTATTTCTCTCCCAAGCTGTTTCTCTGTTCTATCTTACCATCCTTCTCTTGATATTACCTGTACCTCTCTTTAGATCTTTCTCCCCATTTCCTTACAATGGTCCCTCTCTAGTTTCCTGGACCTGTTTTTTTTTAATGCCCATTTTATAGTGCCGTCATTTTATTCTGATTCATCTGCCTATGCTGAAGATTTTGCTAGTGTTACCAAAGATGTTTTCTTCCTAATTTCTTGTTATAATTTTCTATACAACCACCATAGCATGCATCTTAAGTACCAAGTAATGCTTATTGTTGATTTCTATATGTAAATAAACAAAATGCTATTGACATGGGTCACTTCTCAGATGACAGAGCCAGGTCCAGAAGTGTGCACTGAGATCCAATTTTAGGTCCAAAGCTCACTCATTTGTATTGAAGATTCCCTTTCATTAAAGGATAGTGAACCATGTTTTAGGCCTTGATTTACCATTATATAAATTTGTAATTATAACCTCCAATCTCAGATTTATTAAGGTGTTGACATTTGTATTTATGGGCTTTCTATTTTAAGTATAATTTTTCATATGATGTTTACCTGAAGTTAGCAACCATGGACATGTACACACAGCCAGGCTTATTTGACTTGGAAATTTCTATAAAGCAGACAAAGGATGTGCATGAACTCAAAGTATCTTTTAAACAGGTGGATTACCACAGCTTATTATTCATGTGCAGACCCTTCAATAACTTGAAATCATTGCTTGTCACTCGATGGGCTCTTATTCTTTCCCAGATTAAGATGTTTTCTCACCCTTAGAATCATCTAGTGCTGAAGAAACTTTGAAAGGTTCCCTCTAGTTCCATTGCATTTTCATCTCCTAGTTTTCTTGCTCACCTGATTTCTTTGCTTGTTTAATTATTTATTTGTTTACTTAATATATTTGAACTCCAGCAAACCCAATTTTGTTCAACACAATAGTCACATATACTTTGGTATCTCAAGTGTTATGATTTATCCCATCCACCATCAAACTAAGAAATGTCTTGAGCTGCATTTTACAGAATGAAAGTAAAGATTTAGAGGAAGGTCAGAGCAGGATAGAGGATTGCATCTGCTGTAGGCTGTTTAATGATGTCATTTTCTAATGTAATAGAAATATAGTTAAGAGACTTCCAGGAATAAAAATTCAAAGTCATTTGTGTCCTGGAAGAAGGTGTCAGGCACAGCATGGCATTTATTAACAGTAAGACACATGTCTCCATTTTTAGGAATACCTTTGCCTATGTGGTTAAGCTGTCTTTGGCAGGCAGTGGCTGTCTTGCTTAGGCTAGAATTCCTTGAGTAGATTGGTTCACACAACTGTGCCCTTAAAGGTATAAATGCAAATGGTGAAATGTAAAAAGAAAACAGAAAGAAAAACAGTTTTTCTGGCATGTAAAATTGATTGAAAGAAGAACGGAGCTCAAAACTCTAACCTTAAATCAGACAATTGTATTTGGTTATTTCTCCACTCCCTTCTTCCCAATATTTGATAGGGCTTTCTGCAATTAACTGATCTCTCTCTCTCTCTCTCTCTCTCTCTCTCTCTCTCTCTCTCTCTCATCTCTGTCTCTCTCTTTCTCCTCCTCCCTCTATCCATCCTTTCCTGTACTTGCCCTCCAGTGTGTGTGTGTGTGTGTGTGTGTGCGTGCATGTAGGTGGCATTGCCCACACCACAAAGGCCAGAGGAGGATAATGTAGGGTACTTTGTTCTACCATTTTCAGCCCACTCTCATTCCTTTAAGATGGGGTCTCTCACTGGATCTGGAACTATGTTGATGGCCATCAAGTCCCAGTGATACTGCCCCACCTGACTGGCATAGGGTTACAGGTATGTGATCCACCCCAAGACTTTTACGTAAGTGCTGGGATTATCACTCATGTCTGCTTGATTGCACAGCAAATGCCTTTACCCACCGAATGATCTCTTCAGACTATTAACTGGGTGTTAATTCTTACCTCAGAGTACTGTTTATCTTAATATAGAAATTCTTTTTAAATTTCTTCCCCCAAATATATGTTTTTTATGTCAAATTCTCTGAGTAAAGTAGCTACCTCCCACCCCCGGTCATTAGATTCTGATCTAATGACTCTGACCTAATGATTCTGCTCTAAAGACTCTGACATCTTTCCTTTATCATGGAGGACTGGGAAAGCTCCTCTATGTAACATGTAGTCCTGATTATTTGAACAACAGAAGAGGCTGCTGTGAGAACCCAGGCTTTTCATGCTTGAGGTCATGCTCCAGAGACATGGTGGGAGGCTATGGTGGTCTTTGGTCACATCGGTCATGTCAGGTGCTCATTGTAGAGTGCTTGGTTTCTAAAGCCCTCTGAACCTTGTTCTCCAATTTGTTCTCTGTCTTCCCATTTATCCCTCTCTGAAATCTTCAAGCAAACACATGCATTTATATTTTCCTGTCTTTCTGCTGACTTGCCTTGTTATATGTGAATATACTCCAATATTGTGTTTAGGAGCCTTGATGTGACAAGAGCTCATCTTCTGACATTTCCTGAGCAATAAAGCACTGCTGCAGCAGCTCCCACTGGAATTACACAAATAAACAATATAGCATCGTAGAAGAAGTACCTTGTATCCCCCTGGTATATGTTATGTACACCATAACATGTGACTCATATGGAGTAATGATTCCTTCTAAGGTGAGGGATCAGGATGGAAAATATAGGCGGGGAAAGGATAGAGCAATACAACCTCATTAAGTAAGTGTAGAAAAAGCACTGCCATAGATGTACAGGGTGTTTTTATACCAAAAGTATGTCTATGGGTATGCAGTGGTTTATATACATCCATAGGGGCCTTTATCATGGGCATCTAATAGAGGCTAAAGTCTACAGATTCAGCATTAAAAATATACAGGCATTATTAGCATATTACCTATATATAGCCTCTTATTTACTTTAAATAATTTGTAAATGTATATAATACATAAGAAACTATAGATTCTGGGTAATAATCACACTGTATTATTTAGTGAATGTCAAGAAAGAAATTATGTTCATTTTTAATGCAGAATCATTTCATATGCAAATATTACCAGCCATGACCACCAACCCATGGGTGAGACCATCCACAATGGGCTGGGCCTTCCCACATCAACTATTAACTAAGAAGAAGTACCATAGGCCTGCCCTCAGGCCAGTCTTGTGGGGTATTTTCCCAGTTGTGGTTTCCTCTTCTCAAATGACTCTAACTTGTGTAAAGTTGACATAAAAGTAGCCATCACAGTTAGTAAGCTTGCAGATTCTCAAAAGTTGAATATTAGGAACCTCATGTGTGGACTAGGGCTCTTGCTTCTTTGCCTTGGAATCCATTTAGGAAAAATAGATATGGTGGACTGTAAATGCATAGGCATCAACCACCCTTTACTGGATGATACAGTTAGCAGGAGAGCTACAGATAGTTTCCAGAACTTACAAATACCAGCTGCTTTACACAGAAAGCATTTTAATACATCTCACATTCCTTTAGTGCATGCTGTATGAGAAACCTCCAGAGAAAACTAAAAATGAGAGTACTGGGATGTTGGAAGAGCCAGTGTCTCAGTGTCAGCACAAACTGTAATAGGGAAAGTGAGCTCTGACAGCAGTGAACTTGGAAGTCCTTCTTCTAAAAAAAGAGTCTTGGAATTATTGAGGAGATCACTAAATATTTTAAGTAGTAACAGCATGATTAGATTTGCGTTCGAATGTGTGCCAAGTGGATTGGAATTAAACTAGGGTGTACTAGAAAGCTAGGAAACATTTTAATAAATGATAATGATGTTAAGTTCAATTAAGGACATGTTAATGAGATAGGAGATGATGCATATTATGAAAGAGAAATGAATGATGGGTATCATTAAATGAGCTGATAAACACAGAAGAGGCACTTTCTTATGTTAAGAGATTGTTTAGTTAAGGCCTGGAGAAATGGCTCAGTCAGTAAAGTATTTGCTCTGCAAACACAAGGGCTTAAATTTGAACCTATGTCAAAATCTGAGTGCCGCACCCTGGTAGAATCACACTATCACTGGTGGTGGTGGGGTTCTGGGCAGGGCCAGAGACAGGCACAAACATGGAACTCATTGGTCAGCCGGTCTAACAGAATTATAGATACAGTGATTTATAGATGAGTTACAGATACAGTGAGAAACCCTGTCTTAACAGGTCAGGTGGGGAGCAATGGAGGAAAACATTTAAGTCAATATTTGGCTTCCACATGCACACACATAAACGCACATGTGCACCCACATATGATACACATGCATCATACACATACATACAAGGAAATTACCAAATTGTCATGTGATCCAGCAAGCTTAGGACAGTCTTGAAAGATAATGTGGACTTTTAAAAGTCCTAAGCTATTACACAGAGTCCTAGAATTTCTAGGTGCTAGCCTTCATTTGCAAAGTAGAAAGACACTCTTATATCTTACTAAATAATGATATATTTCCCTATATAATCTTTAATACAGATTATATATTCTCTGTGTCATTGCTAATCACTCTAGACATGACGGGAAGTACTTCACTAACAAAAATATTCTTTACTTGAGAGTAAAAATGATTTAGCTCAATCTACCAATCAGTTAGACACAGGAATTTTCATAGCTCATAAAGTAGCAAGGTTACAACATTTTAATAAGGGAACAATTCATCAACAAGACATAATAATTATATTTATGCACTAAATTGTGCTCTTAATTAATTTCATAAAATAAACACCAAAAGTCATGAAAGGTGAGATACAGTGATAGTGGAAAACTCTCTTATCTCCTTTTCATCCTTTAATAGGTCCTCCAAGATTAAACACAGCAAAACCATTCAGAGTTTCACTTAAGCATAGATCAACAGAATTTAACATATATATATATATGTGTATATATATATATGTATATATATAATCACATATGCAGATTATGGATTCTTCTCGATATCCACTTCTTTAAAATAGATACAGTATTGATGATCTCTAAAGCACATTTGGTTGAAACATCATAGTTACACAGCAGATAAATTTTTTCTTATATGGGAGATGAAGACTTCAGTTAAAACCATATATTCTACCATATATTCTTTACCTCTAGGCATATGGTTAAGTGCCTGGTCACGTTGCATATCCTCCAAGTATCCTTTAAAAATAAGATAAAACAAAACAGAAATAATCTGCTTTGGTATACATAGGAAAAATAATTATTTCGTAGGTGTTAAAATGGATATATAGCTTAGCTTTTTATTTGTGTATGTTAACAATTAATGTTACTGAACATTAAGAAATAAAACCCTTTGTGACTTTCTCCCCAAACTACAATACAGCATGATATTGAACTTAACATTCTAATTGTAAACTAACAAGAAATGCTTTTACGATTACTTCAATGTTTGTAAGGCTATGACTCACAGACAAGTTACATTCATGGTTGGGTTGCGTTTATACAAGACAGGGTGTGAATTTTAAAAATGGATCAACAAGATGGAACAGATTTAGGTGTGGACGTATTTACGTAATATGTTTAAATATGGGCATAGAGAAGTAACAAAACAAATATCTCTTTTGGCATATTCAATCCATATAGGAGCACTGTGCACTATTGTATTAATAAACATTTATGGAGATTAATTGAAAATTGGCATCAGGTACGATCTTGGCAAATAATCCTTCACTTGAGTAAGTTAAAAACTATTGACACTTTACATATTTAAGAGAACACAAAATAATGCCATGTGCATTCTGCATTTGTGGCAGACAAGGGGAAGCTCATCCCAAGGGGCAGGGCCCTCAACAATATGCAAATAAAACTGTTCCAGTGATACTAATGGGACTTTGGTGAAAAGCAACCTATAACCTTACAACCCCAAAGCTTGAGTGGAAAATTGCAGTTGTGTGTACACCCTACAATTGTCTCACTCATATGTAACTAATTATTATTAAGCTGTCTTTTTCCATGTCTATTTACTGGTTTGCAAATACAGCCCTGTTACTGTTTTGTGTTTTACCCATACTTAAGTCTGTGATATGAGATTTTAGGAGCAGACTCTGTGTCTAATGCAGCTCATATATATAGTAGACACTTTAAGGACAGACGAAGTCTTATGATATCTCTTCCCAGACCATTCAGCGGGGTCAAAAAACTGAAGTCTTCCTTATGCTTTCAAAAGCTAACCAAATATCTCCTAACTGACTCTGCCCATGGGTAAGGCCAGCCTGTTCAGAGGCAGTCCCTGAGCAAGTTGAAAATTGTACAGTAAATAAATAGAACACTATGAATTACCATTTATATTACAGCTAAATTGGTCTTATTAAGAGATTAACTGCAGGACAAAAGATAACTCCTAGAAGCTTAAGAACTCTCTTTTAAAAATGTATCCCCAAGAAATATTGAAGGGAAGCAGTATCATTTAGCTAACAAGCTATTTGAGTTGGGTGGGGGTGGGGCAGGGCATTGAGAAATTATATAAGGGAAAAGAGTCTAGACGTGCTATGCAAAACTACAAATTAGTAAACATTTCTTTTTCTGCCTCCTTGTTTCTCTCTTTCACTGAAACATACATTCTCTCTCTCTCTCTCTCTCTCTCTCTCTCTCACACACACACACACACACACACACACACACACACACACACACTTGTAGTTTAATATGGTATTTTCAGGGTTGGTGCTGTTCTTTTTGAGGGAACTCATAGCATCACAGATTGTAGGCAAGCACTCTTACCACTGAGCTACATCCCTGAGCCCACTGTTTTCTTTTCTTTTTTCTTTTTTTAATGTATCTAAGTAGACTATTTTATTTTAAAATCTTTCTTTTTTTTTAAACACATTTTTATTGAAAAATAAAATAATTCATATTACATCTCGTTTTCTATCCCGTCCCATGCATCCTCCCATTCCTTCCTCCCTCCCACTTTCACCCCAATTCCCCTTCCCTATGACTGTGACTGAGGGGGACCTCCTCCCCTTGAATATGGTGCTAGGGTATCAAGTCTCTTCTTGGTAATCCTCTATCCTTCCTGAGTGCCATTGGGCCTCCCCAACAAAGGGACATGGCCAAATATGGGACACCAGAGATCCTGTGAAAGTCAGTCTCCAGTCTCCACTTAACTGTGGAGAATGTTCTGTCCCTTGGCTAGATCTGGGTAGGGGTTTGATGATGACTGCATGTTTTGTCCTTGGTTGTTGCCTTTGATCAAGCAGAACCCCTGGGCTCAGATCCACCCATCATAATGTTCCTCTTGTAGGTTTCTAGGACCCTCTGGATCCACCTACTTCCCTATCCCTTATATTTTTCTCACCTAGAGTCTCAATAGGATGTCCTCACCTCTATCCCACTTTCCTGGTAGGTACAAACTTTCATGGGACCTGCCCCTTGGGCTAGTGTCCAGTTATAAGTGAGTATATACCATTTGAGTCTCTCTGCTTCTGGGTTAGCTCACTCATTATGATCATTTCTAGCTCAATCCATTTATCCACAAATTTCGGGAATCCTTGATTTTAATACCTGAGTAGTATTCCATAGTGTAAATGTACCACAGTTTCTTTATCCATTCTTCTACTGAGGGACACTTAGGCTGTTTCCATGTTCTGGCTATTATGAATAAGGCTGCTATGAACATGGTTGAGCAAATTTTCTTGTTGTGTGCTGGAGCATCTTCTGGGTATATTCCAAGGAGTGGAATAGTGGGTCTTGAGGAAGCTCTATTCCCATTTTTCTGAGATAGCACCAGATAGATTTCCAAAGTGGCTGTACTAGTTTGCATTCCCACCAGCAATGAAGGAGTGTTCCTCTCTCTCCACATCCTCGCCAGCATGTGTTGTCACTTGAATGTTTGATTTTAGCCATTCTGATGGGTGTAAGATGGAATCTCAGAGTTGTTTGATTTGCATTTCTCTGGTGACTAGAGATGTTGAGCATTTCTTTAAGTGTGTCTCAGCCATTTGATACTCCTCTGTTGAGAATTCTCTGTTTAGTTCCAAGCCCCATTTCTCAATTGGGTTATTTGGTTTGGTGGCATTTAATTTCTTGAGTTCTTTATAAAATTTGAATATTAGACCTTTGTCAGATGCAAGGTTTGTGAAGATTATTTCCCAGTCTTTAGGCTGTCGCTTTGTTCTTTTGACAGTATCTCCTGCCTTACAGAAGCTTCTCAGCCTCATGAGGTCCCATTTATTAATTGTTGACCTTAAGGCCTGGGCTGTTGGTGTTCTGTTCAGGAAGTTGTCTCCTGTGCCAATGTGTTCCAGGCTCTTCCCCACTTTTTCTTCTAACTGATTTAGTGTCTCTGGTTTTATATTGAGGTGTTTAATCCATTTGGACTTGAGTTTTGTGCATGGTGACAAGTATGGGTCCAATTGTATTTTTCTACATGGAGAAATCCAGTTAGACCAGCACCATTTGTTGAAGATGCTATCCTTTTTCTATTGAATATATTTGGCTTCTTTGTCAAAAATCAGGTGACAATATGTGTGTGGATTCATATCTGGGTCTTCTATTCGATTCCATTGAACAACCAGCCTATTGCTGTGCCAGTACCATGCTGTTTTAATTACTATTGCTCTATAGTACAGCTTGAAATCAGGTATGGAGATTCTTCCTGAGGATCTTTTATTGTATAAGATTGTTTTAGCTATTCTGGGTTTTTGGTTTTTCTATATAAAGTTGAGAATTGACCTTTCAATGTCTTTAAAAAATTGTGTAGGTATTTTGATAGGGATTGCATTGAATCTGTAAATTGCTTTTGGTAAAATGAGCCCACTGTTTTCACACTGACCAAAGCAGATACATTCATATGCCACATTCTACTTTTATTTCTTTCTTTGGGGTTTTTCTGTCACTAATAATGAAGAAGGTTGATTAAATTGTGACTGGTCAGAACTTTGTACTCAGGTTTCTAGAATGTTAAATCTATAGGTAGGTACTTGACAATCTCTTTCTGCAGCTTTTACAGAAAACTATTTTTCCCTAGAAATAATTAAAACAGAATTGTGAAGCAAATATTCTTGGTCTGAGCTCCTACTCATATCTGTGGTCTTTCCAGACAGTGACTTTCCATTTCCCCTTCAGCATATATCTACTTCTTTGTTGTTGGTTTTGAGATAGGGCCTTGGCAGAGAGCCCTACTGTCATCCAATGCTGGATCCTCTACCCTCGGCTTCCTAAGATCTGTGGTTGCAGGGACCATCACTGCTCTCAGCTTTGAAGATGTGTTTTGGCATTCTAGCAGGTAGCTACCATGACCATGGCTCAGATGAAAAAAAAAATCACAGGATTCTTTCAAGGATGAATTCTGCAGTAAAGTTCCTCATAACTGTTAGAGACTACCTGCAGAGTATATATTTCCCTGGCAATAGTGTAACCCAAACAATCCTTTAGGGTTCCTTTTAGAAACAATGGTTATATTAATCAAATATACTCCTATTGAGTTCTTATATTCCACCCCAATGTCTTCACAGCTATTGAAACTAGAAGTTTTTAAACTCAGGTATGTTTGATATGTGGTAAGCATCCTCAGATTCTTCTCAGGTTCATGCCCATGTCTGTGAGACATTCTGCACAAGATATTTCTTCCTTATGTCCACATAGAAAAGTATACTCACTGTACCGTCTTGCTAACCACTTGAGTCTTCCTATCGTTCTGAGCACTGCTGGCTTAGCTGAGCCAACTTCTCCAATGTGGGTGTTGGGAAAATCATTTATTTGCTTTCCTCAAAGCTACTACATATCTGGCATCACTGTTCATGTAATACCACTGGTTTGTTGCATTCTTTCCTCCTTAAACCTGTCTAGTGATTCCTGGTTGTTTTTAAAAAGTAAAAAATCTTAAGCCAATGAGATGTCTCAGTGGCAAAATATCCTTGCTACCAAGCCTGATGACCCAAGTTCTATCCCCAATACCCACACAATTTAACATGTACACATACACTGTGACATGCATAATTCCCCTCCAACAAATAAATAAATATAAATGAAAACAAATACACAATGTGGCTTAGAAGGTCCTATAGGTCAGGATATTTCTACCTCAATTGTCTCATATTGTTTAATTGTCTCTTTTGAGTTATATAATCAATTCATCTTCCAGTATTTGCTCCCATCGATCTCAGAAACTCATACATTTTTTTCTCCTTTAAGGTATATTTCTCGGTCTTATATGATCACAATGAGGTTTTATTTAACCATAAAGATGAATGAAATGATGGCCCTGCAGAAAACTTGGTGCAATCGGAGAGCATCACATCTAACAAAATATGCTGGATTTCAAGCTGATGGAAAGCTTTTGTCTGTGAAAAGCATGAGTCTAAGAGGTGGGCATGTTGGCACACATGGGCCCACATGGGCACATTACTTTTGTTGTCCTCAATGAATGTGTTGTCAACCTGCCTTCTAAATATGTGTGCCTATACACATAGACTAGTCCCACTCTCAACTTGGGGCAGAGAAACTCCTTTTTTGCTGATGGTGATGGACAATGCAGAGACTCATATCTTGTCAAAGTGCTGAGACTAACTGATGAGGGCTCTCTTTCTCCATAAGACCTAGGGAACAAGGCCTTAGAGAGGGAAGGAAGGCTGTGGAAGACAAGGAAGAGTGTCACAACACATTGCCGTCTGGACACATTGCTGTGATGACCATGAATACACAGCCTCATCTTTAGGTATCCACTCAAGACTGCATCTTTTAACTCTCCAACATGAAGAGAGGAGGTGCCCAGGAAACAGCATTCCTATAGGAGGAGCCAATGCTGATAGTGGTTGCTGGACGAGGGAGTGTCATATCTCTCATGGTATATATAGTCACATAGGAAAAACACCAGCGAGCAAGAGAAAGTCCAGAGGATGGATGGAGAGACACATAGGAAGGAGAAAGGAGGGGCAATCAGTTTGGATGGTTTTTAAGACAGTGCGAAGAAGAAGGGACTTATTTCCTCTGAGACATTGACTGTGAAGGAAGGTCAGCTGGGTGCCTTTTCTTCCTCTCCAAGCTAGTAGGTTTTCACCCTAGCATCTGGCTCCTAGGTTTTTATTGCTAAAAACTGAACATTTATTACACACACACTCACACACACACACACACACACACACACACACACACACACACACACTTTAGTGGTTTTTTTTTTGTTTTTTTTTTTTTTTAACTTCATATGTGTGTGTGTGTGTGTGTGTGTGTGTGTGTGTGTGTGTGTGTGTTGGTGAGAATTTTGCAGGAAAATGAATGAACTGGAGAACATCCTTTTAAGTGAGGCGACTCAGGTTCAGAAATGTAATCACTCGCATGCAGACTCTTGCTTTCAGCTGCCAAATATTCATGTCCAGGTAGCAATAAACACGACTAAAGCCAGGAGAGTAGAAAGGAGTTCATGTAACTGAAATTTTATTTGTTATTATTTGTTATAATTTATTCATTCTACATCTTGATTGTTATCCTCTTGCTTGTATCTTCCCTTCCCATCCTCTCTTCCTCTTCATCTGTCTGTATTCCCCTCCCTTACACCTCTGATGGGGGGGGGAGGTGTGTGTGGGGGGGGGTAAGGGTGGAGAGGTTGGGGGAAGGGCAGGGGGAGCTCCTACCCTACTGTCTGACCACAGCTTATCGAGTCTCATCAGGAAAATCATTTTTTTAAGGGAGTGAAATAAGGAAGACTACAGAGAAAAAATATAAAAGAATGGGGAGGAAAAAAGGATTTTTGATTTTTTTCTTTTATAGCCAAGAAGGGAGAAGCAAGATGAGGAAGTGGTGTGGGATGAGAATCAATGAAAATTAAATAAATAAATCCTCTCACCTGTACCTCAAATGTGGGTTCAAATGTGGGTGTTGTTTGTCTCTGCAGGGGAGTCTTTTTGCATTGCTTAGAGTGACCTTAAATTTGCCATCCTCCTGCCTTAACATCTTGAATGCTGAAAAATAAAGGCATGTATCTTTCATTATAGTTTAAAATAAGATTAAACAATATCAACTTATGTTTAAAATTAAATTTCCTGTCATATAGATGACTTTCTATTCCAATAGCATGCTTATATATAACACCAATATTCCTTTTATTATACACAAAGAAGTTTATTTGGAGAATAGAGGAGACATTTTATTTTAGGTTTAAAAAAATAGTTTAGTCTTCATCCCTCTGAAGAACAGGGCAGTTGGCTGTGTAGGTCATCCGGTGACTGAGCAGTTTTTGCGGTTGTAAATGTCCTGACAGGAAGAAGGTAATTTCCACAGAAGGGAAGTGGAAGGTCACTAGTACAGTCAAGGGGAGAGAGTGGTGACAGTTGATAAAAGAGACAGGACAAGATGCATCTGACAATAGATCTTTAAGTGCCAGTGTAACTCAGACAGATTGGTCATGATTAATCAGCTGCCAATGGTGCCGTTTCATGTCTCTGCCTTCTAGAACCTTGTAGTGAAGGACACAATAGGTGTTAGTCTATTTTTCAGAGATATTACAGCACCAGGGTAAAAAGTGAGTTATGACACAGGGATTTTGCTGTATGAATAGCACTAAGGGGTTATTAACCTTCCAATCTTGTCTTGTGCTTAAGGCTTAGAAAGGTTAAGTGAATTCTTCCGGGTCACATCATTGTGGTAAAGATAGAAGCAGACTTTCCTTTTAATTTCCCCTTCCATATTTCTCAAGTCATGGGCACAATGAGACAAGAATTGGATCCATATTGCTAATAAGCAGATGTCAGTAACTGCTTCTCACAGCTCAGTTAAAGATACTGTTAAGAACTAAAATACTTGGGATCCTAATCTGAAAGGCATCCTTGATTTTTCTTTTTTCTCTAATCACTTCTAAGGTTTCAGTTAATCTGCTGAGTTGTCTGTCCAATAGGTTATTTATAAAACACCATTGACTCACTACTTACCCCATCTCTTGTCTAGCATACTGCAAGATCCTTACTGTTTATTTTCTTTTATTTTTAATGTATATATTCACTTTACATCTTGATTATCGCCCCCTCCCTCCTCTCTTCCCGGTCCCTTGCTCCCACTCTCTTCCCCCTCCCCCTCCCTTTGTCCTCAGAAAAGGGGAGCCCCCTCCATCCCACTCTAGCACATCAAGTTCCATCAGGACCCAAAGAAGCTAAGTTACAAGGAGGCTCATCTTGACTCTCACTCAGATGGGGACGTGGAACCTTCTTGTTTTTTGCATTTCTT
Organism: Acomys russatus; assembly: GCF_903995435.1. Taxonomy (NCBI): domain Eukaryota; kingdom Metazoa; phylum Chordata; class Mammalia; order Rodentia; family Muridae; genus Acomys; species Acomys russatus. Next base: position 46,736,263 of record NC_067154.1, read on the forward strand.
GTTCTCCCTATTCCACTCAATAGCCAGAATGAGATCTATTTCCAACCTCCTTATAAACACATTTATCTACCATATATCTACAACCTATCAATAAAACAATTAGTATATTTATTTGTTTTTCTATCATCTATTCCATCTATCATATATTAATAATTTATTTATGATCTAATTCAGCATCTATCACACATCTGTTTATCATCAATAATCTGTTTCTATCTAGCCACCTGTTATCTATTTGTCATCCATCTTTAAAAAAGATTTATCTATTTATTTTATGTATATGAGTACTCTATCTGCAGGCACACCTGCATACCAGAAAAGGGCATCGGATCCCAGTTTAGATGGTTGCTAGCCACTATGTGGTTGCTGAGAATTGAACTCAGGAGCTGGAAGAGCAGACAGTGCTCTAAATGTTGAGCCATCTCTCCAGCTCTTCATCCATGATTTTTAATCTATGTATGTAAATCACCTGTATCTATCAATCATCTATTATCCCTATCAATCTGTCTCTTTTTACTTAATCTATCATCTTCTACTTATCATATATATTTAACATTTATTTACATATCTATTATCTCTACCAGATCTATCTTTTTTTCTGTTTACTCTTTTTTTTATTAATTTATTCATATTACATCTCAATGGTTATCCCATCCCTTGTATCCTCCCATTCCTCCCTCCCTCCCATTTTCCCCTTACTACTCTCCCCTATAACTTTGACTGAAGGGGACTTCCTCCCCCTGTATATGCTCATAGGGTATCAAGTCTCTTCTTGGTAGCCTACTATCCTTCCTCTGAGTGCCACCTGGTCTCCTCATCCAGGAAATGTGGTCAAATATGGGGCACCAAAGTTCGTGTGAAAGTCAGACCCCACTCTATCTTTATCACTCTATTAAATTATCATCTATTTTAACTTAATTCACTTAGTTTGAATCTGTCCCTTGCTTAAAGCTCATCAGTGACATCCCATTTTAGTGTACATGTGACAACACTCCTTCTCTTGGCCTGCAAGACCCTTGGTGATCTGGTCCTTGCTCTTTACTTGTGTCTTTAATCCACATTCTGTTATATCCTATTTGATTACTGTGGCTCAGGCACAGTGTACTGGTTCATATCTTTGATATGGATTTCAGAGTCTACCTTCACACCACATTCATAAGTTCCTTTCCCTACCTATTTGGAATAGTCCTTATGTAGACCTTCACTTCTCTGAGGCTTTCTCATCATTAAACCTCAACTTAAGTAGCATTATTTCAAAGCCTCTTCCTGAGAGGATCATTCTATTATACTTTCTCTTGTTACTTATTCTGTTTAAATATTCACAACTCCTAGTACTATTTAGAATTGCATAATTAGAAAAAACAACTGTTATATGATTTAAAAATTTTTTCTCTTACTGAAAGCAGACTTTTTTTCACATAATACATGCTGACTATGGTTTACCCTCCTTCTACTCTCCTCCAAGTTTCTCCCCCTTTTCCCTCTCATCCAGATCAACTCTCTTTCTGTCTATCATTAGAAAGTAAAGAGGATTCCAAGGGATTATAGTGTAAACAATATATGATATGGCTAATACGGATATATTGGAATTGGACAAAAACAAACAAACAGAAAGAAAAGAGCCTGTGAAAAGGCATAAGAATCAGAGACCCACTCATTCCCAAACTCAAGCATCCCATAAAAACACCAAATAGGAAGTCGTAGTACCATATATTTCAGACCATAAGACATACTTTTCACCCCAAAAAAGTTGGGGGAAAATTGGGGTGCGCTTATGATCATGTTGATTTAGAGGGCCTTGCCTTTTTGGTGTCCTCCATCCCCTCTGGGTCTTAACTCTTTCTGTCTCCTCTATTTCAGAGTTCCATGAACTCTGAGGGGAGGGATTTGATGAAAACATCCCATTTAAGGCTGGGTGTTTGCTCTTTGCTTACGCCTCTTGTTCTCTGCATAACGTCTGACTGTGGTTCTCTGTATTTGTTCTCACGTGTAGCAGGAGGAAGCTGTTCTGGTGATGGCATTGTTTTATGAGTAGAGCAGAATGGCATTAGGAGTCATATACAGTAGTGTTTGGTTCCACCCTTGTACTAGTATATCTTGCAGGCAGGACACTGTTGTTGATCCAAGGGGTTATGCCTGGCTTGGTGTTGCATGCAGAATGTGTTCCTGTGCTAAAGATACTAGAAGAGGAGGGTTAAGATCTGTGTAGGCAACAGCTCAACTTTTTCATCATCAGTACATCGTATAAGGGTTGTCCTCAGCAAAGGGACCTTACTGTCATTTTCCGGAGAGCAACCTATAGTCTTGGCAATAGCCCGTGTCCTTCAGAAATTCCTTTGTAACCTAATCCTGCCACTGGAAAATTCATTTGGTGACAAGAGCTGGCCCATGGGGCCCTGTCTCCCCCCCCCCCCCCCGTTATTTGGTGATTTCATTTAGATTGCCTTCATATAAATGTTTACTTTAGGAAACTTCTACTGCATTTGGTTTCTATACTATCCCACAAATGGTTGTCATGGATTTGTTTATAGGATATGTTAGTTTGTTTTTTTGAGACAAGGTTTCTCTGGTTTAAAGGATTGATTAATCCCCTTTCTAGGGACCTCTGTCATATGCATACTCAGAATCTTTGTTTTGAGTGTCAGTTCAGTTCTCAGGGCATGTTGTCCTGGGCTTGCTGGGTTCTAGATTGTCCTGGCTGTTATTGACTGTGTTTTTACACTGGCGTCTAAGGGCATCAGGGTTTGAGAATATTAATTCTAGGTACTGATATCTGGCTTTGTTTTGTTGGGTGAGCGTTTTGTTCCCTGGTTTCTGTTGCCCTTTCTGCCTCTTAGGAGAGTATAGTGGCTGTATGTTGTCTGGAAGGAGAGTTTTCTGGAATCCTGAGAGATCTTGTCACTGGAAAGAAAGAAAATCTCTAAAAGAAAAACAAGAAGAAATAAAAGAAGTTAAAATTTAACGACAGTTATTAATTAAACCTGATGTTTTTGGGAGCTCTACTTTCTTCTTATTTACAGTGCTCATTCAGATTTTATTTTATTTTTACTTTTTGTAGAAGTGATGATGTTTTTAAAAAGAAACACCAGAGTACGAAAGTAAAGACAGTGCAGAGAAAGCCCATTTTTCCTTTGTCTTCGGTTTGACCTGTGTCTCTTTCAATTATTTTGTTCTCATTTTATATTTGTTTGCTCAGAATTTCATACAATGTATTTTGATTATATTTACTTCTCCCCCAACTCTTCCAAGAGTAAGCCCCCCTTTCTACCCATCAAATGTTCTTTTTCTCCTTTTTTAGACCAATTAATTTCAATTACTTTTGCTTTTATATTCTTGGATGTGTGGGTTTTTGATGGAGTGTGCTTGCCCCACTCTTAAGGGAAACTGACTCTCCATCTCTCAGTAGCTGTCAGCTGCCACCAGAGCTACTCAGTGAAGTGTGGTACTTCATGCCTGACTCTCCTCTCTGTACCAGGATCTTGTCTGGACTGAGCCTCCATAGGTCTTGTGGATAATGTCATAAACAGTGTGAGTCCAGATGTGTAGCTGCCATGCTTTGTCTAGAAGATAGTTTCCTTAGTCATCCACTGCCATTTTCTCCACAATGATTAATGAGTCTAGAGAGGAGGAGGTTTGATGTAGATGTTTCATTGAGGCCTGAGAACTTACAGTCTCTGATTCTTTGAGCTTTGACCAATTAATTGTTGTCTCTATGTTCATCACTATCTCCTGAGAATTGAAGCTTTTCTGATGAATCTTGAGGGGTGAATTAGTCTATGGGTACAAAAATAAGTTACTAAGAGTCAGCTCAACATCATGTTTATTAGCAGAATAATAATAGTAAGGTCTCACATAGGACTGACCTAGCCACTAATTCTTGTTCTGATTATAATGCCAGATATAGCTTTCATGTTGTGGAGTTGGCCTTAAATCCAATCAGAAAGTGTTTGGTTACTCTCATGATGCTCATGCTACTGTTGTTCCAGTGAGTATGTCTTGCCAGGCTAGTCATGGTAGCTTGCAGGAACCACAGCTTCATGATACTGATTATTTTTTTTTCTCCATTTGTATATGTAGCACATTCTGTGCCATGACAGCTAACTATTGGAATGAAGCTTATAGGTGAGTATCAGCTTGATTTCTTCATGTTCTATAGCTCAAGTCTGTGGTGAGCTCAGCAATAAAGTCTTACTGTCAAGTGTTGGAGTGTAACCAATATAATTAGCCATAGTCTGTAAGGCTTGTGGGTCTGTGAGACCTCACTGGCAAGTAACTCTAAAATAGGTGACCTGCTCGAAGCAGTAGAATTTATATTTGTTAGTCTGTGGTGTCTAGTAGAAGCATTGTCCCCTGTTACAGAGTAACTGCATTTTAACCTCCACATGTATTCAGAAGCTTCTACAGTAGTAAGTTTCCATATGGGTTTCCCACGTGTCTGAAAGAACTGAGGAACAAAGAAAGAAGAAGGATTAGGAAGAGAGCACATTAAAATTCCCACTCCCATTTGCCATATGGTTAAGTGTGCACTGCTAGTGGAATTCCCCAATTGTACACAGTTTAGTCTACCATCAGTGGGCAACTGGCCATACTATAAGCATCAAACCTGAGTGGGAGACAAAATCATGGTGCATTTGTTAGGGTAGAACTATTGTTTAGCTTACTCTTCTAGTACACATGACTGAAGTTTATCTGAAATTGTAGACAAGCCTTTCCTACCAACCAAATACTCTTTAGTTGTTTACAAACAGTTGTAAGTTGGGTTCCAAAGGATCCATCCATGAAGACAAACAGGAAGGGAATGAACTGGAATGCTTAAAACTTTGCTGCATAAACAGTTGACCAGTGACGGGCTGTGGACCATTCTAGCCAGGTGCTCCCCAGTCCTCTCACGCTTCCCATTTTCCATTCCTGGACACAGATCAGAATGAAAGTAATCAAGTTAGTAGGGTTTTTTCCCCCCTTGTTATTTAAAGCCAGGGTAGAAAAGCCATGCAAAATGTTTTCCTCATGTCTCAGCATAAACAAAAAGCATCCAAACTTTCGTCTTCACTTCAATAATCTGTAACCATCCTGAGGGAAGAGCAGGATAGGGTAAGTGGGGAAGGTCTTGTTTTACCACTTGGAACAAGGAGTCTGCCCTGTAATTAACCTAAAAATCTTCATAGTTGAGACAATGTACATAATATGCCATAGATTCATTTGTCCAAGTTTATCTCTATTCTCTTAGTCTGAAAATCAGTGGACTCTTGAACTTGGAACACAGTGAGAAAGCTACTATTTTCCCCTAATCTCAGGGTTTTTTTTTTTCTTTTGCTTGGTATGAATTTTTCTAGTTGCACTCCCAGTTTTGGCTCTTGTGATGAGGTCTTAGGGAGACCGTGTAGGAACCAGAGGCCAGAGATGTGATTCAAACACAGCTACTTCCCCAATAGATTTTCATGTAAGCCACATTTTCTCCTGTAAACTGGCCTCACCTGGTAACGTTGTGGTGTTCATGTGAAGATGAAAGGAATTAGAAAGTGAGCAGTATTTGGCAGGGTTTCTGTCACATAAGAAACGATTTGTTCATCTAGCTATTAGCTTCTTTTTTTTTTTCAGTAGAGGACTTGATTTAGTTTCATTTGTTTAGCTTTTACATTATTAACCAGTGTTTTCAACAGTGTTCTTAAGCAGGCACTAATTTTCAGCACTAATTCTGCCAGCTCCATCTTACTAAGGGATTACTGCTCAAGTCTATAATACACACTGCACGTTCCCCCGCCCACTAGCCATCCATTTCACTCCACTGTAAAATTCCCATCCTTCCTTCTTTCAGAGAGAGAGAGAGAGAAAGAGAGAAGAAGAGAAAGAGGGAAAGAGAGAGAGAGAGACAGAGAGACAGAGACAGTGGAAGAGACAGACAGAGGCAGAGAGAGACAGAGAGACAGAGACACAAAGAAAGAGACACAGAGAGATATACAGACACAGAGACAGAGAGAGAAAACAACTTGAGGGAGTCAGCTTTCTGTCCACCCATATGGGGTCCTGGAAATCAAGCTTAGGTTCCTCAGGCTTGGTCCCAAATGCTTTCATCCCCTGAATCTCCCACAAGACCCTCATTGGAGTGATGAGGAAATGATCCAGTGTGAAAAGTGTTTGCATACCGAGCAAAAGGACTTAAGTTTGTAATCTCAGCACCCACAAAAAAGCAAGGTAAAGGGGGCCCATGCTTGTAATCCCAGAGTTGGGAGGCCTAGACATCACTGCCCAGCCAGTTTATCTGCATCATTGAGTTCCAGTTTAGAAAGAGACTCTGTCTCAAACCATACCAGGTAGCTTAGTTTTACAATGAAGCTTAGTTGTTTAGTGGGTAAGATGTTTTTAGGTCTAGATAGATGTTTTAAGTTGATAATGACAAGATGTGATGGAGATTGGTTTACATTCAGAATTTTAGATGCACCAAGATAGGAAAGATGTTTTTTTCAAGGCTGTAAAATACAAATAACCAAAACACTGTGAATGTAGCATTATTATAATTCCTGATTGTGTCATGGTTCTTCTTGCTATAGGTAATCTATTGTATATATGTGTAATAATATAAATGTATATGTAAAAAATAAAAAATGTTAAAAAAATAAAAACATAGGAAGACACTCAATGCCAACCTCTGCCCTCCACATGCATGCACATAAAAGTGCACAGGCACACACATGTGCATTCCCCCAGTGCAACACACACACACACACACACACACACACACACCACTCAGGTTTTTATAAGTGATGGTTTCTTTTCACTTTCACATAGTCTGGCAGTGAAGGGCCTCTCTCTCCTCATATGGGCATTTCCAGAATCCTGAGACCTGAGTAGGTGCCAGAGTGAGATGAAAATGGTTGAACTAGCTCATTCTAAGTGTGTCACACCTGAGTGTGCCCCTCATATCTATCTAATGAACTGGCTTTTAAAAAGAAAAAATCAGGACTGGCCAGAGCCAATTTTTTTATACTGAAAACTGATGAATTCTCTCTAATATAGAGCTCTTCTTTCCCTGTTAGTATTGCAAGACTTTCTGCACACTCCAGGGTTTTGCTCCATTTGCTCTGGCCAGCTGCCTCTGTATTCTTTCCCACTGCAGCAATTGCAAGCATATTTCATTATACTGCTTTTGGCAGAGAGAATTGTTTCTTGATTAGTATCTGAGCCGAAAATTGTTTCTCAGTTGAGCAAAATTATCAAAGCTGTCCTAGACTTGTTTACAGTGGCTTGCTGTTTCCTCAGCCCCTTCTAAGGGCAGCTGCGGAGGCCCTTGCTAACTGATGAGTACATTTGCTGTGTGAGGCACCCTGTGACATTAATATACCATGTGCCTGATGGTTACTGGTCTAGGGAGGCGCGTCTACCCCAAGGCCATGTTTGAGCAAGGCAAGAAACCTATGGCTTGAATAGCCTGGCTCAAAAAAAAAATTATTTTTTATTTTTTTATTTTTTGGGAAAATAGCCAATCAGATCCATCTCTTTGGAATTTAGAATTTGGAAACAGACCTGCCTAAGGCAGTTAAACTCAGGGACGTGTATCAAATGTGTTCATGAAGAGTTGCTATTGTGTAGTGGGGGCTGAAATAATCACCTGAGGTTTGCAAGCTGAAGCAGGAATGAATCCATAGGAAAGAGATAGATGAAGTAGCTGGCAAAACACAGGGAGAGATGCACGAGAAGATGTTTTTTATAGAGCAAGGAAGAAGGCTAGGGTCTGAAGGCTCTTCTGGTATAATCCCTGTAAATTTCAACTGCAAAGCTGTTCTCTGTCTCTCTATCTTTCTTTCTCTCTCTCTCTCTCTATCTATATATATATATATATATATATATATATATATATATATATATATATCCTTAAAACACTGTCTACAGACATGTTTGTACCTTTGTGAAAATGAATCTCTGTTTATCAAAGAAAGCAGTATCCTTCCTATGAAACTCGAGGGAGGCTAGGTCCAGTCCATGTTTGCTCTTTGGTTGGTGGTTCAGTCTCTCTGAGCCCACATGGGCCAGGTTAGTTGATTCTGTTGTTCTTACTGACTGTCAATCTTTTTTTTTTTCTTTTTTCTTTTATTAATTTATTCTTGTTACATCTCAATGTTTATCCCATTCCTTGTATCCTCCCATTCCTCCCCCCCCCATTTTCCCATTATTCCCCTCCCCTATGATTGTTCCTGAGGGGGATTACCTCCCCCTATATATTCTCATAGGGTATCAAGTCTCTTCTTGGCTACCTGCTGTCCTTCCTCTGAGTGCCACCAGGTCTCCCACTCCAGGGGACATGGTCAAATGTGAGGCACCATAGTACGTGAGAAAGTCATATCACACTCTCCACTCAACTGTGGAGAATATTCTGACCATTGGCTAGATCTGGGAAGGGGTTTAAAGTTTACCTCCTGTATTGTCCTTGGCTGGTGCCTTAGTTTGAGCGGGACCCCTGGGCCCAAATCTGCCTATCATATTGTTCTACTTGTAGATTTCTAGGACCCTCTTTATCATTTTATTTTGCTATTCTCCCATGCGTCTCTCATTTAGAGTCCCAATAGGATGCCTTCCCCTCTGTCCCAGTTTCCTGGTAAGTGAAGGCTTTCGTGGGACATGCCCCTTGGGCTAGTATGCAGATATAAGTGAGTATATACCATTTGATTCTTTCTGCTTCTGGGTTAACTCACTCATTATGATCATTTCTAGCTCAATCCATTTATCCACCAATTTCGGGAATTCCTTGTTTTTAATAGCTGAGTAGTATTCCATAGTGTATATGTACCACAGTTTCTTTATCCACTCTTCTACTGAGGGACACTTAGGCTGTTTCCATGTTCTGGCTATTATGAATAAGGCTGCTATGAACATGGTTGAGCAAATGTTCTTGTTGTGTGCTGGAGCATCTTCTGGGTATATTCCAAGGAGTGGAATAGCTGGGTCTTGAGGAAGCCCTATTCCCATTTTTCTGAGATAGCACCAGATAGATTTCCAAAGTGGCTGTACTAGTTTGCATTCCCACCAGCAATGAAGGAGTGTTCCTCTCTTCCCACATCCTCGCCAGCATGTGGTGTCGCTTGAGTTTTTGATCTTAGCCATTCTGATGGGTGTAAGATGGAATCTCAGAGTTGTTTTGATTTGTATTTCCCTGATGACTAAGGAGGTTGAGCATTTCTTTAAGTGTTTCTCAGCCATTTGATACTCCTCTGTTGAGAATTCTCTGTTTAGTTCCAAGCCCCATTTCTCAATTGGGTTATTCGGTTTGGTGATGTTTAATTTCTTGAGTTCTTTATATATTTTGGATATTAGACCTTTGTCAGATGTAGGGTTGGTGAAGATTTTTTCCCCTGACTGTCAATCTTTTAAGTGACCATCAAGCTATAGTTACTCTTCCTGTCTATAAAGTCTGTCCAGAATATGTACTAAAGATTTACCTACCTGCTTCCTTTATATGAACACTAAGCCTCCTCAATGCCAATTTTCTCCATTCAGACACTGCAAAAAATTTATTCAGTTAAGAATTATACCACACAAGGATATGAAATAAACTCACACAGCTATTAAAACATGACTTACCAGAATAAAAGGTAGTTAGAATGTCATTCAAGACAGACTATGTGATTATTTGGTATGTATCAAAGTAAGTTAATGAACATCCACTGATGCCTAGGCTGGGCATTAGTCCCCCAGTATGTGTTCATTTTGTACCTAAAAGTTTGGCCTATGTGACTGGCTTCTCCATATTCATGTTACCTCCAGACCATAGGAGCCATAATTCTTCTGTTTGTATGAGTTCTCCTTTTGTATAGCCCACATATAACTGAGGCCAGCATTTATATTGATATGCCAGGCTTATTTCACTCATTCATTCTTATGTTGTTCATCTACATTGTCACAAATGATACCATTTCCTTTTTAAAAATTTTTTTATTAATTTATTCTTGTTACATCTCAATGGTTATTCCATCCCTTGTATCCTCCCATTCTTCCCTCCCTCCCATTTTCCCCTTAATCATTTGTATGTCTTCTTCAGAGGAACATCTACGCATGCTCATTGTCTGATGTAAATTAGGTTATTTATTTATTAATTGTGCATTTTATATTTACAATATTTTTCTCACAATGTGGTAGCTTTATAATTATGTTGTTTTTTAATGTGTATGAGTGCTCTATCTGCATGTACATCTTCATGTGACATAGGGCATTATATATGGTTGTGAACTGTCATGTGGTTGCTGGGAATGGGAATTCAACTCAGGACTTCTGGAAGAGCAGTCCGTGTTCTTAACTGCTGAGCCGCCTCTCTAACCCAGTTGTTGATTCTTTTGATACACCAGAATAAATTGTCTTTAATTTAATGCAATCCAAATAGTACACTTTGCCTGAACTTTTAGTATTAAAAAAAAAAACAAAAAACAAAAAAAACTATGGTTAGGATTAATGTCATCAGGTTGTCTAGGCTCCATGTCTTCATTTTCTTCAGGGTTTGAATTTACATTTAAATCTTTAATCTGTTTTGTCTTATAGTTTCTATATGGTTCAAAAAAAGCAACTAATTTTAATCTTTTGCAAGCAGCGATTCAGTTTTCTCAAGACCATTGGAGACTTTTCTTTCTGTGAATTCCTGGTTTATTTGTCAAAGATTTCCTGACAACATGTGATGGAGTTATTTTTGTGCTCTGTTTACTTCTCATTGTTCTGTTGTTGCTTTTTATATCAACTGAATAATTGCAGCTTTGTGATTGTATTAGTCCATGTTCACTAGAGTAACAGAACTTATAGAATGAATCTCTCTCTCTCTCTCTCTCTCTCTCTCTCTCTCTCTCTCTCTCTCTCTCCAAACACACACACACACACACACACACACACACACACACACACACACACACACACACAGATAGACACACTCCACTCCAGGTCTTTTTTCTTTTTTTAAATATTTTTTAATTTGTTTAAATTTTTTTTTTATTAATTTATTCTTGTTACATCTCAATGTTTATCCCATCCCTTGTATCCTCCCATTCTTCCCTCTCTCCCATTTTCCCATTATTCCCCTCCCCTATGACTGTTCCTGAGGGGGATTACTTCCCCCTGTATATGCTCATAGGGTATCAAGTCTCTTCTTGGTAACCTGCTGTCCTTCCCCTGAGTGCCACCAGGTCTCCCCCTCCAGGGGACATGGTCAAATGTGAGGTGTGTAAAATAAACTACCTACAACAAGAAGAACCATGAAGCAATCAGGAATTATATAAATGTTATATTCTTAGCATTTTGGTTATTTGTATTTGGCAGCTTTGTAGAGAACATCTTTCCTATCTTGGTGCATCTAAAATTCTGAATATAAATCAATATCTATCATAACTCATCATTATCAACTTAAAACATCTATCTAGACCTAAAAACATCTTAAGCTCTAAACAACTAAGCTTAATTGAAAACTAAACTATCTGGTCTTCAACCCTATCAGAGACTTGAGAAGGAATAAAATTAGTTATCTGAGTAGACAGGAAGTGCAGGTTAGCAGCTTCCCAAATGAGAAGATGACTGAGACAGTGCTACCTGAGCAGTCACCCAAAACTCTCTATAAAGTTGGAGTATCATCTTCAGCCCAATATATCTTACAGACATATTTGTGAAGCAGGAACTATTGAGGACTTACTTACCCTGTCTTGGCAGAGCTTGGCTGTCGACTCTTCCTGCATCCAAGCTTGCCCCCTTTTAGGCAGAATTCTGTCTGTGGTAGAAATGAGGACATTTTGCCTAGTTGTTTGTTTGCCACATTTGAAGCCATCTCCATAAGGAGGTTCTTTGATGCTCATCATCCCCTTTGAGGTAGGCTGGCACACTCCAGGTCTTTAATCCAGATCTAATCTGGGCCCTGCCCTCTGCTGGGATCCTGTATAATGATATGGAAGATGGAAGCTTTTACTCATTTTCTGCTTGCTCTCACCTCACTAGAAAGTCCATTTCTTCATTGGTGTAAGAGCCTAGTTCTTTCAGAGTCTAATATACGCTGATGACAGAGACATCCAGAGTCTTGTACTGAGCAACTGTTGGATTCTTGGATTTTCCATTCATAGCAGCCATTCTTGGGTTAGCTGGATCATATCCTATAAGATCTATCTATCTATCTATCTATCTATCTATCTATCTATCTATCTATCTACCTATCTCTATATATCTTATATATCCATATTAGTCTAATAAATCCATAGGACACATATATACATATATATGTAAAAGGGATTTATTAGAATCCACCCCGCCCCTCACACACACACACACACACACACACACACACACACACACACACACACACACACGAGATGGCAAGATTTGCCTCTTTGGTTCCTGTTCTAGTCCTACATTTTTCACTTGTAGATATTCCCCACTTTGAGTTTTTTTTTTTTTTTTTCACTATATTTCTTTCCGTTTTCACATTGTGAACTGTTTTAGTCATTTATTTCTACTGGGTTTTTTTTTTTTTTTTTTTTTTGGTTTTCATAAATTTCTTGAAGGAATTTATTCATTTCCTCTTTAAGGACCTCTATTATACTCATAAGGCTATTTTAAGGTCCTTGTGTTCAGCTGTGTTGCAATACTCAGGGCCTGCTGGGTTCTAGTTGAGACGTATTGTCCTGGGCTGTTACTGATTTTGTTTTTATGCTGGCTTCTAGGCATTTAGGTTTGAGAAGATTGTAATTCTAGGTGCCGATATCTCCTTTGTCTTTTTTTGGTGAGTGTTTGGTACCTTGGTTTCAGTGGCTCTCTCTAGTTCTTAGGAGAGTACGGTGGCTCTGTGTTCCTTGATAGGAAAATTTTCTGGGTTCCTGAGAGTTCTGGTCACTGGGGCTTCCAGGTAAAATGTTTATCTAGATATTGAGAACTGTCACTAAGGAATGGGGGAGGGCTTGGGACCAGAGGCTGGGGAAGTTCATAGGAAAGAGGAAAGCATCAGAATCCATTGAATCTCCTAGAAATGGAGGCAGAAAGCAATCAAAACCACAGCATAAGGCCTACTACAGAGCTGGGGATGAGAGTGGTGGGTTGAATTTGGAGGAATGGAGGAAGAAGGGAAGATCTGCAGTTAGTCTACCTAGTTCAGCTTTCTAGAGTGGCATACAGGTTCCCAGAGAATGCCTATTTGATTTCGGGACTGGACTAAACCACTGTGTGGGGCGGGGGTAGGTGGGTTTGGAGGGGAAGATCTGTGTGGTCCACCGGAGGTGGGAGCTGAGGTGCAGGGAAGAGTGGGTGCAGCCTGTGGTCTTCTGCAGAGGGAGGGATGAGATTGGGGCATGGGATTTGCAGAAGAGAAGGAATAAGTGAAAGTCTGCAGTTAGCCTATTTGCTTTCCTGGTCAGAGTGGACTGTAGGATCCCAGGGATTGCCTGCCTAAACTGGGATGTGGGGTAATGCAATGAATGTAAAGAGTTAGGAGGTGAAGATCTGTGCAGACCACTGGAGTGTGTGTGTGTGTGTGTGTGTGTGTGTGTGTGTGTGTGTGTGTGTGTGTGTGTGTAGTGTCTGCAGCATGTAGTCTGCTACAGAGCTCGGGAGAAGACTGGAAATTAGTTTTGATGATCTCAAAGAGAAGTGAAAGCTCCCAGCTTGTCTGCTTCCCTGGCTGGAATGCTCTATGGGATTTTCATATGTGTTTAAAATTTCTTTTTTTTTTTATGTAATATATGTGATATATATTACACACATATATAATACATATTTTATTTTTTTTAATTTTTTTTATTAATTTATTCTTGTTACATCTCAATGTTTATCCCATCCCTGTATCCTCCCATTCCCTCACCCCCCATTTTCCCATTATTCCCCTCCCCTATGATTGTTCCTGAGGGGGATTACATTCCCCTATATGGTATCAAGTCTCTTCTTGGCTACTTGCTGTCCTTCCTCTGAGTGCCACCAGGTCTCCCCCTCCAGGGGACATGGTCAAATGTGAGGCACCAGAGTACGTGAGAAAGTTCGAGGAAAAAATAATGCCTTGCCTTCAATGGATCGGGATCCATTGCTTTATTTCTCGTAACTACCCAAATTATCACTCCCATAAATCCAAGTGCCCTGAGAGCATATTGAAAATCTTTAAGGAGCTACTTGGGGTCACATTGTTAAAGCAATAGAATCACTTTCACAGACTCTAGCTGCTTGGAACTTATTTAGCGCCATGGGCTGTGGGCTGTTTAGGTTGAGGTCAGCCATTATGACGTGCACATTTCTACTTCAATTAATTTTCCTAATTTTTCAAGTTTATATATTTAAATTGATGATAACATCAGGGTTTATATGTAGTAGTTAATCATACCATAATCTACTATTTTCAAATCTTTACAAAGAATAGATTAAAAAATACAACAATGTATTTCTTCCATAGCAGTAGTTTAAAAGAAGGAGAATATTTACTGCTGGAAATTGGCTCTTATAATCCTTATACTCAATTATACCTTGTGGGTGTCTTTGTCTATTTTGTGTGGCTATAACAAAAAACCCAAAACTTGGAAACTTTTTATAGCAATCAGGTTTAGAGGACCAAAAACTGTGGTATTAGCTGCTTCTTGACTCTGTTGAAGGCTTTTTAGGTATATTACAACATAGTCAAATGACATTATGGTGGGACTCCATGTTAGAGGGAGTGTTCACATAGTGAAAGAAGAAGCCAAAGAGTGGGGCATCGCAAAGTTCCCTCTTTTTCTAACAACTTTCTCTTGAGAAAACTGGTACCTTTCTTACTAGGTTTAAACTACTTCTGAGACACAGCATTTAGTATTCATGAGAGTAGCACCCTGGTGACTCAATTACTTTCCATAAAGGCTCTATTTTGTAAAGGTTGCACTATGTAAACACTGACAAACTGAAGACCAAACTTTAAGCACATAAACCTCTTGAGGACAAACCACTCCCAAAGCATTGCTGTGGGTCCTCTGATTTTCACCATCTCTAGACAGCCAAAGAGAAGAAAGATCCCACAATGGTTTGTCAAGAAATCATACTCACATTGCACCTTCTCATGTTCTGAAGACTCTTGTGACATTGCTACATGAAGAACAAACACGTGTCATTCATAGTATGTCCATAGAATTTACAGCTATAACTCTGTTGAATATTTCTTAGGAAACTGAAGTTTCTAGTTCAACACAGTTAAGGTCTTCATGCAAAGAAGTCAAATCAGTTCATGTATTGTATATATCTACACAACATAAGCACAGTATTAATTGTTGATATATTTCCTTTCATTTTCCTTGTTAACACCCCACCCCCCAGTTCTGAGGATTTTGTACATGTTAAGCAAGTTTTCTGCTAGTGAACTGTACTGACAATTTGTAAACAAATGGGTGTGGAAGGAACTTTGTACACATTGCTGACACCTCATTGCTTACATACCTGTTTTACTTTTTCTTTTAAAAAGTTTTTATTGTTGACAAGGCATATTACATCAAGGTTTTTATTACACATATTTACTACATGTGCTACATATTCCTCCAATTTCTTTTAAAGCAAATTTATCTGTTTTTATTTATGTGCATTGAAGGATCCATTCTTTACCTTTTTGTTCTTTCTCTTTCTGAAATTTCTTGGCAGGAGATTTCAAAAGACAGATACAGCAGATGAATACATAAAGAAAAAGAGGTATATACACACAATGGAATTTTATTCAGTCATAAAGAAAATGAAACTGGCAGGAAAATTGATGGACTGGAAGCTAGTATACTAGTGAGGTAACTTAGACTCTGAAAGATGAGCAGTACATGTCCTCTCCAATGTTCAGACTAGATCCTAATTGCTACACATTGCATATTTAAGAAGGGCATGAGGGGAGGGGGCTAGAATACATGTGAATGAGATCAGGTGGAATATTAGACTGCAATAATACAGCTTGGTTGAGAGTCAGGGAAAATGGTGGGATGAACAGGGAGAATATTACCCAAAAATCACATATTAAAGTAAATGTCATAAAGAAACTTGTTACTCTACATGGGTGACTCTCAGCTTTCTTAATATTGTAACCTATTAATGTAATTTTTTACTTTGTGATGATCTCCAACAATACAATTATGTTTGTTCCTATTTCATAACTGTAATTGCTACTATTCTGAGTCATAGTATAAATACCTGTGTTTTCTGATGGTTTTGAGTGTCTCTTTTGTTGATTCCCAAAACGGTTCTGACCCACATGTGGTTTGAGAACCACTGCTCCATATACTAAAAAGAAATAAGATAGCTACAATTACCCCTGATCCTAGTGAGGGGACCTTATAACTTGGTTTATTAGGTGGCAAGCCTCCTTTCCTCACTATGTTCATCCTTCCCTTCACGTATGTTCATCCTGGGATCTGTGACTTGCCGTGGAGCACAACAGGAATACAACGTGTAGTTTCTGGCCCTAAGATTCTTGAGGCTTCCACTTTCATCCTTGGAAGGACTCTTTGCCTAGACTAACAAATGATGAAAAGGAGACTCAGAATGTCAAGTAGACAGATGGGTTACATGGAGACCAACACTAAGAATCTAAGCCCTACAACAATGGGCATAATTTCTAGGCCCTTCTAGCCCTTGTTTAGAACCCACCCTGCCAACATTCCGTGGAATGAGAGATAAGATATGTCCTATGAACCTTGTTCACATTCCTGAGCTTCAAAGCTATGAATAATGTTGTGGAGGTTGTTTTAAGCATCTGAGCGCTGGAATGGGACTGTATGCAGCAATAATTGCTGGAACTTTTTGTATCCCCCTTGACCTCACCTATCAGTCCTGGGAAGAATCATATGGAATGCATTGTTTTTGGTGTTTTTCCACAGAGCAATCTCCTGGTTACACAACAGTCGTAGCTGAATTAATTGCGCCGTGTATGTCTCTAGAAAATATCTCAAGATTAGTCTGATAAAGTTCTGCAACTGTTAGTGCGATTTTGAAAGGCAGCTTTGTTATGACTTGATGTTTGAATTCATGGCATAATACAAGTCGCCAGATTATATAAGGCCATGGGGCTGCTAATGCAAGTCTCCCTCAAATGCCCCTGAAAGTTGGTCAAGCCATAGTCTTGTCACCAGCCTTAGAGAGGGTCACTATCACAATAGAGATTGGAAGCAGACAGGAATAAAAGCAATGGAGGGATGAGAAGAATGACAGTGCGACCACAGCAGGCCTTAAGGTAGTTTAATGTACTTGTTCTAAAGCTTGGTTTGGGATTTTCATTTTAGAGTAAAAATAAAAATGATGAAATAGCTGGGTGTAGTGGCGCATGTCTTTTATTCCAGCAATTGGCAGGCAGAGACAGGCAGATCTCTGTGATTTTGAGGCCAGCCTGGTATACAAAGCTAGTCCAGGAGAGCTAGGACTCTGTTACATAGACAAACCCTGTCACAAACACCCAAAACAACAACAACAACAACAGCCAAAATATAAACAAACAAACAAACAACACACACACACATACACACCCCAAACAAAAAAGATGAAATAAAGCAATAAAAATCATATGGGAGTGATAGCATAAAGTCTGCTCTTTACTGTCTACAATGAAAGAAAAATAAAAAGTTGAAACAAATATTAAATCATATTTAGAACAAAATGTGACACCAATATACCAAATAATTTCCATGTTTTTGTGATGAATAAAGTAAAAGAAGGAAGATATTTTCTGAGTAAAATATATTTCGAAAGAAATGTGTGCTTAATAAAAATGCCTTCCCCAACCCCTTCCTCTGTCCTGAAGATAGGTGAGTCATACATCAATGAAAAGAATTGAATTGCTAAAAAGAGGTTTTGGTCACTTTCCTTTAAATAATTAAATTTAACCTTTTGATTGGTTGGAAATGGCTTGCTATCATTACTTATCTGGCACACCGGGGAAGTTGTGCCTTCTTTATCTGTCTTTATTTATTCCATTAGTGTATCAATAACAGCAGCCTGTATTGCATAAGCATCAGGGCTGCCTAATTTTTTTTTCAGAAGAAAGTCATTCATTCGGCTGCCTTCCTCAGAAAGAGCCATGTTCTCAGCTGCGTTGTGGCAGGAAGCCAGAGAAGCAATTTCCTTTCCTTTAAACGGGGTTGGAAAGCATATGATTGTATCAGGAAGAGGCATTTCAGCTTTCAAGGTGAAAGAACACTTGCTTCTTTTAAAGATACAGCTAGAAATAAGATACAGTAGTGAAAGACAGAGGGCTGGCCAATTAAACAAATCCAGGAAGGGCGGGACATAGTCTGTCTACAGGCTATCTCAAACAAGTTAGCAGAGCAGGATAACGATAGCACCTTTTCCAAATCCTGTACTACTTTGCTCAACTTTTCATCTTGTTTTTACGTACATTTTGTCTAACATGTAGTGAAAGTATATTATTTTGAAGTGTAATGGTATATTTTGATTTATGTAGTCATTAGGAAATGATCAAACAGAAGGATTTATCTATCATGAAAAAATTTCCTTTGTTTATGATTAGAATGTTAAAGATTCTCACTTCACCCAGCTTTCTTTAAAATTATATATTTTTTATTATTTTAAACAATTTTTAAATTTAAATCTATTTTGATCAGATTCTTCCCCTCCCCCAATTCCTTCCAGATTGTCTCCCCCTTCCTACCTATCCAACTTTAATTTCTTTCTTAAAACAAACAAATAAAAAAATCAATACCATCCCCGCCCCCAAAAAAACCCCAAGACAAAAAATAAAACAACATTCAAAGAGGAAAACAAACAAAACAAAGAAACAAAACCACTAAACTGTAATGAAACAGAGGCACACACACAGACACACACACAAAACAAAACCCAAAAAACTATGGAGTCCATTATCTGTTGGTGACCTACTGAATAAGAGGTCGGCCCAGGAGTGGTTGATGTACCCAGTATCACTTGGAAAGACTTTTTAGACCTCAAAAAGTGCTGGTGTAATTGTCATTACTTAGAAGGTCTTGAATTTGTCTTCCTGTCTCAAACTGATAGTAAATACTTACCTGAGGGGTTAAAATTTAAGATAAAATTATAATTAATCTTAATTCCTGTCTTAATTTAAATGAGAAGTATTTCTTTTTTATTTTATGTGTATTAGTGTTTGACTGTATGCATGTATATGTGTGTGTATGTATATGTATGTGTGACTGGTGCCCTCAGAGGCCAAAGGAGAATTTTAGAGCTCCTGGAACTGGAGCTGCAGATGGTTCTAAGCTATCACTTGGGTGCTGGGATTCAGATCTGAGTCCTTGGTAAGAGCAACACGTGCTCCTATGCCCCAAGTCATCCATCTCTCTAGACCCAAAATTTCAAATGGAAGAAATTATGGAGGCTTTTCGAGCTCTAGGATAAAGGAATAACAGATGCTGAAATTATTTTTAGTTGTGATGACTCTAAGAGTAAGTGAACATGTCCAAAACATCTAAAAACATTTATGTTTTTCATTTTATATTTAATTTTTAGTTAGTAATGCTCAATAGATCTGAAATACAAAGGTGTTACTTCTTCTTTCTCCCCTTTCTCTTCCTCCCTCCCCCCTCTCTTCCTTTTCTCCTTCCTTCCTTCTTTCCTTTCTTCCTTCCTTCCTTCCTTCCCTCCCTCCCAGAAACAGGGTCACTCAGTTTAGTCTGATCTCAAAGTCACTATGTAGGCACAGCTGACCTTGAATTCCTCCTTATCCTCTTTGGATTATAGGCAGGTCTCACCCGTTTGTTGCCGGTTTTCTTGATGGCAACCCTTCTGATATGAGAAAATTAGAATCTCAGTGTATTTTAATTTTAATTTTCCTGATGGATAATAATGCTGAGTACTTTGATCACGTGTGTGTGTGTGTGTGTGTGTGTGTATGTGTGTGTGTGTGTGTGTGTGTGTGCGCGCGCACATGTGCTTACATGTGGATATCAGAAGTGGACATTGATTTCTGTGTCCTCTATGCTCGTTCCCCATTCATCTTGGTCATTGTTTATTTTTAAGACAGGTGAAACTTGTGATCATTAATTCTGACAAACTTGCTAATGAACCCTAAGTATCTTTTTGTCCTGACTCCCCACCATTAGGAAGGGAAGCACAGTGCTTTCCCACTTTTTTTTTTTTTTTTTGAATGAAAATGGGTTCAGGGACATCAAATCCAGTTCTCATACTTACATGACAAATACTTTATCACTTGAACCATCTTCCTAGTCTCACATTTTCAAATAGTTATTCATCATTTGTGTTTCCTCCTTTGAGAGGGAAGAAATTAATTGTTAATTTGTAGGATTTTTTTTACTCCTGCAGCTCGAGTCCTTCACAAAACATTCTTGCTTTTGCATCTTGAAATGCTTTGCCTATGCTTCCCAATAGCAGTTTTATAGTTTTGAGCCATACATTAGGGTATTTGATACATTATGAATTAAGTATTTTTGTGTAAGATCAGAGATATAGATAGAATTTCATTGTGTTGCATGTAGACATCCAATTTCCTCACATTATTTGTTAAGAATGATTTATTTTATTTTATTTTTTTTAAGAGGGATTTAAAAAATATGTATTTTATTAATTTATTCATATTACATCTCAGTTGTTATCCCATCCCTTGTATCCTCCCATTCCTCCCTCCCTCCCGCTTTTCCCCTACTCCCCTTCCCTATGACTGTGACTAAGGGGGGCCTCCTCCCCCTGTATATGCTCATAGGGTATCAAGTCTCTTCTTAGTAGCCTGCTATCCTTCCTCTGAGTGCCACCAGGTCTCCCCATCCAAGGGATGTTGTCAAATATGGGGCACCAGAGTTCGTGTGTAAGTCAGTCCCCGCTCGCCACTCAATTGTGGAGAATGTCCTGTCCATTTGCTAGATCTGAGTAGGGGTTTGAAGTTTACTGAACGTATTGTCCTTGGCTGGTGCCATAGTTTGAGCAGGACTCCCACGCCCAGATCTGCCCATCATAATGTTCTTCTTGTAGGTTTCTAGGACCCTCTGGATCCTCCTATTTCCTCATTCTCCCATGCTTCTCTCACTTAGAGTCCCAATAGCATGTCCTCCCCTCTCTCCCATTTTCCTGGGACATGCCCCTTGGGCTAGTGTCCAGATATAAGTGAGTATATACCATTTGAGTCTTTCTGTTTCTGGATTAACTCATTCATTATGATTATTTCTAGTTCAATCCATTTGTCCAGAAATTTCGAGAATTCCTTGTTTTTAATAGCTGAGTAGTATTCCATAGTGTA
Organism: Acomys russatus; assembly: GCF_903995435.1. Lineage (NCBI taxonomy): Eukaryota > Metazoa > Chordata > Mammalia > Rodentia > Muridae > Acomys > Acomys russatus. The sequence goes on from NC_067154.1 coordinate 46,757,426, forward strand.
AATGTACCACAGTTTCCTTATCCATTCTTTAAGAGGGATTTTTTAGTGTATGTTTTTGACATTCTTGAAATGGTATCCTTTTGTCTAATATATTTTATACATTCTTTCTTCATGATGTGTCACCTTCAACAAAACTCCTGTAATTCTTAAATTTCTATATGGACTATTCCGTTCTTCACTCTGGTAAGTTTGCTGGGTACGACATCATCTTCAACTTGTAAATGTGTGTATTGAGAAGGAGAAACAGGGGAGTTAGAACAACAGAATGTGAACTGTACATTAGGGAAGCAAGGCCTCAAGTTCAATGCTGGAAACGTAAACCAACCTCAAAGTAAGTAGTAGCTCTTGGCCTCACTGAGAAAACCTCAAAGAGGCTAGAGCTCACGCATAAAATAAGAGGGAGGAATTTATTATGTCTTTTTTTTTTTTTAGTAAATAGATTGTGTAGCTCTATTGAAAAATTGTGAAATTCTCTGATAATAAAATAGTCTAAATGCCATAATGCTTATATTTCGTAATCTATTACATAAGTTCAGGGTGTGAAATTTGCATAGTCGTCTGTGATTATGGAATAGTTCCAAAGGGTGCCGTATGGCAGTCTCTCAACTGCTGTGTAGTTAGTGGTAACATCACTTGGCTTGTTTTGCATGTGGGATAGATCACTCCGTTCACACTCAATAATACTATTTATTATCCAACAGCATCCATCATCCTGCCATTTCCTGAAAGTTTTTTCCTCTTTTATCCATTTAACAACACCCATCATGCAGTATTTGCTATTGCTCCCATTTTTTTTTTTTTTTTTTTTGCTAAAACAACTATATTTGCTTCTACTACTGGTTTTTAAAATTTAACATACACAGAAAACTATATTATAGGGGTTGGAGAGCTCGCTTAGTGGTTGGGAGCACTTTATAGTCTTGCAGAGGACCTGGGTTTGGTTCCCAGCATCCACATGGTGGCCTCCAACAACTGTAACTGCATTGCTAAAGGATCTGACATTCACTTTGACCTTCAGGAATACCAGACAGGCACAGGCACAGGTACATTCATGCATGTAGGGAAAACATTTATATACAAAATCCCAAATAAATAAATATAAAAGGGAAAGAAGAGAAAGTACACTCTATCGCATCTATAGACACTGAGCAGTTTTCCCAGGTAGTTATCCCCCAGACTGTAATGTGAAAAGGCCATTTGTGTCACATAATGACTGAAATGGATATCATATTCCCATGGCTCAGAAAAAAAAAAAAACCATTCAATTAAAAGAGTTATCAAGGGTCACTTTTCTCAATGAAATATTGACTATTTAGAAGGCATTTGAAGCTTTATGGATTTCTTAAGGAAAATACTAACAACCTTTGTAAAAGTAACTTTTATTTCCCAGATGTAATTGTTGTCTTGGAAGCTTACTGCCTCCATCTGCTAACCTAGGGCTGGTCCTGGAAGCTTCTAGCCTCCATACAATCTAATCTAGGCCTAGAGTGTTTTTAGCCCCTGAGATATACTGGTGAGTAAGCTCAGCCTTTCTAGCTTTTTCTGAACTCTGGCTGGCTGTTGTGGCACAAACTCCTCTTTTAGCTGACTGGCTCAATCTGACGTCTCTCCAGGCCTCTGACTGAATTGCTCTGCTTGGCCTCATACTAACTATAGCAAACTGTTATAATCTTCTATTTCCTCATTCCCTGGCTGATTCTGCCTTCACCTATGTATAGCTAGTTCTCTCTTCAACCTGTCTTTGTAAAACTGTCCCAATAAAACTGACTCTGAATCCTGTGAACTGAACTCCCACAAATTTAACTCCACTGCTCTCTGCCTCTCAACTTATTCTCAACTAAACTGACTCAAATTTAGAGACCAGCATGCCTCTGTCTCCTGAGTTCTGAGATTAATGGCATGTACCACCACATCTGGACCTAAGCTTTTCTCTTCTTGTAACTTGCTCTATAGCAGGCTGGCTTTGAACTCAGAGATACCCTTGCTTCTGTCTCCTGAGATTAAAGGCATGTCTCTATTCCAACCAGATCTCACACACCTAGAAGTTCTTCGGATGTGATCTCTTGTCAGAGCAGCCACATTCTGAATGAAAATTCCTCTACATATCTTAAAGAGACTCTTAAAATTTCTTGGGAAAAAAAATGGACAGAGTCTGACCTAAAAGATTGCAGACATAGTCCAATTCAGAAAATTGTAATTGTTGAAGTGGTCAGTTCAGTGAGAGAATGCCAAGTCCCAGTGAAGAAGTGGCCAGATGTACTCAAAAAAATCTGCCTTATATGCCTTATCTTAAAGCTGATCTTGAAGAAGAATCTGAACTGAATAGTACTGTGTTCTGAGTTTTCAGTTCTTTTCAAAGACTATGAGATGGGGTCTTGGTCCCTAGAAAGGCACTATGAAGGTAGTTAAATCTTTAAGAAGTAGAACCTAGTAGGAAGCTTTTGAATCATGGAGGATGTGACTCCAAGAGGATTATGAACCTCCAGCTGCTTCCTCACCCCACCTTTTGTGTCTCCTCCTGGCCATAAGGTGAGTGGTTTAGTTCTATTACACACCATGCTGGTGGGCTCTTTGGCATAGGCCCAAAGCAACAGAATTAATCGATCACAGGTGGAACCTCCAAAACCACGGGCTAAAATAACTCTTTTCTCTCTATAAGTTCAACCTCAGACATTTAATCACAATAACATCAAATTATCAACATACAGATATTCCGAGGTGGGTGAAGAATGCAATTCCTGAATGGTGACGGAACAGATGGTGTAAGTGAGGATGTGGAGGAAATGTATTGAGGTTGGACCATATGAGTGGGGTGTACAGTAAGAGATAAAGTGGAATAGATGGCTAAGGGGTTTGCTCCAGAAGGCTGTGTGCTGAATGGTTTGGAATTTGTTTTGAAGGTAATGAAAAGCAATTGTAAGATTTCAAGCCATTGAGGAAACTAATGAGGGGGCCTCGGCCTGGTTAAATAAGCCTAACTGACTCCGTGGCAGGCTTCATTTCCTCACGGAGCCAGCATAGGCCTACGTTTCTGTTTCTCAGAAATAGAAACTTCAGTTACGGGACAAACCACAGAAAACAGGCAACCAGTCAGAGTCAGCCAAGACTTCTGGCCAGTGGAGATAAGATTGCTCAGCTGTTGGTTTAGCGAGGACCTAACTCAGGACTAACTCCTGACTTGGCACCAGCCAATCCCCAATGCACCGGAACCCGCGCTTCCAATCTACACCAATGGAAATAGAGATCATCTAACTGTACCTGAAATTCCCCTAACTGGCTTTAAATGGAGCCTGCAAGCTCACTTCAGGGTTGCTGTTCTACCTCAGTGGTGAATTCTGCACGCTGGACTTCTGCAGAAACAACCACTCTTTGCTGTTTACAAACTGTCTGAGTCGGGGGCGGGGGGTGTCTTTCTTTCAGCAAGTTTCAGATCCTAACACTAAGATTTTTATTTTAGTTTATATCTTTCTGACACCAGTATAGGAGATGCACTGGAGATGTGGCATACATGAGGGAAGATCCAGAGGGAAGGGAGTTCCAGAACAGCCAAGGCTGTTAGGCTGTTACACAAAGAAATCCTGTCTTGAAAAACCAACAAAACAAAACAAAAAACAACGCAAACAAACAAACAAACAAACAAAAATCCCAAGCCAAACTGTCCCCCCCCCCCAAAAAAAAAAACCCCAAAAACCGACCACCAACAAAAAAACTCATCAGAGACTTGACAAGGAATAAAAATTAATTATCTGAGTAAATCAGAAGTGCAGGTCATCAGCTTCCCAAGTGAGAAAATGACAGAGACAATTTGCTGCCCGGACAGTCACCGAACACTCTCTATAACATTGGAGCATCATCTTCAGCTTTTTGGTCCAGTATATCTAACAGACATATTTGTGAGGCAGGAACTATTGAGGACTTGATTAGGGGCTAAGATGTTTTCAGGTCTAGATAGATGTTTTAAGTTGATAAAGATGAGATATGATAGATATGGATTTACATTTAGAATTTGTAACTGCTGGCTATCTAACTTCTGCGTCTTTAAAAAATAAGATAGTTTGATTTAGTAAAATCAATATCTGTGGGCTACAAGTTAAACTTAACCACATACACATTCATAATTGATTTTTTCCTAATGTTATTACCTGTTATCCAAAATTGTTTCCTTTCTCTTAAGGTTTTTTTTTTTTTTTTTTTTTTTTTCCTGCTTTATGTTGGAAGCTTTCTTCAAATGCCTAAGGAACTGTGGCTGTCAATAAAAATGTAAAAAATGAGTCATTAATTATCTAACTTGTGGGATTGAATTTGCTTCCTGCCTTGTTGGGTAACCTAGTTCCACTGTTTGGTCGGTGAACCATGCTTTGTAATATTTTTCGACCCAGATATTTTTCATTAATCTGTTTAGATTCTCTAGAGAAAAGTTGTATCCATTTCCTTCCAGGAGTGCCCAACACTGGCTACTGGCATTAGAGTTAGATAGGAAAGGTTGTAAAATTCTCATGGCTCAATGTGTATTCAGTAAAAGAAGTCTCCCGTGTGTCCTGTGTTTTCTATACTTTTCTCTGATCCACCTTCCGTAGTAGGTAGGCCTCAGTTTCCTGCAGAGGAAGAACTTAGCTGGGGTGTAATTACATATCTATTTCTTTACTTGTAGATGTCAGTTGTCTTGATGTGGACAGCTGAGCTTGTCAGTGTTTCAGAATCTTGCAATTCATTTCTCCTCAATTTTCTCTATGATTGTTTTTTATTGTTTCTTTAAAAAATATTTTTATTTTTATTTACCTTTCTTTCGCCTTAGTTAATATTTGTCTTTTTGTTATCTAGTGTATAAGTTAGTGTGGCTGCAACCTTTCCTTGGGTAACACGTATTATTTGTCATTTAATATCTTAAAATCTGGATAATTATGTAAGTAAGATGCCATGAGGAAACAAGAGTGCAAGAGTGTGCTTCAATTAATTAAAAACTCAAAACAATTTAGACCATTTGGAATATCTAGGTTTTCATCCTTTTTTCTTTTCTTTTTCTTCTTTTTTTTTTTTTTTTTTTTTTGACTTGGGGTTACTTTAAAATGCTTGCTTAAGCATGGGAATCACAATGTTGAATGCTTTGCAAAAAAATGAAAAAAGAACAACAAACAAAACCCTCACCTCAAAGAGCCCAAACTTCTAAAAATGTTAAAAGCAAAGCCTTTAGAATAACAGATAATCTACATCTATTGTCACATGCTTAATATGGTTTCTCGATAACCTTGACGGGATTTCAGTATTCTCTGTAGACAAGTTTCATTATTAATCATTTTAAATTTTATAATTGCAGGTGGTGCCAAAATATCTCCTCACTGCAGCTGTGTATTCCCAGTCCAGAGCATTCTTTCTGGTATGACTTCATTATGTTCATCAACTTTGTAAGAACCTTCTTATGTGGGTCAAAATAATAGGGAATTAAGTCTTGACACTTTTTGGAGTGGAATCAGAGCACTAATATGAATTTTGATGGCAAACAATATTTGGCGGTGGGTAGAAGCAGTTATTTGTAATGGAATTGAGGCAGTTTTTGTGTAGAAGAAAAAACTCCAAAGAAGGAGGAGGGGAAGGTGGAGGGGGAGGGGGCGGGAGAGGAGGAGGAGGACGAAGAAAAGAAAAAGAAACAGAGCTATAGAAACATGAGGCCTTGAGCTGGGCGTGGTGGCGTTCGCCTTTAATTCCAGCACTCGGGAAGCAGAGGCAGGAGGATCGTTGTGAGTTCGAGGCCAGCCTGGTCTACAAAGCGAGTCTAGGATAGCCAAGGCTACACAGAGAAACCTTGTCTCAAAAATCCAAAAAAAAAAAAAAAAAAAAAAGAAAGAAAGAAAGAAAGAAACCTGATCTTTCACCTCCCGAGTGCTGGGATTGCTAGTTTGCTCTACCACCCCGCAGTTTTCACTCATCTTCCGTCCATAAAGTCCCTCACTTGAATACCATCAAAATGAAGGTCCGCCACTGGCCCAGAGCGTCGTTTCCTGTGGGGCGCAACCTGTATTACGGCACGCTGACGTCATTTCCAGGTGCCTTTTATAGCGTCCGAGGTAGCCCGCCAGGCAGTCGCCTGGTGTGCTTGCTGCTTGCTGCCTGAGGGTCCCTGCTCGCCGGCAAACACGGAAGTGGAGGGCTGACGCCCAGCGGGACCTGTCGCTTCTCCCGAGGCTCCAGTCACCTGCCGGGTTCTGAGTTGACGGCTCCGGAGCGAGGGCAGCGGTGAGTTGGTCTCCCGTGCTGGAGTTGTAGAGAGCCTGAGCAGAGCGGAGGGTGGCGGGTTGTAGCTGGTCCGCAAGACCGGCTGGTAGGGCGGCGAGGCCTCCCGCCTTCGTGTGTCATGGCGGGGGCAGCGAGGCTTGGGCCTCCCGCCTTCGTGTGTCATGATGGGGGCAGCGAGACTTGAGCCTCCCGCCTTCGTGTGTCATGGCCGGGGCAGCGAGGCTTGGGCCTCCCGCCTTTGCGCCTCTCGCCTGGGCGGCGAGGTCTAGCACGTTTGTGCCCATGGGTGTGATAAGGAAGCCGCCTCCACTTGTGCTTTCCTGCTTTGTGCTTTCTGGCAGGGCAGCGAGGGCCTCCCAGCCTCTCGTTTTCGGAGGAAGCTGTGTGCTTTAAGATGGCAGCCCCTACAGGGCCTCCCAGCCCCATGCAGTCCCTTCGGGAAGAAGCAGTGTGCGCCATCTGTCTGGATTACTTTAAGGACCCCGTGTCCATAGGCTGTGGGCACAACTTTTGCCGAGGCTGTGTGACCCAGCTGTGGGGCAAGGAAGACGATGTGGACCGGGAACAGCCTGCCGCGGGGCACCCCGTCGTCGTTAGACAGGTTTTGTATCGTGGTCCCACAGAGCAGGATTTGTTTTCAGCACCGAGCACGTGCTGGAGGCTGGGTTCGCGACAGCCATCATAGAAGGCATCGGGGCGATGCGGACTCTGTGTGGGATGACGAGGAGGAAGAAGAGCAGTACAGTTTACAAGGATTGGTACGGGATCTAAGAATTCGAGTTTTTCCAGAAGAAGAGAGGGAAGAACGCCACCACAGTGGCCACCACTATTATCACTACGGCCGCTACCGCCACCGGCACCTGTTCTACCATGGTCCCCCATATCCACGCGTGCGGCGGCAGCTCTATCCAGACACCCCGCCAAGGTCGCCACCTCGTCCCGCATCACAGGTCTTCAGCTGCCCACAGTGCCGAAGGACTTTCCCAAGTCGCAGTTTTCGCCCCAATTTGCAGCTAGCCAACATGGTCCAGATAATTCGGCAGATTTGCCATACTCCGTGAAATTAGCCAAGCATGTGCTCCAAAACCGAGGAAGCCCTGAAGCTCTGTTGTAAGGTAGAGGAAAAGCCCATCTGTGTGGGTGGGTCTAGATTCCAAGCTCCACAAAAATCAGTGTGGTGCCATTGGAGGAAGTACTTAAGGAATACAAGAAGCACCCCTCCCGTCCCCTGAAATCTGTGGAGCTTTAGTCTCAGTGCTGCCCTAGTTTGGGGGAGAAGTTAAGAAATTCCAAACTTTATCAATGCCTGCTGCCTTACATTAGGAATAGAGTTGGGTATGTAGCTAGTGGCAGCATGCTGTGTCTACACTTCCAATTTATTTTGAATTAATGACTATTAAGCTTCAGTTTTAGAAAACATTAGTGTGTTCTTTGTTGCTGTTAGCTGAGAATTTACTTATGAGAACGAGGAAAACTTCTTTGCTTAGCTTCAAAATTAGGCTGTCAGAACTGAATATTTTCATGAGCCTGGTATTTGACTACTTAAAATATTTTGAGGTTGTTATTGACAGAACTGGGAACATACTTTATAGAAATGTATGTCGGTAGTACTATAGTAATGCCGTACTTTAGATTTTTTGGCAAAAGTTGAAAGCCTGTTAAGATCTGCTATGCCATTGATATCTATGGAAATCTTACAGTTTTCTGTCATCATAAACTAGGAAAAACAGTATGCATAATTCCAGCTTGCTTTTGAAGATATGAAGACCTTTCAGTGTTTTTTTGTTAGATCTACAGTTCCTTGTTTATAAAAGAGAGCTGCATTCAGCATTTGGACAACAATCCCAACATTAGGGAACCAGTGAAAAATTGAAACTGAAAATATGAAACTTTGAAAAATTAAAACTTTCAACAGAATTTTAACATTGCTTTTGACCCTGAAATGCACTGGCCCTGAAATGGCAATAAGCAAATACTAACATTTTCATTGTGAAATATTTAAAACAAAACTTGCCCCAAATAGCGTATGTATGTGTGAACAGATTCATATAAAAAATGCTTAATTTTGTTGGCCCAGAACATAATTTAAGAACCAGATTTATAAATATTTTTAAACTTAAACAATTCATGTTAATATTCAAAATAATGGGTTTAATTATGACAGCTTCATACTTGTTTATCATTACACTTTGCTCATATTTGCTCCTCTGTTGTATGTCAGCTATTTTACCTTTTCACCCAGCTAGTCTCTAATTATATCACATGATATCTTGTGTAAAAAATTACTGAGCCTAAATTCTGAATGAGAAAATACATTGTTCACCATTGCCATTTTTTTTACTACTCCGTCCTCTTTCCCTTCACATCCCCATTTTCCTGTATAGTTCTCCTTCATTAATGCTATTTCAAGGGAAAAAACTAGAATATTCAGAAATATTTTAGGTGGTGTGTTTATGACATGTTAAAATCTACACGTGGTAGCTTTGAGAGGATAAGTAGATTTCACCCTGATGTCCAGTTTTTACTGAAAAGCTTCAAGAAGAGTTTGTGGAATTTAAGTAAGTCTGATTGCTTTGACTAGAAACTTAGTGTATAAGCTGTATGTGCAGATTCGGCATTTTTTGCATTTATTTTTTAGTTTCTTTTTTTTTTTTTTTTCACTTACTGTTTCTAATTGGAAGGAAACTGAAATGTTTTGTTAAAAGTGACGTAGGTTTTATCTCATATTATACAGTACTCAATAAAGACATTTAACTTCACAGTAACATGCTTATATTATCTGAATAAAGGTTTCATTTTAAAATTAGAGATTGAATGAAAATTTAATTTTAAAGAATAAATGGTGAAAGAAGTAGAATTGTAAATATTGAAAGTTAAAAGAATAGAAGTATTGAAGATGAGATGATCAAAATCCTAATGATATTAGAGCCTGCAAATAGTATGCTAGGAGGACAGTAAATAGTATCTAAATTAAATTCAGAATGGCATCCATTCCTAAAAACTATAATTCTGAAACTTAACTTCACTCTAAGAATAGAGATAGTTTACATCACTGTTTTTATAGGGAACTTGTAATACTGAGGGTTAAGTTAATGGGGTATGTGTTGTTAGACATGTGACTAAAGAAAAATACACAGAAAAAACATACTTTATTAATGTAAACTTCACATTTTTTCTCTTTAAAAAGTTGATGTATTTTTTGATAAATACTATTATTCCTATAATAGTTACTTTTTTTTTTATCACTGGCAAAATATCTGAATTGAGTAATGTAAGGGAGGATTTATTTGGGTTCACAGTTTAAGAGATTTCCATAGTACGTGGCTTTGTTGATTCTGGGCCTTTGGTGACACTGAATGCCACAGTGGTAGGAATGTGTGAAAAGCTACTCACCTCATAGTGGATAGGTATATAGCCAACAATGACATGTTCCTCTTCTGGTGACCCATGTTGGCAAGCTAGGCTCCACCTAAAAATATCTAGACTCTCCCTCCAATAGTGCATTTTAGCTGAGAACCAGTCCTTCAATACACAAAGCTATAAAGGACACTTAAACTCAAACCACAATGCATAGCAAAAAACAAACACATAGCAAAAAATGCACAGAGGAAAGGGAAATATGGCAAGATTTTCTAAAATTAAGCTAATAATAATGAAAATTTAGCATATCCATGTTTTTCCTTGTTAGAAAACATTAAGCACTTGACATGTGATTTCATAAATAAACTAAAAAGGAAGTAAAACCTTGTAGTTATATCTAATTCTGAATTTTAAAGCAAAGGTAACAAATTAAAAAGTAATTCTGCAAAAATCTATAGAAATACAACACAGAACCAATTATAAAGATAAAAACTATGATCATTAAATTGAGTCTATTGTGCTTACTCCTGAGACCTTTGTCAAGATAGAGCTAATGTACTTCAACAATTTTTCGAAGTTGGTCCTTTGGTTTAGGGTTTCTGTTGCTGGAACAAAACTCCATGACCAAGAAGGAAGTTGGGGAGAAAAGGGTTTATTCTGCTTATACTTCCACATTGTTCATCACCAAAGGAATGGCTTATTTCCCATGGCTTCATTAGCCTGTTTCTCTCTCTCTCTCTCTTCCTCCCTCTCTCCCACTCTCTCTCCCTCTCTCTCTTTTAACTTTATTGGTTCTTTGTGAATTTTATACCATGTACCTCAATCACACTCATCTCCTTGTCCCTTTATGCCTATCTTTTGCCCTTGCAACCTTCCCTCCAAAAGAAAAAAATAAATCTCGTAGATGCTGAAGTCTGTCATGGTAAGTCCTATAGTATACCCTTTTGTCTACACTCCTCTACTTGCAAATGTTCATTGCAGTGAGTCATTGGTCTGGTATGAGGCATCTGGCTTCTGCTACACTTATTAATACTGGATCCTCACTGAGAGTCTTCTAGGATATCCTTTTGTCCTCTGTCATGGAGATCCTGCAGCTTTGGATCTCTAGGAATGGCCTCTTCACATGCTCCAGCAGTTCATCCAGCAGTTCATATTCATAGATGAGGTACATGTTGGTGTGTGCCAACTCAAAGCCCTGCATTTGGGCCTGGGTGGTAGCTTAGCTGGTCAGCCTACCAGCTCTCCTGCAGCTATAGCACCAAGGCAAGCTCTCCAGCACTGCCCAGGCTAGCTCACCTAATGCCCGATGCCCCAGCCTGCAAGCGGCAGAGCCAGTTCTGCTCATGCCTTTCGGGGCTGGCTTACCCTTGCCCATGCCAGCAGGGCTAGTTCTGTGCTGCCCAGGTGAAGTACAGGGAGGGCCTGCTCTCTGATGTGCAGGCATAGCCTGTCTGCTTATAGAACCAGGGATCACCAGCTTAGGATGGCATCACCTAAAATGGGCTGGGCCCTCCTCCATTGATCACTGTTTGAGAAAATGCCTTAACAGATGGATCTCATGAAAGCATTTCTTCAAATGAGGCTCCCTCCTCTCTGATAGCTCTAGTTTGTGTCAAGTTGAAATAAAACCAGCCACTACAACTGAACCCTTGTGAACCTGACAAACAAACATATCACTATTAAGCCACAACCCTTCCTTTCTTACTTATCCCCAAGATCTCACATTAAAGACATAAATACCTTTAAAAGTCCCACAGTCTTTACAAATTCTAACATTACAATTTCTATCCCTTTAAAATAGCCAATTTCTTCAAAATTACAAAGTCTTTTAAACTTAAACACTCAATTGTGGACTCCAGTAAAAAAAAAATGCTTTATTACTTCAAGAAGGAAAAATCAGGGCACAGTCAGTCACAGATCAAAGCAAAAATGAACTCCAATCATCCAATGTCAGGGACCCACCACTCACGATTTTCTGGACTCTTGCAAAGGGCTTAGGTCATTTCTCCAGCTCTGCCCTCTGCAGAACATCGCTTATCTTATAGGCTTCAGCTGGCTGCACTCCAGTGCTGCTGCTAATCTTGGTGGTCCTATGGCACTGGCATCTCATGACCCCTTCATGCCTTCAAAACCAGTACCACTTGGGTGACTCTTAACACATAACCAAGTCTGGCTGCCAGCAGGAGGTACAACCTTGGCAACCTGCTAACTTTCATGAAATATGTCCCTTAAGATTTCATCTCAGTCATCCTGGTCTCTTGTCAATCACCACTGATTTCTTAGCTCCAGTTAACAGGCATCAATTGTCCACCAATGGAAAGGTTTCACTTTAGTGGTGCTGGTCTCTAGTTAATCTTGGCTGACTCCAGCCCCAGCTGACCAGAATAACAGAATCTTAGTTCAACATAGCAAATGCCTCTGATCAAATCTTTAAACTTCTATCTGAAACTTTACAAGTCTGGCCTCCATCTTCTGCACTGTTCCCAACAGTTTTATCTTCCAAACTCCTACAGAACGTCCCCTTGAGCTCTTAACACTCAGTGACTTTCCTAGCCCAAAGTTCCATAGCCCTTCCACAATCCTCCCCAAAACATGGTCAGGTCTGTCAAAGCAGCACCCCCTATGCTGGTACCAACTTGTCTTAGGGTTTTTATTGCTGCGACAAAATACCATGACTGAAAAGCAAGTTTGGGAGAAAAGGGTTTATTCAGCTTACACTTCCACATTACTGTTCATCACCAAAGGAAGGCAGGGTATGAACTCAAACAGTGCAAGGATTCTGGAGGCAGGAGCTGGTGCAGAGGCCACGAAGGAGTCCTGCCCATTGGCCTGCTTCCCCTAGCTTGCTCAGCCTGTTTTCTTATAGAACCCAGGGATGGCACCACCACAATGGGCTCTTCTTTCCTGGGTTGATCACTAATTGAGCTCCCCTGGAGGCATTTTCTCAAGAGAGGCTCCTTCCTAGCTCATGACTCTAGGTTGTGTCAAGTTGACACAAAACCGGCCAGTACAGTCCTATTGTCCAAAACTGGCCTGCTTTAACAGCATGCTGAGAGAAAAGGGAGCAGAAACTGAATGAGCTTGGAGAAATAATAGAGCTATCGAACTGGAGTCATTAATTGTGTTCAGCGGTAAGGAAGAAAACCCAAGTTAAGACTTGCTTGTTTGACTCAATTATGAACTTTATCTCTATTCCTCCAACAAGGAGGGGAGAGACTAAACAGAGGGAAGCTAGTAAAGTTCCTCAGTGTATTAGGCATTTTGGCAGTGTGGAGTAAAATAATAGTGAATTTTTTTTGAAAAATGGTTAATACTGTAAATTAAATGACTTTTCTTTTTAAAAAACAAGTAGTGGAAGTGTGTTACTAATACCAGTTGTTACATATCTCATACATCTTATTTCCTTATTTCTGGAATGAGCATCATTAAAGCTTACTGTGGCTGGAATGGTGCCTTTGGCAAATAGCTTTAAGAAGTATATAGACAGGAAAGTTTTTGCAGATGGAAATTCTGCTTTCCTCACTTTATTGCTGTTACTGTTTTTCACAATTTCTTGGCCACAAACCGGAAAAAATTAATAAGGATGCTTTTAGATTTAAACTCTGTTTATAATAACTAGGTTTATTTTGTTATCACAGGATGGCCAGATGTGCCTAAAAACCACTTTGTGTTTCCCAAAATACATCATATTAATCTCTACTTTTTCTCTTTTTGGACCAAGCATTAAGCAAATGGTGACCAGACCATCTAGTCTAGAAAAGCATAATTGCCTACTCTGACTTTGGTGGGGGTGGAGAAATTCCTTAGAGGGAAGTGGGAATTTAGTTTCAAGATAGTAGTTTCCATGTGCAAGTGCGTTTTCTTTCTCCAAAGGGGGGGGGGGGGGGGATGGATAGTAGAGAAAACCTGCAAAAAAAAAAAAAAAAAAAAGACTTAGCATACGTTTATTTTTACAGAAACTAAAATAGTTGCATGTAATAACTTACCTGTATTACTAAAAATAATTACCTTTTTTTGCAGACCTTAAGGTTTCTCATCACCACTTTAAAAGGAGCTAACTGAGCTGACAGATTTCATTACTCAGAGTAATCTGTCTCATTTTTTATTTCACTTTGACATAAGACTTGGCACAAATCTGTTATAAGCAGTGCTCATTTATTGCTGCACTTCTGAGTTATAAATCTGGTTTATATCTATGGAAAATGTAGTGTAGTATTGAAGACATGTCCAGTTATCTGGGCAATTTGTTTTATGAGTTTATGCCAAATTAAATAGAAAGCATTGCCAGTATTTGTTCTTCCTCTGTGGGTTGCGAGTCAGTTAGAAAAAAATCCTTTTTGAACAAGGACATTCAGAGTTCTGGCTCTTTAGTCTGTTTCCTGAATGGGTTCTGATTAAAACATGATCTGAAAGTCTGATTGATGGTCCATTTCCTTTCTTAAAACAGGAAATACATTCAGAGTGTTGACACCTAGAAAAGGTAGAATCATTGCTGCTGGATTGCACTCTCTTAGTAGTTTTTAATATTTAAAAAAAGGGATTTGGCCAAGAGACAGGCAACACTAGTATTCTCAGGGAATAATTACTGAAGGTACAATATTTTACATAATATACTTTAAACTTTTAGAGTGGCGTAAACAAGTAAGACAGAATATTGTAATGTGAATTGTAAACAGCTTAGTTGCTGGTAATGGAGAGAGAGAGTTTGGCTATGATTGGGTGTAAGAGGGAGATGAGCTGTTGTCTCCTTTGGTAGGTCTCTTTTGGGAAGCAAGTTAGTTTAGAGATATGGAGGAGGGGAGGAGGGAGAAAGAGAAACAGATCCGGATCAAGAGGGTTTTGAGGAAACAGTTACAGATGGATTGGGGATGGCTGGCCTTTTTTTTTTTTTTTTCCTTAAAAGCATAGCAAACTTTTGTTTTAGTAGCACAGATGTTTTCCTTACCTTTTAATATTGTACTTTTTTTTTTTTTTTTTTAAGACAGGGTCTCATTTAAGCCAATCTGTATTCACACTGGCTGTATAGTTAGGGGTGATCTTAAACTCTGTACTCTCCTGCCACTACCTCTTACGTTCTGGAATACAAACATAGCCGGCCTAAATTATATATACTGTTAGGATGTTCCACTTATTGTAAAGTTGACTCTGAATTATTTTATCAGCTCTTCTCTCATGCATTTTGGAGGTTAGAGTTTATATATTTTTTGTTTTGTTCTGTTTTATTTCCTAGGTGATACTGAGTCATGACTCTATCAATTTTTTTGAGATTATGTAACTATATATTTTTTTTATTTTCTTTCCTCCTTTAAAACTTTTCCTTGTAACTCTTCTTTGTTCTTTAAATTCATGGCCTCTTTTTCATTAATTGTTGTTACATGCATATATTTATATGTATATGTATTTCTAAATATAACCTGGTTAGTCTGTATATTATTACTTGTATATGTTTTCAGGGCTGACTATTTGGTATTGGATAACCAATTAGAATGTTTTTCTCTGGGGAAGATGTATTTCTTTCACTGTCCACATTCCTTCTTTGTCTGTAGTTCCTTGTGTAGAGATGAGGCCTCATGATCTTATTCTTAGTCCACTTTGGCATGTCTGTTGGTGTTCTTGATCAGGTGATGTTTAGGCAGTTATGTTGATGAGACTAAAGGTGTAGCTTCTGATGTTACTAAGAGACACAGTCTCACAGCAAACTCCCTGATTCTCTGGCTCTTAAATGTTCTGTCTCCTTTTCTACGATACTTCCTGAGCTTTAGGTGCAGGAGCTGTTTTATATATGTATCCACAGGGACTGGGCTTTGCCAGTCTGTATTTTGATTGGTTGTGGGTTTCTCTAATGGTCTCCATCTATTGCAGAGACACTTTAATTGATAAGCGTTGAGGCCTAACCTTATCTGTGGATGTAAGGACAAAAACTTAGAATGTAGTTAGGGATTATGCTGGTTTTATGAAGTATGACTTCATTAGCCTTGGGTAGTTTGCTAGGTTTCCAGTTTCTGGCATGGTTTCCCCCTGGTTGACTTGGTCTTAAGTCCAGTTAGACTTGCTTAGAACTGTTGGTTGCTTCCTTCCTTTGGTAGCTTGCATAGCATTTTTGGTACCATCAAGACCAGGGAGCAGATATTTAGGTAGGCTCAGCTCAGGGGTCTCTGAGCCTGGTGTCTGAAGTGTATGGTGTCTTCAGCAATAGGAATTTACTTTCTACCTCTTAAGGCAGGGCACCCAGAGGCAACAGCAATAGCCCGGATGTTTTGCAAGTCTCTGGTAGAACCCTGACAACTCTGGTGTTGGGGTTTTTATTAAATAGTCATTTGGCACTTGGAGGTCCAGATGAGGAAATTTCATATGTATACTTATACATAGATTAAAAAAAATAGTTTTCTTAGGTAAGTAGTTAATAGTGTGATTTCTTATGACTTATGCAGATGTTGCTATTGTTTATCCTCATTTCCTTTTTCTGCATTTATCTCTACCCTCTCTAATGCAAAGTTTTGTTTCTCATCTTTTCTTGGATCAAATAATGTATACCTTGCTGATCTCCTTTTTATAGCTTCCCACCGCCTACCCTGACAATGATCCCTTTTTATTTTTATGGTTTCAGTTATTCCAGGATATGTTTTCACATCTGAAGATTTGGAGATAACCCAATAAGAAAGAATATGTAACATTTGTTTTGTGATCTGAATTATATCACTTAGTATGTTCTTTCCAAGTTGTATTCATTTACCTATAAAGCTAATGATTTCATTTTTCCTCATAGCCAATGATATTCCATTGTATTTAGGTAACACACTTTCATTATCCATTCCAAAGACACTTTGGCCATTTCTATGCTATTGTGAGTAGAAAAGCAAGGAATGATGCTGAACACGTATCTGTAGAGTAAGATGTTGAATCTTTTGTGCATATGCCAAAAAATGTTATAGCTGGGTCGTATAGAAGACTTATTTATAGCTTTATTTACCTATAAAATGATAATGTTACTTATTTAGAAAAGAATTTTCATATGGATTTCCACAGTGCCTATACTAGCTTTCATTCTTTTCAACAATGAATGAGAGTTCTTTTTCACACACACTCCTTTCAGAATTTGTTCTCACTTGTTTTGTTGACCTTTGACATTTGATTTTTCATTTCCCTACTTTCTAGGGACTGTGAACATTTTTGAAATATTAACCTCTTCCTCCTCCTCTTGCTCCTTCTCTTTCTCCTGCTCAGGTTCTAGGCCCATTTTTTGAGTGGTCATTTTTTGGGGATGGTTATGAGTTCCTTAAACGTGCTGAATATTAACCCTTTATCACATTTTTACCTTGCAGAGATTCTGCCCATTCTGTGGGGGGTTTTTCTTGATTTATTATTTCTTTAGTTGTACAGAAGCATTGTAGTTTTATGAAGTCCCACTTGTCATTTCTTGGCTTTAATACTTGAGCAAATGGAGTCAGCCTATTCAGGAAATCCTCTCCTATATATATATATGATATAAGGTACTACCTATATATTCTTCTATCACTTCCAGTGTTTTAGGTTATATATTTAGGTGTTTTGATCGATTTGGAGTGGTTTTTGTGCCAAGCAAACACTTAGTTCTCTTTCTTCTTTCTTTCTTTCTTTCTTTCTTTCTTTCTTTCTTTCTTTCTTTCTTTCTTTCTTTCCTTCATATCCATCCATGTATTTATATAAAATGAACAGTTGAAATATGAGAACCCAATTATGGAACACTCCATTTTGGGCTGCAACACATTTAAAATATTTTCCTCCATGTCTGTGTTTTACATTAACTTGCTTGGTCCCTTAATATCAAGCATAACAGATCATATATTTTGGGCTTCCAGAACAGAAGACTTGAATTTTCAGCCTGTTTAGTTATTTTTCTATTGCTACATGGCGGCATCGTGACACGACCAACTTACAAATCATTTAATTGGGGCCTTGCTTACAGTTTCAGAGGGTAGGTCCATGACCATAATGGCAGAGAGTGTGGCAGCAGGTCAGTGGCT
Organism: Acomys russatus; assembly: GCF_903995435.1. Lineage (NCBI taxonomy): Eukaryota > Metazoa > Chordata > Mammalia > Rodentia > Muridae > Acomys > Acomys russatus. Next base: position 46,775,020 of record NC_067154.1, read on the forward strand.
GTGGTGGTGGCGAAGTAGCTGAGAGCTCAAAGCCACCCACGTGACACACCTCTTCCAGAAGGTCATACCTCCAAATCCTTCCCAAACAATTCTACAATCTGTATCATAAGCATTCAAATATATGAGCCTATAGTGGCCATTCTCATTCAAATGATCACATTCCATTTTCTGGACCTCATAGGCTTGTAGCCATATCATAATACAACTGCTCACAACTCTCACAGTCTGAACTCAGTTTAAAAGTCCAAAGTCTTTGGAGAATCAAGACAATCTCTGAAACCGAAAGAGGAAATTACATCCTTCCCATAAAGTGACCTAGACTATAAATTACTATTCCAAAAAGGGAAGAAAGCAGGCATAATAGGGAAACACTGGACTAAAGCAAGGCTGAACATAGCAAAGGAAACTTTAAATCTTGTAACTCTATGTCTAATGTGAAAAGGTTTAGGTAGCTCCCCTCTTCTAGCTTTGTTGACTGCAACACAGTTATCTTTTGGTGGCTGGTTCTACTCAGTTTCTGAAGCAGACATCCCACAGCTCTAGCATCTCCACCATCTTGGGGTCTCCAGCGCATTCTATGCTTCATCTTCGCAGCTTCACAAAATGGCCTCTTTTGGCCTCCATAAATGGACTTTCCAGGCACATATGTGGCTTCAATGGCTTTTCTTAGCTGCACAGGAAGATTCTACAACCCCTTTACTAACATATTCTTCATGACTCTAAAGCTAGAACCACATGGCTGATGCTGCCAAGTGTTACTGCCTGATTGGGATAGAATCTAGCCTCCTCCTTGAATTGCATTTACATAAGCTTTCCTTTGTTGTTGCTCTTTAGCAACCCGTAATTCCTTAAGGCTTTTTCAGAAATTGCAGGATTAGATGGGTGAAGATTTACCCCAGGGCACCATTCCCATTGTTTGATTTCTTATCTCTTTCAGCACAACCAAAGCTCTGATAGTACCCTGCCTGGTGCTTTTATTCTCCTCAGACTGTACATTTTTATTTCCATTTGCCCACCAGCTCTTTTTCATTGTAGATCTGCATAGGAGTGATAACAAATAACCACTGAGCAGAGTCAACATTTAGGCTGTCATGAAATTTTGTCTGCCAAAACAATTAGTCCCAAACTATTTATTTTAGCCTTAGGCAGATTCTTTGGACAAAGGCACAAATCAGCCTTTTTCTTTCTCAAATATCATAAGAATGGTCTCTAGCCCAGTCATTAGTATTATTACTCTCTGAAGCATCTTGAACTGGGCTTTCATAGTCCACATTGCTCTGAGCAGCATTCAACTGCATTTCTAGTCTAAAGCCCCCCACATTATCCACAGCATTGTGTACCATCACAATAATACCTGACTCCTGGTACCAAATTCGGTCTTAGTTAATTTTCTGTTGATGTGAAGAGACACTATGAAAAAGGCAACATTAAAAAAAAAAAAAAAAAAAAAAAGCATTTAATTGGGGGACTTGCAAATGGTAAATCCATGACCATCACGGCAGGGTGCATGGCACAAGGCATGCATGCAGGTAAGAATGACACCAGTGAAGTAACTGAGATTATATCTGACCCACAAGCACACTGCAGAGATAGAGAACTAACTAGGTATTGCATGAGCTTTTGAATCCTCAAATGTGACATACCTTCATTAAGACCACACAGCCTAATCTTTTTAAAAATTTCCACCAAATGTGGCAGAAGCACAAATATGGGGCCTATGGGGACCATTCTTATTTAAACCACCAAAGTGAGAGATAATGTGTCTAATTTTGTTCTTTTACATGTGGATATGCAGTTTTCCCAGAACCATTTGTTGATGCTTTCTTTTCCTTAGTTTACAGTTTTGGCATCTTTACCGAATATCATGTAGCTGAAGTTACATGTACTTACAATTTACATTTAAATCTGTAATTTTATTCCAGTGGGCTATATATTTACATTAATACCATATTGCTATTTTTTTTTTAAAGTATGGCTCTGTAATATATTTTAGGATTGGGAATGGTAATTCTTCTATTGTTCTTTTGTTTATGACTGTCTTGGCAATTTTCTTAGAGTTTTTGTTGTTGTGAAGAGACACCATGACTATGGCAAGTTCTATAAAGGGAAACATTTTGCTAGGGCTGGCTCACAGTTTCAGAGGCTTAATCCATTATTGTCATGGCTAGAAGCATAGTAGCATACCATGCTTAAAGTGTATATCTATCTATCTATCTATCTATCTATCTATCTATCTATCTATCGTGTATAATGTATAATATATATTCTATATATATAATGTTTGATGTCTTTCTATTTTTTTTGCCCAGATAATCTGTCTATTGGAAAAAGTATGGTATTGAAATCACCCACTATTAATGAATTGATGCTAATTTGTGTCTTTAATTATAGAAGTAGATTTTTTTCAGTGAAATTAGATGTTCCAGAATTTGATGCATCCATGTTTCACATAGTAATGTTATGGATAACTGTTCCCTTGATTAGTATGAAATATCTCTATTGTTTTGATTAGTTTTAGTTTGAAGATTGTTAGCTATTAGGATGGAGGCTTCTGCTTGCTTCCTGGTCCCACTTAATTGAAGTTCTTTTGCTTTTTCCCATTTTTTACTTTAGGGTGGTTTCCATCTTTAAAGATAAGTTGTGTTTTTTTTTTTTTTTTTTTTGTTTTTCGAGGCAAGGTCTCTCTGTTAGCCTTGGCTGTCCTGGAGTCACTTTGTAGCCGAGGCTGGCCTTGAACTCACAGCGATCTGCCTGCCTCTGCCTCCCGAGTGCTGGGATTTAAGGCGTGCGCCACCACGCCCAGCTAAGATGTGTTTCTTATAGAGAACAAAAGTACTTCATTTCTTGATCCATTCAGTCAGACCGTGTCTTTTGATTGGAGAATTGAGGCCATTGATACTTAAAGTTATTATTGAGGGCATTGCTATTTGAAGTTATGATTGAAGTATGTATGTTAATTGTGATTGTCATGTTACTGTTTTGTGTGTGTGTGTTGTTTTTGTTCTTAGTGGTACTTTGTGTTTTAATAATTATGGTTTCATATTTCTATCCATTGTCTTTCTGCCGTGTTCATTCATCTCTTCAGTATGAAGTATTATTTTTTTATTTTGTTTAGGTTTAGTTTGTTGGATGTTACATTTTTAAGGCTTCTTATATTGTACAGTGTTTTTCTTTCTCTAATTATGACAGATAGTTTTACTGGTTATATTAGTCTAGAATGACTATTATAGTCTTTTAGGATCTGGAAAGCATTGCTTCAGGCTTATATAGATTTCAAAGTTTCCATTGAGAAATCAGCCATTTTTCTGGTGTGTTATCCTTTGTATGTGATTTGTATTTTTTTCTCTTGTAGCTTTCAATACCCTTTATTTATTATGTATCCTTAATGTTTTACCTGTGATATTCTGTGGAGATTTCCTTTTCTGGTCTTGTCTAGTTGGTGTTCTGTGAGCTTCTTATATCTGTAGGGGTATGTGTTTTCTTAGTTTGGGTAAGTTTTCTTCTATGACCTTCTTGAATATCTGGCCTGAACCCGGAGAAGGAATTGGCAAGTCTGGTTGCTAAAATTTCTTGTCCGAGTTTCTGTTGCATCAGTTGGATCAGCTTGTATTGGCTCAGACCTGGGCTTAGGGTTTTACACTACTGTGATATAAACTGTACTCTATAGTGTTTTGGGTAAAATGTAAGTGAATGTATGTTTCTTTAGTGGCTTTTCTTTTTTGGGTATTTCCTGTTGTGTATAGGGGGATGACAATTGTTTGTGACTGTGTTGTCAGAATCTCTGATACCTTCTGTTTTTGCTGCTGATCCCTGGAGAGGCCTGTTTTGTCTGATAGATTTTCTATACTTATAAAAGTTACAACTGTTTACAAGCTGAAGGACCACAATTGAGTCTTTAGTTCTTATTGTTGTTTTCTGCCTTGCATTTTCTATGAGTTATTCTTTATTTCTCATTATCCTCTCATCTTTCAGGGAATCTATATAATTTCTGATTTGTGAACAGGTCCCCATTTTTGTATATTATTATATGTCCTTTTCAGTAAAGTACATTTTCTACTATATGTGGGGATTTTCATTTCCAGTGATGACAGATTGAATAAATCTTGTTCCTGTTGGCATTTAGGAATTTCAGCAAGTCTCCTCATCTTGAAAATTCACCAGTTTTCTCTTTATTGTAGACATTTACAGTCATGAATATCTGGAGAGGTATTAGAAGAAAAGAGCCATATGGAATAAAATTATTACTATTAAGAAATTAAAATATTGAAAATTACTTTAGTTATTTTTAGCATACAAAGTATTGAGTCTCATAATTGCATTTTCATATTTGTTCTTATAATTTATTGCACCTTATGTCCCCTGCTCTCCTCTGGCAGGTTCTTTTCCTTTCTCCCCATATTACTCCTCTTTTTTATGGCCTTGAAATTGAATCCTGACCTTGTGTATATTTCATAAGCATTTTACCACTGAGGTATGTTTTCCAGACCAATTTTCTAACTTTATAATTTTTTATTTTTTATTATTTTTCCTTTTTTATATATACATTTATATTATTACACATATATACAGTAAACTACCTGTAGCAAGAAGAACTACAAAATGATCAGGAATTATATAAATGTTACATTCTTAGTGTTTTGGCCATTTGTATTTGGTAGCCTTGAAGAGAACATCTTTCCTATCTAAGTGCATCCACAATTTTGAATGTAAATCAATATCTTATCATATTTCATCTTTATCAACTTAAAACATCTATCTAGGCCTAAAAACATCTTAACTCCTAAACAACTGAGCTTAATTGTAAAACTAAACTATCTTGTCTTTAACCCTATCAGAGACTTGAGAAGGAATAAAATTAGTTATCTGAGTAGACAGGAGTGCAAGTTAGTAGCTTCCCAAATAAGAAGATGACAGAGACAATTTGTTCCCTGAACAGTCATCCAAAACTCTCTATGAAGTTGGAGCATCATCTTCAGCCTTCTGGCCCAATATATCTGACAGGCATATTTGTGAGGCAGGAACTATTGAGGACTTGCTTACTCTGTCTTGGCAGAGTTTGGCCGTCGACTACCTGCATCCAAGCTTGCCCTTTTTTAGGCAGAGTTCTCTCTGTGGCAGACAAAAGGAGTGAAAGAGAAAATGAGAGAGAAGGGAAAGACAGGAGGAGAAGAGAAGAAAGGGTGAATCACATGGGAAGAAGGAAGAGAGAAGAAAGAGAGGGAAGTGAGAGGAAGGGGTCCAAAAGAAAGAGAAAGAAGGAGACATAACCATGATAGCACTTCAGTTACTTGAATTCATGGTTTTCTGATTTGCATATAGGTTGGTTGTTCTGCAAGATACCTCAATGTCCTTCTAAAAACATGATAATCTGAAATTAGTGTATGTTAAGTATTTGCCATTGCTATCAAAATATTTCTCATGAATGTATATATCTATATCTATGAATTATGGCAAACCTGATAATATGGTCCATGGCCAAACATAGGAACTGTGATAAAACTTATTTTTGTTATTTTTAAAAGATTCTGAGTGGAAAAGAAACTGTCAGTATATTGAGATACTGTGAAGACTTTCAGATGTTGAAACTTGGGTTTTCTTCAATGGGTTGGAATAACAACTGTAAAATATGTTTACATATGAGGTATGCTTACAGAGTTTGCCTCATGGAAGCGTAAATATTCCTGTTGATTTATTATTAAATTGAATTACTTAGTTGTCAAAATGAATCTAAATATTTTTTCTACAAAGGTTTCATTACCTTTGAAATAAGTTGTTAGAAATTCAACCCCAGTTGCACTCCTGTTTTAACAGGGTTTCTAAGAATCTTTATTACAAAGGCAGTGTTCTCAGTTCTGTGTTGATATTAAAACCTAGCCCTTGAGTACTGCAAGTTACTTAATGTGGAAAATAATTAAAAGCTGTTAGAATAATACTCAATATCACTTGAGAAACATGAGGTTTACTATAATGATTTGAGAACACTGTATCAATAACCTTTGAGATTTCCAGTGTTCTTTTCTTGACTTAGCCATAACTTGGAAAAGTGGAAGATAAAACCTACTAGGCCTAAAAATCTTTCTTATTGATACTGGAAATTGAGCCCAGCATCCTATATATTACCAGGTAAGTATACTATCATTGAGTTATGTCTCAAGCCCTTTAATTTTTTTTTTTTCATTTTGAGATAATATTGTGCCAAGTTTCATTAGCTCTGCTGGTCATATATACCTTGAACTAATGGTTCTACTTCATCCTCCCCATTAGCTAGAAATACATGTCTGGTCAGCAATTCTTATTTATAGTTAATATATTTAAAAACACTTTTAAATACAACAACTAAGCAGCCTATTTTGTGAGAATTATAAACAAAGGCAAGAATATTGTCTCTTAATATAGGTGTCTTAGTTACTCCTGCTGTGACAAAGCACTATGACCAAAGCAACGTGTAAAAGAAAGCATTTAATTGATGGCTGGCTTACAGTTGGGAGGGTGAGCCCATGATTGTTATAGCAGGAAGCAAGGCAGCAGGCAGGCAGGCAGGCATGGTGCTGGAGCAGTCGCTGAAAGAACTTACATGTTGAGACAAAACCCACAAGGTGTAGTGGGGAGAGGGTGGGGGTGGAGAAGTAAAAGAGAGAGTCGTCAGGTATTGGCAAGATAGCTGTGAGGCTCCCAGAGAAATGTACCTGAGTACTTGTTCATGCTACTGCAGTCTGACACAGTTTCCAGTTTCCTTTCATCAGGTGCTACCTCTACAAGCCTCTTGCTCCTGGAGTTCTGGCTTTTGTTCAAATTTGTTCTGTCTTGTCTTGTTTCTTCTAATCGGTATCTATGGCACATTCATTATCCTCAGTTTCTGACACTGACTTATATTCAACTAACGTTTCTCTTTCCCTGTCTTCAGGGTTGAAATCTCAAAGAAACTGTAATTTACATCTCATTTGTTTCTTAGTTTTCTTAGAAAAACATTAAATTAATTTTAGAAATTTATATACACTTACATAAGTCAGTTTACATCCCTTTCAGGAATCTCCAGCTGATAAATTTGAGAATTTTTAACAAATTGCAAGGGGTGATCGTGAGAAAATAGGTATCAAAGATAGAGAGAAAACTACGAAGGTTTGAGAGCATAAGTAAGGCTGTTTATTTCAAGTAAGGCTATTATATTATTCTGCATCTCTCTTTCTCCTAATAGTGAGGCTTTCAATTAAAAAAAAATTTTTTTTTTAACTTTAAAAAGTGATGTGTTATGGGTTGGAGAGATGGCTCAGCCGTTAAAGGCTAGGCTCACAACCAAAAATATAAAAAGTGATGTGTTGTGTATCTTTGTGTATATGCACATATGTGGGTACCTGCAGTCCAAGAATAAGTTGTCAAATGCCTTGTAGCCAAAGATACAGGGAGTAGTGAGCCTCCTGATGGTGGACTGGTCTCAGTTCTCTGGAAGAATACCAAATGCTTTTAACTACTGAGGAATTTCTTCAGCTGCTAGTAGTAGTAGTAGTCATCATCGTCGTCGTCGTTGTAGTTGTTTTTCTTCTTTTTCTCGTTTTCTCCTCCTCCTCCTCTTCCTCATTCTTGTAATATTTAAGTAAATAATACATAATTGGTTATAAAAGCCATTTCAATAAAGGAGTAAACATTTGAAGAAAGGCTTCTGAAAAATGAATGAGAACTTTTAGTCACCTGACCTCCCTTTGGGATGTGAAAGGAAGGAAATAGTTATGACTCCTCTGTGGATTTTTGGTTTAGTGTTTGTGGTTAGGAATATGACTTACAGAGCAAGGAACTTAGAAGAGCTACTAACTAGTAGATGGTTGTTTCTTGTTAATTCTAATCCAAAAGGAACAATCCAATAAAGAACTAAATTTTTCATTTGGAATTGAGATGGAGACTATAGATCTGGGTTATATGATGGAATTGTAGGGGAAAGGATCCCAGTGTTTAGAGAGATAAAGTATGGAATATTCTATAGAGAAGATAGGAAAAGTTGATGGCAAAAATTGAAAAGGTAAACAATAATGTCATAGAAAGCTAAAGAAAGTATGGAATACATAAACCTTTGCATGTGCTGGTTCTATGGTAGGATCTAGCTACAGGAGAGATATAAAATTAGAGGATTTGCTTAATGCCTCGGTTGGGACTTTTATCACAGTGGCTCTTCACTGTGATCCCACCCTCTTTTTCTTTCTTTCTTTCTTTTCTTATATATTTTATTAATTTATTCATATTACATCTCAGTTGTTATCCCATCCCTTGTATCCTCTCATTCCTCCCTCCCTCCCATTTTCCCCTTACTCCCTTCCCCTATGACTGTGACTGAGGGGGACCTCTTCCCCCTGTATATGCTCATAGGGTATCAAGTCTCTTCTTGGTAGCCTGCTATCCTTCCTCTGAGTGCCACCAGGCCTCCCCATCCAGGGGACATGGTTAAATATGAGGCACCAGAGTTCATGTGAAAGCCAGACTTCACTCTCCACTCAACTGTGAAGAATGTCATGTCCATTGGCTAGATCTGAGTAGGGGTTCAAAGTTTACTGCATGTATTGTCCTTGGCTGGTGCCATAGTTTGAGCAGGATCCCTGGGCCCAGATCTACCCATCATAATGTTCTTCTTGTAGGTTTCTAGGACCCTCTGGATCCTTCTATTTCCCCATTCTCCCATGCTTCTCTCATGTAGAGTCCCAATAGGATGTCCTCCCGTCTGTCCCACTTTCCTGATAAGTGAAGACTTTCATGGGACGTGCCCCTTGGGCTAGTGTCCAGATATAAGTGAGTATATACCATTTGACTCTTTCTGCTTCTGGGTTAACTCTGCCTTTCAATAGGAGTAGCCACAGGCTCCTGAAGGCATCTTGAGTTGTAACATCATACCTTTCCCTGTATAATGACAGCTTTCTACACTCACTTGAAATTTCCATGAAATGTTCACTTTTCACTGCCATTAACTGGAAAACATCTGTAAATACCAATTTGTTTTTACTCCTCCTTTTATCCTTCCTTCACATACTCTCTCTTTTTGAGATAGTTCTTTATATGTGTTAAGGTTGACCTATGCTTCCTTAATGTGTGATTTCCAGACCTCAACATCTCAGGTTTGGGATTGCAGGTATATTCTACCATATACAGATTAATTTCTTCTCCTGGTCCCTGGACTGGGAGTTAAATCTATGTCTTAGCACATGCTAAGCTATGCTCTTTCACAGCACTGCAATTCCATCTAGAGTGTAACTTCTGAGTTCTTCAAAATAGTCTCTTAGGTGTCCATTTGACTCAACATTTTCACGTTAGCCCATAGTTAATGGTTTCCTATAGGAAACCATGTTTGAATGTAGTTTGTAATGCATTGCTTTGGTAATAACTTGTGTTAACCCTGCAAGCATCAAACACATAAGTGATGTAAGTAGGGATGGCTTCCTGTGTTGATTGGTCTGTTAACATCACTCTTAGGAAGTTGATTGAAAAAAAAATGTTTTTTCAGTGTGCATGGGGGAAGCAACTACTCACTTCTACATAAATTCTATAAATTGGTTCTCATAATTTTAAAGAGAATACAATCTTTGGGATGAGACTGATAATTAAACAAAGTTAAAGAGTGATGAGTTGAGTAAATAAATTGTTGAATTTAAACATCTCTGCCCATTGTAAATTTACTATGTATTTATTTAGTGTTCTCATCATATTTAGTTTTTAGCTCTGGAAGACTGAGTCCACTTGGAATCGGGCCATTGCTCTATTTTATGCTTCTAGTTTTTATAAATTGGAGCACATATTGAATTTCAGAGTTCCCAAGGCAAGAATATATTAAAAACCATGTATGTTCTTTTCTAGTGGAAAAATGGGAGTGATCTCCAGTGGAGAGGGACTCCCTCTTCTGTGAGTTTTTGTGCAAAATGAGTTATTTATGTGTGAGCTCAGAGCCACTGCCAAAAAGGTGGTTATGATATATCCTATCTATAATTTTGTTCTTTTGTTAAGATTATTTCATGTTTAAAGGGATATAAATCTTGTTTATTCCCTTTAAATATTCATGTAAATTCATACATTAATATATTCACATTTTGTTGGCATAATTCATAGATCGGCATTAACAGCCTCTATAATTTATGAGTAAACCAACTGACTCCATAAATATAAAATGGAATCAGTCAAACCACTAGAATGAAGATAACTAAGTCAAGGTAGGTTGTTCTGGAAGTGGATATTAGAAGATGAAAACTGTATTTTTTTAGAAAAGGACAGATGAAAAAAAAAAGAAAAGAAAAGGACAGATGACCTCAGTGGTAGTTAGAGTAGCCCAATTACTTCATCAAGCAGTTTGTTCTGTACTATGATAGGGGGAAGTACATTTTATGTATATTTGTAGACTGAATATTCGTGCCTACTCAAATTCTTTATTATTCTTACCAGCGTATGTGTTCTTATGACAGGTTTAGAAACAAAATATTCAAAACCATTAGGTATTACACAGGATACATGTGGAGAAGCTGAAGCACAGTCAGGAAAGACTTCCTTTTAGATGAGTTGTTATTATCAAGAATGAAGTAGCTTAGTTTTGGGAATCAGGGGAAGAAAAAGAAATGGCCATTTTACTGGTTTTATGTGTGTGTGTGTGTGTGTGTGTGTGTGTGTGTGTGTTACTGTTGTGTATTTTAAATATTCAATAGAAACAATTGAAAAGGAAGAGATAATATTTATTTATGTATTTTTTTACTTGAGTGGGACTGGAACTTTTAAAATATTTAATTTTACTGGATATTGTGTAAATAGTTTAAAAATGTCAAGGTACTTAAATCTGGGTTAATTTTGATTCTAGAAATAAAGTATTGCTAATTTATATTCTTAGTTTATTTTCTAGTGTTGTATCACAAAACAGTTTCATAGGATTTCTAAGTTTTGCAGCATATACATTTACTATTGTGAATGCCTGTTTAGAAATAATCTTAGGAACTGTAAATGGATTTGAGAAATCATTCTAATTTGCTGGAGTATAGGGTTTTATTTCTACTGAGGTCTAACCTTTGGTGCCAGATTTCTGCACCAATTTCCTGGCTTCAACTGAAATTGTAGTTGGCGGTGTAGTAGCGTGGCTCAGATAGTCAGGAACTGAGATTATATTTACCATTTTCATAAACCCTCATGGAATACATATAGGTTCCAGTCACCCTTTCTTCTACTCCACACTATTGCCTTCAGCAGGAAGGAAGTATCATTTTCATCTCTTGGTACAATGCAAGCTCTGAGAATCTAGTTACAATATCCCTTAACAAATGGAGTCCCAGAAGTGCCTGCATGAAGCTAAAATGCACATGTATTCCCCTCTTGTTTTTTTAGACAAATATCTGCTCTTTAAGTTATTCCATTGCTTTCCAGAGGAAGTATTGATTACAGGACTGCAAGCAAAGATCAAGTCGGGATGTAATTACAGGGCTTGCTTTGTCTCTGTTGTCCAACAGAATTAGCCAGGAAGCATTCATGATGCCAGCAGTAGAAGGCGTTTTAAAGCCCATTGTGGCTTTGGTTCTCTCTAGAACTCAAGCATGGATCAAGTGACATTTCTGCTGCCCAGTTGTCTGGGAAAACAAAGCAGCAAAGATTAACAAGTTACATTTTTATATTGGGAGAACATGTTATACATAATAATAAAAATGTATTCATCTATATCATCATGCTTAATTTTTGATTTTCTCCATTTTGTAGATACGTGGGTTTATTTCTAGCTGTACATATGGCTATTGTGTTAAAAAATAGACAAAATGATTAATAGGTGTTTGTGCTACAGTTTTGTTTATTTTGTTGTTAACACTTCCATTTAAAATTGTTTTTATTGTCTAATTGCATATCAAAATTTAGAATAAAAACACCTATTTCACCATTTATTTATTTTGTTATTTTTTATATTCTGATTTTTCCATTATTCTTATAAAGTTTAATGATTGCTTTTACTTGGTAATCTTCTTACAAGTTCTCACCCAATGATTATATTTACCTTTAGCTTTTAAGCTCCCTGGCCAATGAAAAGTTTTAAAATTTTTTTCTGCCATCTTCTGTCATTAGAGGTGTGATGCCTAAGAATTCTTTCTGTGATTCTAGTGTCTTCTGTCTGTCTTCCTGTCTGAATTGATTTGGTAGTTCTGCCATCACTGCTGAGCAGTTGCTCCCCATCTTTATGCCTCCCTGAAGGTTCTGCCTTGCTAGCTTGTTTCACCTTTAACCCACGTCACATGACTCTCTCATACACATTGTACTTAGAGCACATTTTTTTCCCCCTAGAAACGTGCTCATAATGATCACATCAGTCTGGGTTATGGGACTGACCTTATGCCTGTCCTGCCGTTAGCACTACTTCTCATTTTGTTTCCTTTTTCCATCTTGCTTCCACAAACCAGATTGGGAGAGGTGAGTCTTCAGGTGTGACTCTGCCTCCTCTCTTTTCTGATTGCTCTTATTTTAGGGAGGGTTACAGGCACAGGCATAAGAAAAGTTCAGGGAAATACAGGCCTGAAAATAACGTGAGGAAAAATTATTCTGTATGCCAACAGAATAACTGATAAGAACATATTAAAAGAAAAGACATTAATAGGAACCATTACTTTGAGCTGAGAAGTGGTGGTGTGTGCCTTTGATGCAAGCACTTGGGAGGCAGAAGCAGGTGGATCTCTGAGTTCAAGGCCAGCCTGGTCTACATACTGATTATCCGGGTAGGCAGGGCTACACAGAGAAACCCTGTCTTGAAAAACCAAATCAAACCAAACCAAACCACAAAACAAAAACATTGCTTAAGCACAGAGGCTTCTTTTGACTCTCACTTTAATTGTTTGCTAGGAGGACAACACTTCATATTTATTGTATACTTTGTTTCTGGAGCCAGTGAGAAATTACATATAATGAGTTAGACAAGTTGAAAACAAGTGAAACTAGCATATTAGAAAAAACAAAAAATATTCAATAGGAGCCGGGTGCAGTGGTGCACTCCTGTAATTCCAGTACTTGGGAGAGGCAGAGGCAGATAGATCACTGAGTTGTGGCCAGTCTCGTCTACAAAGCAAGACCAGGACAGCCAAGGCTACACAGAGAAATTGTGTCTCAAACAAAACAAAACAAAACATCCAATGAGAATATAGTGTGTCTCAAAAGGGTCATGAAATAACACAGAAGGAGTAATGATACCAACTCAGAAAGCCTAGGGAATGGTCTTGGCTCTGCTCTTTATTCATCTGCTATTGCTGCATCCAGCCTCTAAGTGTTAGTTGTCTCACAGAAAAGGAAATATTATATGCATTTTAGAAGTATTTTAAAAATTATCCAATGGGGTAATATGAAAATACCTAGTTGTATTTATAACCGTTTTCTCTGTTCTTGTACTAGTTTGCTTGTTGCGTTTGTCATGAAATTCTTTTTAAGACTGTGCATACTCTAGAGCAGGAACCACTGATCTGTTAGAGGAAGCTCTATTAGTGCAGGGTCAAGACAGATCTCTGTTCACTTCTCAGCTCCTCAGCTTCCTGGTAATGCGATCTTGGGCAAGATCTAGAACTTAGCTTCCTTGATTGTAAACAGGCAACAACAATGCTAAGTTTAAAGCACTTAGCACAGCAACTAGTATATACTTTTTGTCTTCAGTTGACATTCGTGATCATAGAACAACCCTATTCTTGACCGCAACTCCTCAACAGATGCATTAGTAAGCATCATAGTGTTAGGTATAAAGGTGGTGTTGACAGATATCTTTACTCCCAGCACTCAGGAGGCAGAGGCAGGTAGATCTCTGAGTTCCAGGTCAGGTTGGTCTACAGGAGTTCCAGGACTGCCAGGGATACCCAGAGAAATCTTGTCTTATAAGTCCCTGGCATCAATTATATATACTATGCAATTCTACTTCATAAAGTTGACATTTTTAGTGAAATATTTGAAAATACGGATGAAGAATTTTATTAAAAGAAATGATCTTTATTCCTTTGATTATTACATGGATGTTTGTCATGAAGATATGTTAATATTGATAATTGTTGCTTGTTGTTCATCCTCCCAAGGGTCCAGCCCTTGGCTGAGGGCAGTAGGGTCAGGCTGAGGGGTGGGTAGAGTTACCACATGGACATCCTGACACTGATATACCGGGAGTCGAGTAAATACAATCCAAAGGAGAGAAGCTGCTGACTCCTTTACTAAGGAAGAGACAGTAGGTTTATGGCCTTGGACAACCAATCAGGTTCCTTTATGCCATCTCCAAGCTGGCCAATGGATGCTCATCTCTTGGCAAGCTAGCCAGGTTATGCACCCTTCACTGACCACCTCTGCAGTCACTACTAGGGAAGCTGCCCCTGGCCAGGAGCCCCAATGGCCCTTGGGCAGGAATGCCCACAGTTGCTAAATCACCTTTAGAAGGAGCACTTATTATTTTTATTTTTTTAAAGAACAGATAGCAGAAATTTTGTCTTTGTAATGTGGAAGCCATCTATTCCAGGCAGTCACTGGTGGTGCGCTTAGGTATTGGCTTGAATTCAAATTTTGATCTTAGATATCCATGACCCCTAATTGCACTTATTTCCTTATGACAAGAGAATAGAAGCAGCTTTATGCAGAAAATATCTGATTAATTTTTGTGTGCGTGTATATATATATATATATATATACACACACACACATACACACACACAACCAAATGTAGGACGATGATGTAAATTATTCAGATTTCCTTGTATATGTGGTATCTGAGTTTAGTGGCAAAGGGAAGACTAGCATGATATGTTTAGGTATGGGTATTATTGACTCACCAAATAATTAGTTAATTATTTATAGACAGAATCTGGTACTTGCCATGTAATCCATGCTGTCCTCAAATTTATGGTAATCCTCTTGCTTCAGAATTTTTAGTGCTGTTATTACAATTGTTTACCACCAAAGGCATCCTCAGACTATTTTTTTTTAAAGGATTGAAGCATTAGTGCTCTCAATTTCTGAAAACCAGGACCTTAAAAAAAAATTTAGAATAGGTTTCTAGGGACACAAACATCAATAACTAATCAAAGATTATTGATATCTGAATTGCTGATGCATGTACATCTTCCTAAATTCTTGAAATATTTGAAATTATTTCACATTCCCTGACAACTTATATTCAGTATATCACTTCACAAAAGACAAAGTGATATTTGTTGTGAAATATATGGCTCTCTGCCCAAAATGACTGTTTTCTCTCCTCTTAAGTCAGGGGATGTCACTGAGAAACGTCTCCTTGGGTTTCCAGTGGGACTGTTGCCCAGACCTGCTTGTGCTGACGTGCAGCCCGGGGATTGCGTGCTCTACATCAGGAGAGGAAGGGAGGAGCTTCTCATCTAGGTGTGCCCCATTTAACGTTTTCAGGATTTACCTTTTCTGCTTTTTTGGGGCTTGGTTTGATTGGAGAAGACCCTGGGAGGGCCATAGAACCCCTAGGAGGTAGAATCTGCATGTGGATGCTTCTCTGCCAATGCATAGTAAAAGCACATATTCTGGCTATTATAATAATAAAGTTAAAATTGAATTCTTTACATGAAACAGACATGTGGTTTCCTCTTTCTTTCTTTCTTTCTTTCTTTCTTTCATTCTTTCTTTCTTTCTTTCTTTCTTAACAGTTTATAGTCTTAAACTTAATTTGGACATAATAATGGTATCTAACAAAGCTTAACTGTCTCCACAATCAACACTCTTATAATTCTGCACAGAAATAGTTTCTTATTAATGACAACCACTTGTATTTCAAGGGTCATAAAACCAGGTGAAACAGGTTAAGCAATAAGGGGAATTTATTACAATTTCTGGGATATCTCATAGACTGAGACTAAGACTAGTCCCCAGTAACAGCTGGGAATGAGGAATTAAATTCTACATTTCTGTATTTTGTGTTTATTTTTTTCTTCAGGAATATATTTAAAGCAGTTTCTTTTTTTCTTTGTAGGTCATATCTTTTCTCTTTTTCATTTGAAATTCATTCTTTTAAATGAAAACACAGTAGTTTTGTTTTTTTTTTCCCCCAAAGGTAGGACATAAGAATTCAAATGTGAAAATTCACTTAATGCTTGCATTGCTTGCACTTTAGCCCAGAGCCAAGTTCTGGGCTCAGCACTCTGTAACTCCTTATTCTCAGCACTTTGAAGAGTTGTGAGTCTTTAATTTGACTGTTGCCTATTGCTGGAAGGGGCTTTTCTCAACAAGAAGAAGAGGTGTACTGTCTATGGGTATAAACATTTATATATTTATATAAGGTATAATATTTATATGGTGTATATAAATATATAGATAGTATTTATATAAGGTATAATATTTATATAAACTATAAATATTTATTAGGTAGGTTAACTATATGTCCAGATAACAAACATCAGTAGTAGGTTCCTCCACAATACCTGTGACCTGTCTAGCTGTAGGCTTTTGGTCAGCTTTACAGAACCAAGCATGCAGTCAAACCCTTTATACATATGTATTCAGGATCCTCTGATCCACAGTATGCTACAGCCCACTTACCAAGCTTTATCTCTTGATTTTCCCTTTTAATTGCAAAATATACATTAGATACTTTCATTTATTCTTGAAACACATCTTGAGTTTTCTCATTTAAGTGCTTTCCGTATTTTGTTATCAATACCTGTTATATTTTTACACTGTGAAATATTAATGTTTTAAGGTACATACTTATAGGTATATATATCCCACATACAATTGCCTACTTTAATTTACAGTCCTTCTTTGTCACTTGTCTTTGGAAGATGGCCTCTTAGGATCCTTATTTACAGTCAATAAGGGAAAATAGTATTTATTCATGTGTTCAGTTTGGCAGCACACATGGTAAAACTGGACTAATGCAGAAAGACTAAGTTCTCCTGTAAGAATGATGTACAAATCTGTGAAATGTGTGTGTGTGTGTGTGTGTGTGTGTGTGTGTTTGTGTGTGTGTGTGTTTGTGTGTGTGTGTTATCTAGGAAAAAAGAATGTAATGGAAAAGACTGCTAGGACTGAGGAAGGAAGAACCAGGAAGGGAAAAGAAGGATGAGAGCAGGGCAATGGAAGATGAATATGGTCTAAGTGCATTATAAGCATGTGTGAAAAGTGTTGTCTATTATTTTGTACTGTTAAATATAAACTAACAAAATTCTCATTGAGATGGAGAAGTGGAGAAAGGAGTGTAGTTCCACCATTACATAAAAGGGTAATTTGAAGGGTCCTTGTGGTGGACTACTGACATACTCAGTGGTGGAGCATATGTCTAGCATGTGTGAGGCCTCAGGATTAATTCCCAGTCTCCCAAATAAAAAGGATTATTGTGGCAAATATATACTTATATGTGAGTGTGTATGCACACACATTTCTCTATATATTTAAGGTGGTATTCAGGATCCTCTAATCCATAGTATGCTACAGCCCACTTACCAAGCTTCATCTATTGATTTTTGCCGTCTAATTGCTAAATAAACATTACTTTCATTTATTTTCAAATCTCATCTTGAATTTTCCCATATCAGTGCTTTTCTTATCTTGTTACCAATACATATTATATTTTTACATTTTGAAATTTCTTTAATCTTTCACGAATTACATGTATAACTGGCTCATTGCAAACTTACTGAAATAATCTCAACTTTATATAAAGTCAGTTGTGCTTTGTAGTCTGTCTTTTAATATGGTCATTGAGTTTGAGGACATCCTGGTCTACAAAGTGAGTCCAGGACAACTAGTGCTACACAGAGAAACTCTGTCTTGAAAACCCAAAACCAACCAACCAAAACAACAACCTTCCTATATGTGTGTGTGTGTGTGTGTGTGTGTGTGTGTGTGTGTGTGTGTGTGTGTATGTGTGTGTGTGTACAGGCACCCATGAGTGCTTGTGCTCACTTAGCCGTAATTCAAATTTATAACTCTGACATTATTTAGAGACTCTCTTTCCTTAAGAAAAGTTGAACTCTAACTTTATGCCACCTAATGGAAAATAAACAACTTTTCATTTTCTAAAATCACTTGAATACACAAATAGGACTTTGATGAAGAAAATAAGTGGATTTTAGTTGGGAAATTTATAAAGACAACAGTTTGAGGAATAATCTTGCCATAGAACTGTCTTTACTTTGTTTTTCTTTTGTGTCTTTAGCCCTATACAGGTGCATAACAGAAACACAGTCCAGTCTTTGCACAACTTTCCTGCAGTCAATTCTCTCTGAAGCCTTGGTATATAGGCCCGCATCACTCAAGTTTCTTGAAAACACTGATTGCTGGCCATCTGTCGGCCATTCATTATTGCATTCTGCAACAGCAGCAAGTGTGTCTCTTGTAATTTGAGTTGTTAAGTAACACTGGGTGACTCAGTATTAGATATCACATTGCCTCCTCACATTTAGGGTATATACAACAGAAACACAAGTAGGGGATCATGGAATACATACCAAATTTCCATTTCTGTTACATGGGCAAGGTATTTCAGAATTTTTCAGTGTCTGTCATCCCCTTCCCCCATACCTTTATTACACTTAAAACATTCTATCCTTTGTTGTGTAAGGAATCAGTTAAAAAGTAGAATTTAATTTGTGGTAAGAATTGCACCAGTAGCTTGTATGAGGAAAATATGAAGGGAAAACATGTATAAGTTTATTAGCTTTGTTCTGGTTTTACTGGCCTACTATAGCTGATGTCTTTACCACGAACTAGTGGGCATGTTTTGAACTTTAATATATTATCTTAATTTCATAAGTGTGAAAAGAGCCAGTTCTTCATGGTAATTTTAGAAAACTGATTGAAATTACAAAATTCATCCTCATCTTATTTAAGACTAGTGTTCTTTATAACTGAACTGACTTCTGTAGGAATAGGATTTTGAGAATGGTCTTTTGGAGGTATCTTACATTTTCTGTATTTTATATTATTGACATTTTACGCCTGCTGAAAAATTTTAAGCAATTGTGTTTATTGAGTAAAAGCAAAAACAATTTATTTAAAGCATTAAATACAGAAGTTTATATTTTATTAAGCTACATTTTAATAGATAATATGAAATAGGTTATTATCTAATTTATTAATGTGACAACCTAATAAAAATGGAAATTCATATCTTATTAGTCAATTTTGAGTGAGAGAAATAGTCACTAGGAGTGATAAGGAGTAAGGCATTTATCATTGGGCTTGACTTTATACATTTGTGGAGTGGATTCAAGAATTATATCAACTTGTTATTTCTATACTAGATGCTGGACCTGAAGTCAACAGGGGAGACAAAGAGGGGGCATTCAGAGGTTGGCTAGGGCAAATGATAACATATGAAGCATGGGTTAGAATGTAGGTAACTCTGTTGCTATCTCTAGACTTGGTCATCAGTATACCTGGTGACTTAACAGAGAAGCTGAGATGAGCACCTTCACGTGCTTCTACAGAAGCTGTGCACGTTGGCCCAGGACTTGGAGAAGTTGCAGGAGGATCCAGTGGGAGTGGAAGTTATGCGTGTGGCTGATGCTTCATTTTAGCTGAGCCAGCCTAATAGAAACAGCATGCCTGGGCTGTAATGGTGCCTGATGTTTTGAGCTGACTTCCCAGTGTAAAAGGTTATGGGTGGTGGTTGATTTACATATTTCAAAGTCACTTACAGGACCTCTTTTTGGTTCGTAGGATTTTGGAAATGGACAGGGAAGGTTCTGGGGGGGGGGTGTCCCAGTCTTAATGTAGATGAGCAAATACTGTGCAAATAATAGTATATATAGCTAAACCACCAACACCAACACTGACCCCAGCAGTTTCTCTTTCGTCCCTGCAACAAAGACTGAAATAGTTTTTTTTTCTCTCTCTCTCAATATTGTTTTCATCAGATTCTCATCAGTTTCAGTGCCTACACCAGATAACATCTTAGGAAGTCTAGTCCAGGTCACCCTTCCTCCAGACACACTGGATATGATCTTAATTGCTGAGGATATTAAGAGTAGATAATAAGATAATAAGGGAAGCAACAGGCATATGATGTGGTAATTGTCAGTCTGGGGCCTGGAAGCTTTAAGAAAGATATTGAGTAATAGACTTGGAGGCTTATATGTTTTAGTTCTTTGTCCATGGTGAACTGACAAGCATGTTTATCAAGACAATAAAGAGTTCATGTTAAATGTAAACCCACCTGGGAAGGCTGGGAGACCTTTTAAGTTTCCATCGTAGCCTGATTATGAATCAGGGTTGCATATAAGACACTTATGGAAGGTTCAATGATACATATAACACATAGGCTGATAAACAAAGACAACCTTGTGTGGAATGTAAAAAGCTGTAACTCCTACAAGCTGCCCACGGCTCTGAAAGCAATTTACTGAAACCTTTTACAGTAGGCCACTTTGGAGGCATTGATAATTAACTAAACAAAGAATTCAAATTATGCTCAACTGATTTCACCAAATTTCCTTAGGGAGTTGTAGTACTTGGCCTTCCCCATCATGGTAGTGTTGAACCAGAGCCTTTAGCTAGACCATTAAGCAAGCAGCATATGATTTATATATTTTGTAAAAGTCTTAAGTTTAATACTTCAAATGGTAGGAAAGCAGCAGAGAATCTCTTATAAGTAATAAATGTGGTTGAACCTCTGTTGTGAGTATTTAGCAACAAAATTAATTCTACCAAAAACAAAGTTATGTCCACACAAAATTACTGAGTGAAAACCTCCAGTGTTTTCTTATAGAAACAATATAGTTACATAACCTGAGTTTTGTAGGTTTATGTATAATATCACCAAAACACAGGAGTACTAGTTCAGTTCCTTATTTACAATGAATCTGAGTTTAGTAACCAGTATCTCCGCCTTGTTAGGACTCTGATTTTTCTCAGTCCTGAGAAATGTGTGGAGTTTATCTGTTTGCGGTGTGGGGCCCACGATATTCTTCTGCTTCTATAAACTAGTTTGAGATGTGGGTCAACTTTCCTTTTCCTAGGTTAGGTTTCTCTGAGGGTCACCTAACGTGAACTGTCAAAAATCAATATAAATAGTAAACTACGATGAAAAGAACAATTTATTTCTGATTGTTTCTGGGCTTTATAGTGCTTTAAGGCTACTGACAAAACTCACATCCAAGTGTTTAAATAAAATGTCTTATATGTGATGTGCTTTCACTTTGGGCCATAGACTGTTGTTTCCTAATGTTTAATGAAGACACTCATAATTAGATTTTATTATACTTAGACAGTCTAAAATCAAGCAGTATCATAATCACCATGTCTATCTTTCCTGTTAACTTAATTACTCATGTTAGCTTACTTTTTAGTTTGGAGTCCTGTGCCTTTTAGAGATTCACTCTGAAAAGTTACATTGAAGCTGCTGATGTGGCTCACGTTGTAAAGGTGCTTGCCACAGATTAATTTGTAGAACCCAAGTAAAGATGTAAGGGAAGAACTGACTCCCACAAGGTGCCCTCTGAGTGACATGCATGCTGCTCCACCCCTCATAAATTAGTATTTTGATGTGTTGCTTTTGGAGTATACAGAAACATTTTTTTTTCTACCTGCTGCTTTCTTTAAAAGCTACTTATCTAGTGTATTCTCTTGTCTGTCAGACTTCTGCCAGTTCTTCTTGTATCTGGACAAGACCATTGTGTTTTATTCCAACATTGTTCAGATGATCTCAAACATTAAATTACGCCAATATGATACATACATATATATATTGTTATCTGGAGGGATGAAAATTGCCATAAAAACCAACTATTCTATGTACATGCATACTTTTGCAAATGTCCTGTCTGGCCCTACCTAGAGTCATGTAACCACAGGTAAAATGGATAATGCTGCCAAAGTAAGTGTATTTGTGAAGTATGTGCCCACTGCCTACAGGCTTTACTCTTTCCCTCCACTCTATAGACTAACCTTTGCCTCTTAATTCCCTTTGTGGTTCTTTCATACCTATTTCAGGCATTTCTGCTGCTTCTTACGTAGCATCAAACAAATCTTCAGGAATTAGCATTTTCTACTAGACTATGTGATATCTTGAATACCTTGCCGTTTTAAACTTTCCCTATAGATGGGGCACACAGGTGCTGTTTTCATCATTTTGAGTCGATCCAGAAGTGTAGAATAATTTCTACCATAGTTGGCCCACAATTCTCCTTGGCAAGACTAATTAACTTTCTTTTCACAATGCAGATACTAAAAACACCGCTACCTTTGTCAAAGTCATTCTAGCCCTTTTCTTGTAATCAATAACTTAGTCACTAGAAATTACAATTTTGCTAGTCTTCTAATTTTTGGATAAAAATCTAGTTACTGAAGAAAAACATTTAATTACTAGAGAAAAAAGTTATGACGCTGTAATTTTCTTGCCCGTCCTGTTCGTTTTCTGTAAATGCCAGAAGAGTTGCTCCACCCTGTGTAAAGGTGCCTTGTCTTTCCTCTGGCCTCAGTCTGAAGTCTTGTCTTTAGCTGAAGCTCATAGGGAAGGCCTTCCTAGTACTTGTAACATACACGTCTGTCACTTTTGCCCTGTTTGATTTTTTAAAAATATATTTTATTAATTTATTCATATTACATCTAAATGGTTATCCCACCCCTTGTATTTGTTTTCTTATTTAGCTCAGTTTTATCTATTGAGTAACCCCCTGAAGATGGACTGCTCTTGCTTGTACTGCATGGTTTTTCTTTCTTTTTTTAAATTTGCTCATGGTGTTTAGCTGTAGCGATATTGATTGTGCTTTTATTGTATGTTAATTCCTCTTCATTAACTCCTTCAACCTCTTTATCCCTATCAGAATTATTCTCCAATTCCAGTTTTGTTGCTAATCAGCTTACAGTTGTTTACTGGCTCTCCACAGCTCTTTACCTTCCAAACTCCTTCCGGGGCTTGGCTTACAAGGCTCTTGATGCTTGGGAGCCTGTGGTCTAGTTTAGCTCACTTTCTGAGCACTTGAAAACTGGAATTCTTCATTCTCAACAGAAAGTGCCACTTTCACCAGTGTTTTCTTTCTCCTGTTCATGATCTCAAATGTGTTCATTTCCACGAAGAGAATTTAATTCTATTCTCTTTAGCTTTTACATTTGCAGAATTTAACTTATATGTAACTGCTTTCTGGATGTCTTATTATCTGTTCCCTTGGCCATCAGTGTCCCAACTACATATTTTTCAGCTCCCAGGATGTTGTCTCTTGTTTACTCTTTGGTGTGCCTGTTTAGTAATCTGTATGTCTGCTATTTACTAACCATAGGTAGGTAGTTATCTCAATATCTCAAAAGTTCTTGCTTTTAGATGGGCAATAAAATGTGATGAATCAATCAGTGATTGAGTCTTTGTGCAGATTACATTGCTGAGTGAGACTGTAACTTCCTCAAAGAATTCTGTAGATCAGTAGTTCTCAACCTGTGGGTCAAATGACCCTTTCACGGGATTGCCTAAGACCATGAGAAAACACAGATATTTAGATTACGATTTATAAAGTAGAAAAATTATAGTTAACGCCCAGAGGTGTCTGCTCAAACTATTGCACTAACCAGGGACAATACAAGTAATAAACACTGAACTCCTACTGTGATGTAGCCAATGGACAGGACATCCTCCACAGTTATGTGGAGAGCAGGGACTAACTCTGACATGAGCTCTGGTGCCCCATATTTGACAACTTCCTGTTGGAGGGGAGCTTGGTGGCACTCAAAGAAAGAATAAGCAGACTACCAAGATAAGACTTGTTAGCTTGCAACCATAAAGTGGGGGAGGAGATCCCCCTCATACATGGACCTGAGGGAGGGTAATAGGGTAGGGGTAGTAGGGTAGGAGGAACGGAAGGTTACAAGTGATCGGAGAACAATTGAGTTATAATCTGAATAAATTAATAAAAAACAAAACAAAATTAAATTAAAAAATTATAGTTATGAAGTAGCACCAAAAATAGGTTTTTGAATTTCTTCTATTCTTTTTCATTTTTTAATTAAATATTTTTAAATTTTTTTACATATACATTCATATTATTACACATATGTACAATAAACTACCTACAGCAAGAAGAACCATGAAACAATCAGGAATTATATAAATGTTCCATTTTTAGTGTTTTGGCTATTTGTATTTGGCAGCCTTGAAGAGAACATCTTTCCTATCTTGGTGCATCTAAAATTCTGAATATAAATCAGTATCTATCATGTCTTGTCATTATCAACTTAAAACATCTATCTAGACCAGTTTAGGATCACCATAACACAAGGAACTCTATTAAAAGATCACAGCATTAGCAAGGTTGAAAACCACTGCTGTAGAGACTTCCATAATTACAAGTGAAGGGCTTTTTTCTTGGATGTTTTGAATCACTGCCTTGGTATGTAACACTGTATTGCCTCAGATTCATGACAGTACTCCTGCTTGAACCTTTGAGAGATGAAATCATAGGCATACTCTGCCATACTAGACAAACATAAAGAAACCTAAATTAGAAAGTGTGTTTCCTTTGAACTAGGCAGTTAAATAATACATTTTATAAAATAGCATTCTTGGCAAATTTTCTTATATCTATTTTTTTATAATTTCTCTTTTATGCTGGCACTTTATAATAGAATCTTTGTCATTGTGGTTTATTAATCCTTGTTGCTTCATTTTCCTTATGAAATAACCACATCCAAATTTTCTTTTTTTTAAGTACCTCCAATTGTCAGTGTCTACTTCCTATCCCCTTCTATTTAGCTTGTTGCTGGGATTGTTTGGCTGATATCACACGCTATTTGATAACAATTTAATGCATTATAGATCAGACAGAACAATGAGTATGTTAACAAAGTTTCTTAAGTGACTCTATCCCAAGAAGGGATGTGGGTATAACATCCTGTAGGAGATGATTGATAGATATTTTTGGTTCAGAAATTTTAGAAAAAAATCTCTTCAAATGACTTTACAGAGGCAGTTACTTACTTAGCCAGCACTGATTCCTGCCCTTTCATGAGAAGTTTCAAGGGAAAGGATAAAAGCAGAAAAAAATGTAATTTTTATGAATCCCTTTCTTTCCCTCATTTTTGTTCTGCAGGTAGCTTAATTTTCTTCAAATTTTATTTTCATTTGATGGCTATTATCAAGTGTTTTGAGGTAAATTTGCCTTTTCAGTAAAAAAACTTATTAGTGGCTTTTGTATTATCCTTTCTCTTCTCCTTACTATGCTACATTTCTAGTAACTTTTCATGGAAATAAAATCATTATAATGTAAGCAACCAAGAAACAATTTGTAGAAAAAAATCAGCATCAATTAATGATCTAATTTCAATGTAGTCATAGTAACAGTATTTGGTGACAAAAAATGTGGTCTCGCATATTGACATCTAGTGAAATTTTATGACTAGATGTATTCTCTCTGGCATAGGTCCTGCTTCCCTCCTATGTGACCGTCCCTCGCATTATGGTTTGCCTGGGAAGTACATGGAGATAGATACAATGTCCTTTTCCATGTTAGAAACAGAGGAGGTGAACAATACCTGTATACATTTGTAACAGAGGGTGTAAGCTCCTTTAGGTCAAAGGTGGTTACCATCATCTTCTTTCCTACACATGTGCATTTATACGTGGTCATATTCAGGAAAAGCGTGTGAACTTGAAATGCCAGGGAAGGGCTGCAGATTTCCTGGCCTCTTGTTTAACATTCTTTTCATGGTACTCTCTTGCTTTATAAACAGCGTATTACCAATTGGAGGTAGGCTCTGCATTAAATTAGACTTACAACCTATAGCCTTGGGCAACATACGCTTGAACAATAGTCTTAAGTAGGTATGGGGTTAGAGTGGGAAGGGAATTTAGTATTAATCACATCTCAAACTTTTGTTTATGGCCACTCTAGTTGATTTTTGGCTCTTCTCATTCTTAACAAAATCCAGGTTATTACGAAGATGTGGATTGTAACCAACACTGTTGGTCTCAGGCCAAAACTTGTACTAGCTAATGACTTTTTGCTGCCACCATGCATTAGTTTCAGCAACCAATCAGGGCCTTGATTCACAGTGCCTTGAGGGAAATATGTGAAGTGTTGAAATGGTAAGAGGCAAAGGGGGATGTGGAGTATAAGGAGGGGGAACAGTGACCAAGAGCGTTATTGTGTGTGTGTGTGTGTGTGTGTATAAAATCACTATGTGACAAAGCAAAGCAGAATACATCATCAGGAACTTATAAACAACATGATTAAAGATGCTGACCATCTGAATATAAGAGTGCTTTAGTAATGTCTATGAGACCAAACAACTAAGTGCCAGTGTTTATTATATTTCATTCACATGAATATGGGCTGTTTTTTCATTATATAACTATTCTTGTGCATAAAGTATGCGTATATATTGATTTAATCTCACTTCTGAATTGATGATTGGACATTTGTATAACAAATATGGCAAGTTTTTAATTTCTCTATATACATGTTAAATTAACTCCATATGTTGTTTTTAACATCTTAGTAGCTACAAAATTATCATTAGATTATAGTATAGAAGTCCTTTTTGACAAAGTAATATTTAAGTTTCTTGAAACAGAAAAATTTGGGATAAAAACCTGTTTATATTCTAATGATCAAATTGAACATAGTTTTGCCTACAGTTTTCTAAAAACTTTTGTGAAGATTTCAAAAAGTTATAGAAATATTAGATACTATCACAAGTTCAGTGTATACATTAGCATGTAGAATATATGTATATAGTTCATGAAATGGGCTCATGATATGAGGATTTCAAAGATGACAAAATTGATTACATTGTTTTTCCAAACTTAATATGTCATAATAATCATGCATAGTAGAATACTTCGATTCAGTCTTCCAACTATTGTCCTAATATAACTTTGTGATATGATAGCTACTAAAATTTAAGGGGTTTAAGATTTTACTAGGGCAAAGGTGGTGCACGCCTTTGATCCCAGCACTAGAGAGACAGAGGCAGGTGGATCTCTGTGAGTTCAAGGCCAGCCTGGTCTACAAAGTGAGCCAGGACTGTTACACAGAGAAACCGTGTCTCAAAAAACAAAAAACAAACAACAACAACAACAAAAATGTTTTTACTTTTTTCCCCTGTAGTTTAGGCTTCTTTTCCTTTTTTTGAAGTAGTAGGGGAAAAGCAGCATCAGCTGCCAAGTGCTTAACAACTATAGATCACATATAAGCTACTACATTGGATCAAACAAGTCTGCATTTTTATACAAACCAAGGCTTCATAATACAAGGGCATTGTTCTTAATTTAGGAATATATTTAAGATTGAAAGGTTCATTTTAGTAGTTTATCATTAATCTATAACATAATAGTTCAATTCTCAATTATAATGTTGATACACGTACTTTTCATCTGTATCTTTCCCCATCTTCCCATTCTCTTGTATTTTAATTGTAAATCAAAACAAGAAAAAGAGACTTTAGTTTTCCCTGTTTTCTTTTCGTTTCTTTGATACTCATTGGAAACGTGCTGGTCGCTAAACCATAAACATCTAGATGTACAAAGCAGGAGACTAGGGTATGACAGTTTTAGAAATGCTAGAAAACAGAGCCACGCATATACGGGTAAAGCACTACCCAGGACTCTTTCTATCAGGGATTGTGGAGTAGGAGGCCTTACATGGAGCTTAGATGACAAGGCTTCCAGTTTACTGGGTGAGAGTGAGAAATGGGATGACACAATGATGGTGATGTTTCAAAAAGTAATCTTCGTAACGCTTTGACTTCAACTGAAGCAAGCATGGATTTATTTTACTTTCATACGGTAGACCTCAAAGTGGGAAGGAACAGAAAAAGAGAGCACTGTCCACTGAAGATCAACT
This sequence comes from Acomys russatus, assembly GCF_903995435.1. Taxonomy (NCBI): domain Eukaryota; kingdom Metazoa; phylum Chordata; class Mammalia; order Rodentia; family Muridae; genus Acomys; species Acomys russatus. The sequence continues at coordinate 46,802,757 of NC_067154.1, forward strand.
AATTTTTCCATCAATCTCTTGTTTGCTTTGCTTTTATGGGATGGCCAGTCAAGGACATACTCTGATGACATTTTGTACTTTAATAATCTATAAACAACGGAAAATTCCTGTACTTGATTCTTAGACTTTGGAGTGGAATTTAATGTGATTACTTACAATGGTGCCTGGAGTTCTATTCTCTTACATTCACACACAATTTACATTTAAGTAGAGAAAATGGCCACCTAGGGGTTCCTGGCCCAAGCACAGTGCCACCTGCGTGAAGAAAGATACATGGTTTTATGAGACAAACCACATCAGATATAACCAGAAATGTGTACCATGTATAGTTCTAAGTCAAAGAGCAGGACCAAAAGCATTAGTGGCCACAGATTAAAAGTAAAGCAAGTTTTTTAGAAGCTGTATTCAAATGTTCAAATTTTATATGAAATGATAAAAATATTTTTCTAAGCGTCCAAAATGTTTCCCCCTGAAGCTATGTGTTAGAAAAGAAGGAATGACTCAGGAACAGTATTTTTCTCATTGCTTTCCTTCACAGAAGCATTAAGTTGTGTCAGTACTGTGCATCTTTATTTGGAATGGTTGTTTGGAATACTACTGTTTTACTTTAGTTCTTTGCTGTGATAAAACACTCGGACAAGAGAAGCTGTCAGCACAAATGAGATGGCTATATTTTACACCACCCCCACGGCTCAGGTACCACCCCCAGAAGAGTGGTGAAAAGGTTGTAAGATGCAGAGATGGGGAGAACCAGAAGAAAGCTGTATTCTGGACATGACAGGCGCTCAAGTCACATGACCTCTGAGCAGCTGTGGCTGCCTGCACAAGACCTCTGCAAGATGAAGCCAGGTGAAGTCAGTCAGCGCTTCTAGCGAGGCTGGAGAAGGGAGTCACCCCTCCCTCTCTCAAAGAAAAACGGAGATACTATGGATAGTTGGTGGCGTCTAGGGGAGGGAAAGTCAGTTTTCTTTAAGGGTGTGGCTCCTGGTAGGCCAACCATGCTGAGGTGGATGCTGCCTGCCCCGCAGGAACATATGAATAGCACAAACTGGATTTGGTGGGTTATTATTAAAGAAAAAGTAAAAAGACATTGAGTTAGGGGATGGGAGGTGGAAGATGAGGGAATTCTGGAAAGAGTTGGAATTCTGAAGGAAAATATGATTGAAATACTTTGTATGAAATTCTCAAAGAATTAACAACAAAAATACCCCGAGAAAGGGAGAAAAAGGTTATGTTAGTGCAGTTCTAGGTTAGGAGTTATCACCATGGGAAAGTCACAGCAGTGGGAGTTAGAGACGGCTGCTTAATAATCCTGCAGACTGAGTCCATTTGAGTATGCCGAGCACCTGTAATAGAAGAAGCTCCTGAAAACACTGGGAAGTTTAATGGTAAAATCGAAACTGCCTATTTATGCCATATATCATCATTCTGCTAGGTGCTGGGGACACATCTATTGATTTTAGCGTTCTTGCTAGGTGAGTTGTAGAGGAATAACTTCTCTCTAAACTGTATTATGATTTTTTTTGGGGGGGAAGTGTGGGCATATACCAGTGGTTCAGAAAAATTGTTTAGCAAATGTATAAGGCTATGCCATATTGTGTTTAAATGTCTCCTCAATGATATATTGAGTTTAGCTTAACTCTTTTTTTTTTCAAAGTAATGCCAAAGTAAGAAATCCTAAAAAGGCACATCTATAAATGTCTGAATTGTACATATGCTAGGGAATTTTCTCCTCCATCTATAATTTTGCAATCTTAAACACTACATTTATTTTATTGAATGTTAATAGCTTTTCTTCATTTATCTGTAATGTAAATTTTTAAAGATCCATTTCAGAAGAGTGTCTAGGAGACTTGAGAATATTTTCTGTTGAGTTTTTGAGAAATTTAGTACATTTCTATAAATAGTTCCATCTTAATTGCTTTGGCTTTGGAATCTCGATTGCTTATTTTGCAACTCTTCTTCCTGGCATTTTTACTTTTCTCTGAGCGTTTTCACTGTGCTTTGTATAAAAGCATTATCTTCAAACAATCACATGATTACATAAAATATGTTTTTTCACTGTGGCGCATTTCTCATTGGATTATCTTTGGAGTTTTTCTAGTTTGTTCCACAGAGGGAAACATAGCACAACAACTCTAGATGCTAATGGGCCCTTGGTTAGTTTGACATAGAATACCTCTAACTTCCCATTTTTTTGTATATTTATTTAGACTAGCATAGTCTAACCATAGGGAAGGGAGAAAAAGGAGTAATATATATGAATTTATGGAAAATAATCTGTTTTTAAAATCCACAGGAACATAGCAAGCCATAGTAAATTCAGTCGTCATCAGCCATACATTCAACCACGCAGGAAGAGATTCACATAAAAATCTTCTATCTTGACTTAGCTCAGAGCCTTTCTGCTTTCAAAAACACAACTGAGATATTTTTACTAAAGACTGATGCTCTTTCTAGAAGTAAATGCATATAGAGACACTTAGAATGTTTCTGTATATCCCTTGCCTGATATTATTGAGGTATAGACCCTCACCCCTTCACTAATCAAGACTCCAGTGTCTACCTTATGAATACACCTTATTTTTAAAACATAAAGCCCTAGAATTGTCAGAGCAATAATATCTAAACAGTGAATAATTTAACATATACTTACATTAAATATACACCAAGTTTTCTGCTTTCTATACACTAATTCATTTAATTTTTGAAGCAATCTGAATGGAGTATTATTATCAACTTTTTAAAATGAGGAAAAGAAACTCAAAATGATGAGTAATGACCTCAAGTTTACATGATAAGTAAATGGCAGAACTAAGGATTCAAACCCAGACCTAAGACTGGCTCAGTCCCAAGACTATGGCCTTAATAGCTATGCTGAGACAACAGCCTGAGGCTAAAAAAATTTTAATTACTCATATATCTTAATTATAGAAAGATTAAAGTCTCCTTCCTTGATTTCAAAATAAAATGTAATAATTATAGCTAATGTGTAGCAAGCCCTGTCTACAGAGCCAGACAATGTTTGTGATTATTTACAGCATTCATCCAAATTCAATCATACAGCTTTTAAGTTATGTACTTTTAAGTTTTATAAAAGTTGACAATTGAAGAAAGTGAGTCTTAGAGATATTAAATCACTTGCAAATGCAGTAAATTTGTAGTACAAACACAGCTCTGCCTACTAAGTTTGTGAATATATTCATGTTTTTGCACATCAAGGGATTCCTAAGAGAGTGGGGTGCAACATAGGTTATGGAGCAAGCCTGAGTAAAGGAAGCAATGAGGAGTTAATAGATCATCATAAAGCTTTGGAGAGAATTGAAAATTTACTTCTAAATTTATTTACTTCATAAAACAGTTCTCTTATGGAATGTGCCTTAAATCCAATTAAAATTTGGTCGATAAGCCTGGAGAGATTGTTCAGTGGTTTAGAGCACTGAATGATTTTCTAGAAAGTCTAGGTTTGAGTCCTAGTACCCATATTGGGGCTTATCACTGTTTGTAACTGTCTGTAGGGGTTCCAGTGTCCTGTTCTGGATGCCAAGGACATGTGGTACAAGCACAAACAAGCAAAACAGTCATAAACACACTAGAAAATGGTTGGTTGCTCCAATACCCTCATGTTACAGTAGGCACAGGTACGTTATTACTGTAGCTCATAGGGTTCACAGCTATGTCTCATTGATGATTACTTCTTCTCTCAGAAGTGCATAGCATTTTCAACTTCCAGTTGGGTACCATTTGTCCATGTTTGATGATTCAAGTATGTGATGTCCTCAGCAGGTGTCATTTGATGGAAAGTAACCTATACCATGGCATGTAACTGGTAGTATATGAGGGGTCTATGGGAACCCATTGCTTAGCATCTCTAAAAGTGGTAACTCATTTCCAGTAGTGAGTTATCTTGTTTCATAGTATATGGTGTCTACATGGGTTATTTCTCCTCTATTACAGGCCAACTGCATTTTAACAGTTTTTATATATTATATGAATATTATAATATAAAACCTTATATATAAAATGATATATATATATATATATTACATTTTACAATGCTTCTTTAGTAGTGAATTTTCATTTGACTTTTTTGAAAGGATATTATTTTTTTGAAATAATAAAAGAAAACTTATTCAAGGAAGTCATAATACTTTACACCATTATTTTATGAAAATACTAAGTTGAATTTTACTGCTCTCTGCACTCAAGGTATAATAAAATTTACTAGAAATAGATTATATAATGTACTAAGTAGTCATGGTAGTAAGGATAGTTATGAGATTAAACCAGACATCCAGAAGACATTGATTAAAAGGTTAAGAATGTTTGCAGATCCTCAGGTGTGAGTGTTTGTATCTACGTCTGTATCTGTGTGTCTATACATTTTCTCATTCAAAATATTGAATATCAGAGAATAGTCTTTGTCAGGCACTGAATATGAAAGCTAATTAGAAGAAGTATAAAAAGTTGGAAGTTAGAGAATATTAGAAAGCAAAAAGCAAAGTTTTTCATTAAGTTAAAACAAGATACAATAATTCTTCATGCTGTAAATTCTTTACAGTTTGAGGATAACCATTTGTATGTGAGTCGAACTCTTACTGATGGTCTCTTCACAGTAAAACAGCAAGCAGTCTTGCTCTTCACAGTTATTTACTCAGTCAACCTGTTTCCCATCACTCAAGGTTGGCATTTAACCAGTGTGAGGGGCACATTGCTTCTAAACATGAGTATGGTGCTAGAGTCAACAACAGTTATTAAGATCTGGCTTGTGTACAATGATGGTGAACATGAATGGGGATGAAAGTTGTAAAGACTTTGAAACTGTTACATTTGCTGTGAATGTAAGGACGAAATTATTTTTGAAAACCTAGAAACTTCTTTAGCAAAAATATCTGTTACATACTAAATGGTACTAATGAGGTGCTCTAAAAGAATCTAGGTGACAAATCCTAACCACTAAGTCACCAGGGAACTTAGAGAGATGGCTCAGAGGTTAAGAGCGCTGGCTGCTCTTCCAGAGGCCCTAAGTTCAATTCCCAGCAATCACATGGTGGCTCCCAATGATCTGTAATGAGATCTGATATTCTCTTCTGGAGTGTAGAAGAACATTGTATACATAATAAATAAATCTTTAAAAAAAAAGAATCTAGGTGATTCTTGCTATGTTAATGAACATTACAAAGAGTAATTGCAGGTTTTCTTTACTTTTTTTACTTTACTGAAGGAATGACAAAACTGCACTACTTGTTAATACTGTCAAATTTTAGGAAACATTTTAAATTTTAATTTAATTTGCTTTCATATTTCTATATAAATCTGAGACTATGACAGAAGAAAAAGGTTATTGTCCCTAGTTTGGCTTTCAGTAAACGTTGAAATGATACAGCCTTCTACAATTTGTATGTGGCCTTTCTGAATTACTAATGAAAGACAACTAAAATTTGAAACTCCTCCAAAACAGTCTTAGATTTTGGCATATGCTTTATTTTTATCCTTGAGCAAATTAAGTCATATGATGATAGTACAACACATATTCCAGACGCTATTAGGTTAGTATTTTCATCTGTTTGACCCCAAAATATTATGTACTGTGTGCTTCAAAATCAAACTGCTGGATTTTGAGTATACCTCCCATACACAAGACATATACATATGTTTTTATCTTGGAGTTTGCAGATGTAATTTAGATAAATAGAACCATGTATAAAATAGTGTCACTTTCATGATGATATGAAAGTCCCAAGTTTTAGGATCAGTTAAGACTTCTGGTAGGAAGCTTTCTATACTGAAATAAAAAACAAATTGAATAGTAACATTAACAGAATAGATGACTATTTTGTCAAGAACCAATACAAAAAAGTATGTTATCATTTCAAGAAGCCAAAGAAAGTTGTTTGGGGTTGAATTTTCCAGTAACAGAGTTATAGATAACAAGCACAAGGGCCAGCTGAGCCTGTTCTCATCATGAACACTTTTTTTTTTTTTAAAATGAACACATTGTTAGACAGAGTTATGCAGTGCTTTTATCTGTATATTTTGGGCTTTTTTGGAGGCAAAGTAAAAGAATGCTGCTATTAAAAACTGTAATTATCAGAGATCATACTTCAAGAAAGATCAAAGAGCTAGAAGGAGAATGGATTTGAAGGAGATTGGATGAATCAATAATAAACTGGATGAAAATTGGATATAGGCATCCTGTCTCCTGACCTCCATTGTTGGGCCACCTCTCAACAAATTCACCAAGCCTGCTACTCCAGGAACATCCAGGCCTACTGCACCAGGAACATCTATCACAAGGCTGCCTACTGGAAGCCTGCTCTACCAGGAACATCGAGGGACAGCATATGGTTAAAGGCCAGAGTAAAAACACAATCAACAAGATCCAGGGCAATATGGCACCTTTAGAGCACAGCTATCCTACAAAAGCAAGCCTGGCTATCCTAACACAACTGAAGCCTGAGAAAATGTACTTAAATATAATCTTATGAAGATGATAGAGTTCTTTAAAGAGGAAGTGAATAAATCCTTTAAATAAATACAGGAAAAAACAAACTGGTGAAGAAAATGAATAAAACCACTTAATGCATGAAAATGGATGTAGAAGCAATAAAGAAAACACAAACTTAGAAAATTCTGGAGATAGAAAACCCAGGGAAGAGAGCAGGAACAGCAGACACAAACATCCCCAACAGATTGCAAGAGATGGAAGAGGGAATCTCAGGGGGCAAAAGATGAGATAGGCCAGGCATGGTATCACACACCTTTGATTCCATCACTTGGGAGGCAATAGCATGTGGTTCTCTGTGAGTTCAAGGCCAACCTGGTCTACAGAGTGAGTCCAGGACAATCATGGCTGTTACACAGAAAAATTCTGTCTCAAAAAAAAAAAAAAAAAAAAAAAGAAGATGGGATGGAAGAAATTGATATATCAGTCAAAGAAAATGTTAAATCTAAAAAATCCCTGATGCAAAACATCCAGGAACTCTGGGATACTATGAAAAGACCAAATCTAAGAAAAATAGGAATAGAATAAGATGAAGAACCCCAGGTAGAACAATAAGACAACTAAAGGAGATCAAGGTGATGCAAATTGGAAAGGAAGAAATCAAATTATTGCTATTGGCAGATGATATGATAGTGTATATAAGTGATACCAAAATTCCACCAGGGAACTCCTATAGCGCCTTCATCAGAGTGGCTGGATACCAAACTAACTAAAACACACACACACACACACACACACACACACACACACACATCAAAAACAGTGGTCCTCTTTTATACAAACGATAAACAAATTAGGGAAACAGCATCCTTTACAATAGCCACGAATAATATAAAGTTGTTGCAGTTATTTTTTCTAAAACTGTTTGTTTCTCTTAATTTCTCTCTTAACCTTCTTATCACATAAATAACTTCTTATATATTTGTTCATAATGATTTACAGTAATCTTGAGCAGTTTAAGTCTATTCTTAACCCTTTATGCGATCCAGACTTCATGTTTGCCAAAATCCCCAAGTTACTTGCTTTTTAGTTCTTTCTTTGCTCCAGCCAAATCTTCATCTCTCCTGCACCTCTGCTTGTGGCTCAATCCTCTGCTGAATTCCGTACTTCCTCTTCTAACTCGTCCTCCTCTGGCTGGCAGGAAGTCCATCTCTATTCTTTCCCCTACTCATTGACTAGCTGTAAGCTGCTTTATTGATGCATCAGGGACACAATTGGGGAACAAAGATTATACAGTATTTAGACAGGAAATTCTTACAAGGCTTGTGACCAGATATGTGGTGTTACAGAAATCAGTATGTGTATTACACAATAGCCTTATGCCCAGATTTGTTGGCTCTGGGCTGAGGGGGACCTACAGAGATTTATGTACCAACCAAGAACCATACATGGAGAGGACCTAGACCCCCTCCTCAGATGTAGCACAGTCTCCATGTGAGACCAATAATATGTGACATAGAAGCTGCCTCTGACATGGACCCTGTTGCCCACTCATTGATCACTTCCCACTGGTGTTTTGGCCATGTCAGCCCAGAAAGGAAGAGGATGCAGATAGACCTGATGAAACTTGATAGACCGGGGTCAGAGGTAGGGGAAGAGGGCTCCCTCTTTCTGAGGACTGGGTAAAGGGGGCAGAAAGGAGGGGGGGGAAGAGAGGGGTGGGACTGGGAGAAGACAAGGGAGGGTGCTAAAATTGGGATGAAAAGTGAATAAATTAAAAATAAACAAACTTAATAACAATAAAAAAAACCCTTATGTCTACATAAAGTATCTTGGTGTAACTCTAACCAAGCAGGTGAAAGACCTATATGGAAAAAACCTGCAAGTCTCTGAAGAAAGAAATTAAAGAGGATAACAAAAGATGGAAAGATCTCCTATGCTCATGGATTGGCAGGATTGACATAGTAAAAATGGCCATCTTACGAAAAGCAATCTACACATTCAATGCAATTCCCATCAGAATTCTAACACAATTCTTTACAGACTTGGAAAGTGCAATTCTCAACTTAACATGGAAAAAAACCCAATAAAACAACAACAAAATCAAGAAAAACAACAACAATAACAGCAACAGACAAAAACAAAATATAAACCTAGGATAGCTAAATCCTATATAATAAAAACTTCTAGAGGTATCACCATATCAAGCTGTACTAAAGAACAATAGTAATAAAAAACTGCATCATATTGGTATAAAAACAAACAGGTAGATCAATGGAATCAAATTGAAGATTCAGAAATAAACTCATACACCTATGGACACTTGATTTTTGACAAAGAAGCCAAAACCATACAATAGAGAAAAGAAAGCATCTTCAACAAATGGTTTAACTGGATGTCTCCATATACAACGATGCAAATCACCCTGGACAAATCTCAATTCCAAATGGATCAGAGGCACTAAAAACACTAAATCTAATAGAAGAGAAAGTGGCAATAACTTTGAATACATTGACACAGGAGAGAACTTAAGATTATCAACAGCTCAGGCACTGAGATCAATAATTAATAAATGGGGTTTCCTGAAACTGAAAATCTTCTGTAAGGCAAAGGATACCATCAGTAGGACAAAATGTCAGCCTACATATTGAGAAAAGATCTTCACTAACTCTACATCTGACAGAGGGCTAATATCCAAAATATATAAAGTAAGAAACACCAACAAACCAAATAACCCAATTAAAAACGGGCACAGAGCTAAACAGAGAATTCTCAACAAAGGAATATCAAGTGGCCGAGAAACACTTAAAGAAACTTTTAAGGTCCTTAGTCATCAGGGAAATGCAAATCAAAATGACCTTGAGATTCTATCTTACATCTGTCAGAACGGCTAAGATAAAAAACTCAAGCGACAGCACTTGCTGGCAATGATATGCAGCAAGGGAAACACTTTGCCATTGATGGTGGGAGTGCAAACTTGTACAACCACTGTGGAAGTCAGTCTGTTGGTTTCTCAGAAAACTGGGAGTAGTTCTATCCCAAGACACAGCTATGCCACTCTGGGCATATACCCAAAAGATGTTCCATCATACCATAAGGACACTTGCTCAATTATGATCATTGCAGCATTATTCGTAATAGTCAGAAACTGAACACAACATACATGTCTCACAACTGAAGAATTGATAAAGTATGGTACATTTGCACAATGGAATACTACTCAGCTATTAAAAACGAGGGCATCATGAAATTTGCAGGCAAATGGATGAAACTATAAAAGATCATCCTGAGTAAGGTAATCCAGACCCAGAAAGACACACATGGTATGTACTCACTTATAAGTGGATTTTAGCCGTAAAGTACAGGATAACAGAAAGACCCAATGAAGCCAAGTAACAAGGAGGGCCCAAGGGAGAATGCCTGAATCTCATTCAGAAGGGGAAATAGACATCTGAAGTAGATGGAGGGAGGGACCTGGGTGGGAGAGAGCTAGGGAGGGGAACAGGTGAAGCTAAGGATTGGGGAGGAGGAAGGCTGGGAGATATGACAGAAATCAGTAGGGGACATCTTGGATAGGGGCACTTCTCAAGTGTATGGGTGTGCCCCTAGCTTAGACTCCTTGCAGCAGGAGGTATGGAGCCTGAAGTTGCCACCTCCTATAGTCAGTCCGACCTCCAGTGGAGGGAAAGAGAACCAACCGTCACACAAAACCTTCCATCCAAAATTTGTCTTGCTTACAAGTAAATCAGGGATATAGATGGAGCAGAGATTAAGGAAGTGACCAATGAGTGGCCCAACTTGAGACCCATCACATGGGAGAGAGCCAACTCCTGACATGGATAGTCATGCTTTGCTTGCAGACAGAAGCCTAGCATAACTTTCTGAGAGGCAACATTCACGAGCTGATGGAAACAGATAAAGAGACTCACAGCCCAATAATAGACAGCTCAGGGGTCTTGTGGAAGAATGGGGGAAGGATTGAGGGAGTCAGAGGAACCAAGGACATCACAAGAGGACCTACAGAGTCACCTAACCTGGGCCCATGGCTCTGCTCACAGGACCTGAACTACCAACCAGAGAGTATGCATGGGCTGGACTTGGGTTCCCTACCTATATGTAGCAAATGTGCAGCTTAGTCATTATGTGAGTCCCCTAACAATGGGCGTATGGGTTGTTTCTGACTCTCTTGCCTGCCTTTGAATCCCTTTCCCCTAGCTGGGCTGTCTTGTCTAGCCTCAGTGGGATACGCTTGGTCCAGCTGGGATTTGATGTACCAGAGGAGGTTGGTACCCATGTGGAGGCTCCATTTCTAGGAGGAGAAAAGGAGGGGGAATGGGGAAGTAGAGTGTGAGGATGGGACTGGGAAGAGAGGAGGGGGTGCTACAATCAGGATATAATTGATTAAATTAATTAGAGAACAAAAAAGCAAAGCAAAGCATCTGCAATGCTCAAAGACCTGGTATAGATATGTAAAAATGAGAGACTATGAAGTAAAAGTAAAGGGGAATTCACAACAACAACAACAATTTGGATCCAGGAAGTGGTGATAGTGGTGTGGTTTAGCTAAATGATAGCAGAACTGACCATAAGAGGATATAGTGGGAGTCATGGTGGTGCTCATGCTTAATAATGTGCACAGGTCACCATGTTTGCCAGTGGAAGAGAATCTGATGTTATTTCTTGGTTTAAGAATCATGGTTGGAGAATAATCAGAAAAGATGATATATACACATTTAGTCTTGCCTGTGGGATCAGTGGTTTCTGTGAAGTTAGTACAAGGGAGTGGAACTTGAGGTTAAAAATGTACAGTCACAAATTATGGGTGGCAAGATGGTTAGGAGGACAGAGCGGGAGTGGCCAGAAGAAGAATCAGAGCAGAAAAATCAACTTTTGGTGACCACTGTCCTTTTTCATTCTCATATAGAAGATGAGAAATCCACAGAGTTAGAAGACATAGGATAATAGGATGTTTTAAATTATTTAGAAGAAAATATAAGAGAATACAGAAAGGGTGAAAGGCAAAGGGCAAGAATCAGATAATAGTAATCATAAAGCAATGATTTGAGGAATTTCTTTACCATGATAACTTTGGTTGAAACTAAAAGGCCTGACTTAAGGAAATGGTAACAAGCATGGAGGAGCAACTAATTCTGTGTCTCTACCAAAGATACAGAGAGAAAGGATCTAGAGTGGCCTTATGATTCTTGCACTAAAGAAAATCTAGTTTTTAAGACTTGGCTCTGTATTTTGTAGCATCTGAAAAAGCTATGCACACCACCTGTAAGTTTATAGGAGTTCTTATTCATTTTTTTTTGCATTTTATTACATGTTTAAGAGAACATCATAACTAATTTTTCACAATAGCATTGTTTCTCAGTTCTAAAATATGTCTTTGCTCTTTTATAGTTGTTTCCTACTTACAGGAGCTTGTTAAGTATCACAAAAATTTTTAGAAGCCTAAAGCCATTCACTCTTTGGAAATATACTTTGGAAATACACAAATATCATTTGATAAATCATAACAGAGCATTGGCCATGGAACGCCTTTAACCATTCTTAGCACAGCAAATGCTTTGGGCTTAGTGTAGTGAATCTATTTTATTTAAAGAGGTTGTAACTGAAATACTTGCTATATAGACATTAGCAAAGTTTTGCTCCGATCAGTCTTTCATGAGTGTGTTTTTCCAAGAGAGAAGATTTGTCCTGTCAATCAAGCTAGAGGCAGGCAGTGACAAGGGCTTGGCCTTTGTTGGGGTGAAGGTCTTTTGGAAACCTCTATTATCATTTTCTTTATTATCTTTTTGTTCCTTTTGTGTGTGCAGTGTAAAATTTCTTATCTCTAAATGGAGTAGGCTCTTCCTCTTTTTCTATGGGTCTTTTGGAAGAAAAAGTAAACTTTTCATCAGTTCTGGGCCATGAAAAGATAAAACTGTCAGAGAAATGATAAAGCACACAATGGGCAGAGATACTCTGTCTTTCTTCTGGGGTTAGAGACAAAATAATTGCCTCATACAGGTCACTTGGAGTGCCAATCATTGGCCTGCGACCCAGTAGGGGTCCCTTGACGTTTTCTAGAGCTCCCACACTCATAGTAGCTGCTCATTCACTCCATCATGGGGACAAATGATGACTCCCAAATTCCCATCTTAAAGATCTTTTTTAAAGTAGAGAGTGGAAAGCAAAAATGAAAAAAAAAAAACCCATATTTATTAAAAGGAACATTTAGAGAGAAGTGGGAGAAATTCCGTAGGAAATGAATTTTGATTGATTGCAAAACCAGCCTTGATTCACTTAGATCTTCTTAGCTTCAAAGCATGTTTTGTTTGTTTTTGGCACTGTGTTTGAAATATTTTGTCTTGCTTGAAGTTGCCATGGACTGAATGTAGATACTATAAGAGAGATTAGACATAAAATGTATAGAGTTGAGTTGAATGCACATACAAAGTTATAATTAATTGCATGTTTGTACACAGCTTGACATGTTCCAGGTAAAAGCTGTTCAGAAGACATTTTATTTTGCAGTATGGATATATTTTCCTCTATAGGTATGAGAACATTTTTCTAGGCAATGCTCATTAACTAAAAGTAACATTGTTTGACTTAGTGATAAAGTATTTGAAGAAAAACAAATTAAGAAAACTATTCCTTGAATTGGGGGAGCCAGGATATTTTGGCTTTTGGGGTATCCCGTCTGTTTTGTAGTGGGTCGTTTTTCACTGTGTTTGCTGTGTGCGTGTGTTTTTCATGCCCAATAAATGCCTTCCTTCAGATGCTGATTCTGTCTACAGTGTTTGCTATTTTCTCTGCTGCTACCTGTTGCACTTCAGATTTTTTTCTCCCCAGAAAACTGACCTGATTAAGACCCCTAGACTGCATTATTTCAAGACCCTTTAAGAACTGTATCATTAGGATGGCTAATTGGTCTAGAATTGTTGTGCTCTGATCTGACCTGGTATTTGAGCCAGTCCATTGGCATGGACCCTGCTGGCATAGAAACAAAAGCTTACAATTCCCCCCCCCCCCCCTTCCATTTGCTAGGTTTTGTCTCAGGTCAGAAGGGTAAGGAAGAAGTCAGCCATCTTGGATGTTTACTACTCTTTTTACCTAGTCATGGCTTTCCTCCCTATCTGTATGCCTACCAGGGAATCTATCTAACTCCTAGTGCCTGAGTGTTATTTTAAAAAAGAAAGCCTTTTGAGGTCAGATGTCAACTCAGGTGTTATTCTTCAGCAATCTTCCATCTTGTTTTCTGAGACAATATCTACTGGCTACCCATTCCGCTCAGGCAGCCTTTTCTTCTCAATCTGTCTCTGCTTTTTATATATTAGACCAGAACATACATACAGTATAGTAAAATTCTGGGACAAGATAACCTGTTGGGTTTAACTCAGAGGCATCCTAATTAGGCCTGGGAAGTCATTGCAGTTTTCTTCAGTAAGGCGTATTTGGTCAAAGGCTTTATATCAGAGATTGTGCTGGCTGTGAATTTTAGGCCTTGGAATTACAAGGCTTGGAGGCTCCTTGTACTTTCCAGGCACATTTGCTCATTTCAAGACTAGAGGATGCTCAAAGCAGCTGGTCACTGACCTCTGTTTTGCCTTTGTTTCTCATCAATCTCAAAATTTCTGTAGAGACTCACTTGGTTGAAGATTTAAAGAGCTTATCAATGGCTAAGATTGGTCAATAATTCCTGGAATTCTCCACTGGCCCAGGAACAAAATTTCTGAGACACTCTCCATGAATATGGGAAATGGTCACTTCTGGCCAAAATTCAGAAGTTTTGATCTTTTATATCTAAACTGATTTAAATAACTCCATAAGAAGGAATGGGAGCAAGGTCCAAGGGCCCTTTCCCCCATAAAACTCCCAGCTCACTTAAATCTTTCCCAAGGCTCTGGCTTACAACTGCATCAGAGCTAGAATGCCCACTTGTGTTTCTGCTGGGCCTCTACACTTGTGTCTATTCCTGAGATAGCATAGAGCTCTTTTGCCTTTCACCTGTGTTTTGCCCCTCTAAACCTCAAAAATCCTGCTGTGTCTTTAAGAGCTAAGAGGTAAATGTGCTTTAGGTTGTTTGTTCCCATTTGTTTGTGTGTGTGCATGCATGCACATGCACGCATGCACGCACATGCGCGCGCGAGCACACACACACACGCGCGCACACACACACACACACACACACACACTAGTTATGGATATGCTTATCTCTGAGTTTTGGAGTTGGAATTTGGCTCATATGCTCCAGACCCAAGCTTGTTTGTTTAAAAGTTTGTGCCAAAGTCTCTGTCCTAGGGCAGGCTGGCCACCTGACTCCATGAAAGGAGAAGGATAGTAAAATGGTACAGCCTGGAAACACGCTTTACACTTGAGAACAACTAATATGTGAACTGTTTTCCATTGAGGTGACAAATGACAAGGTGCTAACTCTGAATCTGCCCACCCCCACCTTGGTTTTGTTTACAATTGTTAAAGCTTTTGTTGAAACTATAGCTTTCTGTATTTCAGGTTTTGTAAATTCATTGGGTATGATTTAAAAAGGATGGGTAGATAATCTTAATTTGTTATAGCATATCATGCTTATAGCTTGGATTCAACGATTGTTTTGAAAAAAGGGGTGTCCCCAACAAGCTCGCCTTAGAGTACTGTGTGTCTTGTCACACTTTGGCTGGTGACCTTATCAGGATGCGAACAGGTCTTATGACTTTTCTACCATCTTGGTTAAGCCGATCATGTAGTACCTCTCTACATATTATCGAATTTCCTTTTTTAGACTCAGGAGGCAACATCAGCATTCCAAGATGGTTTATTTTAAAAATGAGTCACACAAAAAGACTTCTATATTTCTGCTATCTTTAGTAAGCTTTCGCTATTTGGAGAAACTGAGTCTTATAAAAACACTGGCATTTTTAAAAGCACACTAGAAAAGACTGTCTTTATGTGGGCTATAATATGGCTTAAGGTTTATTTTGATATGAAAGGATCTTTAATTCAATAATTATAAATTTTAAGATTCAAACTTAACAGGGATAAAAATTTTAAAATGCTAATTTTATAAAAATGTTACTAATTATAAACTCTTAAAGATAATTAAGATATATAAGTTAGTGGCCAGCTGTGCTAAGGACAAATGTAATTTACCTGTAGAGACAACCTTGAAGGGAGAGAAAATTTCTATCTCACCTTGTATGGTCTCTTGGTATCTTCTATATATGCTATCAAAGTTAAGCCTTAAACAAGTAAATCAAAACAAGTTTAAAGTAAACTTAAAGTTTGCGTAATGAAAAATCATACTCAAACTAAAGCATATAAAAATGAGTAACAAAAGATTGAATTATTAAGTAAAAAGGGGTAAATTTACAATATCACTTGCATGGCAGGAAGCCCCTAAACTCAATAGTTCCCTTGGCTTGAATACAAGTTCTCTTGGATGAAGGCCCTGTCCCACCACATGCTAGATTCATTACAGGGAAAGGGGGCATGGAAGTAAGACCTTGCAGAAGTCTGCTACTACTGCTTCTTGCTGTGTAGGCTGATCAGCTCTTGCCATGTATGCCAAACCATAAAAAATATCTCTTTATCTGCAGAAAAGATGAATTACTCTCCATGTCTCACATGACAGGGAGATTGATTCTCTTGCCCAGTGAAGAATTTCAGAGTTTGCAGGCACATCCTAAATGTCTCAACATAACATAGACACAAGTAGCAATTACTTTGCCCTCGGTGTCTCCCAAAATGATGTATGAGGGTGCTGTGAATGGGGTACCTTGTGCATAAGCCTACCACCTGATTGGTATGGGACCTGCATGCTAATTCAATTGGCTGTGCCCTTTACCTTGGTGGTTAATTTTTCCTCTTGGTGAAAGCTGTTTTCAGGACCTATACCCTAACCAACCACTGGTGCTCTACCACTAAAAGGGATTGCCAGATATCTGTCATCAAACTCACAGCTTTGGAAAGTTATTCAGGCTCTTCAAATGGTCTTTAGCAGTTGGCTTTTGATCTGTAGAGTCAACAAATGATTCTATTAAATGATATCCAAAGGATTTAGATTCTCCGGGAGGAGATGATTTAGATGAAAAAGATCCTCTCCAAATGGGGCTCCCCCTTGGTGCTTTGAGAGTACAATCTAGTCTCCACCAGAGAGAGAACTCCAGAGCCAGTACCTGCACTCTCATCCTGAAGCCTACAAGAAATAAGTAGGCTGTGGCAGTAATGCCATTTTCTAAGAAATTCCAAAAGCAAATATTTGTTAAAACTAATTTAATTTTGTTATTTGGCTTTATGAAATATGCCTTTAAGCAACCAATCTATTTTTTAAAGTAGACACTGTCTCTGGGTGTGTACTTTCTAAAATGAAAATTAAAAATCATTTCTTTTGGGGAATACAATTTATGATTACATTCTCTTTTCACAGCTTGACAAAATAAAATATATTTAATATATAATCTTAGAATATAGTTATAACTGCTTTCTGTTAAGAAAGACATATATTGCCATGTTTTCATATACAGATATGGTCATTTAAGATAATAATCTCAATCTTTAAAATTTCACACATTAAAATTTCACCTTATCAAAAAGTTTCTAACCAAAAATTTTGTTTTACTTAAGATCTTCTGTTTTTACTCATTAAATAATAGGTAGCATTGTGAATATTTAAAACAAATATATAAAGTTCTTACATAAAAGCAAGGAATATTGCCTAGACACTTTCTCCAGATTAATTTTTTATTAATTAATTAATTAATTGATTGATTTGGGTTTTCAAGACAGGGTTTCTCTGTGTAGCCTTGACTGTCTTGGACTCACTTTGTAGACCAGGCTGGCCTTGAACTCACAGCGATCCACCTGCCTCTGCCTCCCAAGTGCTGGGATTAAAGGCGTGCACCACCACCGCCTGGCTAGATTCATTTTTTTAGATGAAGACTTTAACTAACTTAAAAAGAAATTCTGGGGACATTTCCTTATGTGGGAGTCTGATGTAAACAAATAGCTAATTACAGTTACCATATCCTTCTACAAAACTTTGGTAACATGGTCAAGCCAGTTGTATAGTTGCATTTACCTCATGCTCTTCTTGATATAACTTTGTCTCTTGATGCTCCTACAGACTTGTATAGATATCGCCTCCTGGCTTGTACTTTGGATTGTTTGTAACTACTAAGTTTATCATGGTCCCTTTACTGAGGTACTCTATCTGCTGCTCCTCTAATTGCCCTTCTGTTGGCATTTAAACAGTTAGTGAGAGATCAGTACCCTGACTCCCTGAAAACCGTTCAAGTGATGTCTAAATGGAGACTAATGGGCCATGGGCCATCCAACTCAGCCATCTTCTTGCCACTGTGAACATTGCTTTTGGGACTCGGAGTATAATTCAGCCACATGCCTCCTCCATGTGTGGGCTTCTGGTTCTCTGCATGCTAGCTTCTCCCCTTGATCACTTATTTTATCCTTATTCTTATATTTTTACCCTGTCTTTTAAAATTTTGATTTATTGAACTTTACCCTATACCAAAACAAAATGTTCCACATAAGTGTTCACAATACCTTTCACCCCACAACAGTTGCAATTGCTCCTGACACATCTATAAAAAGAACATTTAGACTCTGTGAAGAAATTCTGGCTAAAAAGGACCTTCATTCCTTTCACTCCAGGGCAGATACAGTTTGTTCCAGGAGTCCTCTGTTTTCTTCTGGTCTCTTCCTTTGATGCTCCGTAGCTCCCTGCTACTTCTGCTAGCTTCTTTTGGTGCAACCATCCTGGCAATGGGACCAGTCACTGTCCCACTGAATCAAGTCTGTGTGCATTTTAGCTCACCATCCACTCTGCCTCTCTCACCTCCATGCCTCTCCCTGCTCCAACCTTCTCAGCTAAACTCTTCAGTTCTACTCTATAAGCGCATTGTCAGCTTATAGCCTTCCAAGTCTCTTCAGGAACACAGGATGGCAATCACCTGGTTCATTGCAGCCGATTAATTAAGACCCTTTCCCTCTTACATGACCAGAGGACTCTCCTCTTCAAAAACGTAGATCTGTCCTCCAACAAAGATCCTCCTCAACAGAAATAACACCCCTGCCCCGCATTTTTCATATCTTTTCAGGGTTAAGAATGATAGTTTTCTGCTGAAATCTACATTTCACAGTTCCCCTTGCAGACTACAGAAGTCATTTTCACCCCCAAAAGGTACACAGCACATCTTCTCATCTTCTTCTGTAGACACTTTGGCCATCTGCACATACAGGTGACAAAGATGCCCAATTGCCACACACACACACACACACACAAACAACAACAACAACCAAACAAGAAAATAAAAAAACAAAAACCATGTGGCCATCTTAAAAAAAAGAATGAGTCAGATCTGGTTTTATATAGACTTCACTCACATTTATAAAAAACATGTTCTGATCACTAAAAGAAGAAATAATTTAGTGATATGATAAAACTAAGCAGTAAATGATAGGCAGACGGAGATCTTTCATATCAAAACAGCTATTAAAAATGAGAAAGTAGTGAGTGTGAGTTAGATGATGTCTTCCTCTTCTCTTCTTCCTCCTCTTCCTCCTCCTCCTCCTCCTTCTTTCTTCTTCTTGGTTTTCTGAGTCAGAATCTTGTTATATAGCTCAAGCAGGTCTGGAACTTTTCAGTTCTTCTGCCCCAGTTTCCCAAGTGAGAAGATTGATGAGCATGCCTGGTGGAAATATTTTTTTTAATTATTTTTGTTTTATGTGTGGTGTAGTGTGTGTGTGTGTGTGTGTGTGTGTGTGTGTGTGTGTGTGTGTGTGTATGTGTGTGTGGTGTGTGTGTGTGTGTGTGTGTGTGTGTGTGTGTATTTGTGTGTTGTGCCTGGATATATGTATATACACTTGTGCATTCAGGTACCTGCAGAGATCAGAAAAGGTTTCAGACTCTCCTGCAACTGGAATTCCTTATGGTTGTGAGTCACTTTGTGGGTAATATAACCTAGGGCCTCCACAAAAAGAGCAAAGCTTTTAATGGTTGAACCATCACTTCAAATCCCCAGAAACAATGGGTTTTTGAGACAGAAGCTGTATCTTCTATTTGGAAAAAAGCATGATATGAGCTGTCTGAATCAGTGAAGTGTGTGTGTGTGTGTGTGTGTGTGTGTGTGTGTGTGTGTGTGTGTGTGTATAATGGCAAATCATTTCTGGAAAAGTGTCATTTTTGTCTGTATGCTGGCCAGTTTCATGTCAACTAGACACAAGCTAGAGTCATCTGGGAGGGGGAACATTAATTGAGAAAATGCCCCCATAAGATTGGGTCTGTGGGCAGGCAGGCTTGTAAGGCATTTTTAAAAAATTAGTAATTGGTAAAGGAGGATCCAGCCCATTGCTGGTGAGGTAGTGGTTTTGTGTTCTATAAGAAGGCATGCAGAGCAAGACAAGAGGAGAAAGCCAATAAGCATCACTTTTCCATGTTTTCTGTTTCAGCTCCTGCCTCCAGGTTCTTGCCTACCCCTAGTTTGGTTCCCTTCAGTAGGTTGTAATTCAGGGTATGTAAATCAGATAAGCTCTTTCTTCCCCCTGATGCTGTTGTCATGGTGTTTCACCAAGCAATGTTAACTCTGAGACAGTGTTCCACCTACAAATGTTAGTAAGTGGTGTACAGTCATGGATATGAAAATAGAATCATTCACTGCCTTCAGGCTCCTGTTAGTATCGTGAAAGACCAAGACAAAGCAACAAGATTAATAAATACTTAAAATGGTATATTGGTTGAAAGTACATGATTTATGATGTCAATTACCTAAAATAATTTAGCATGTATTGTCAGAGTACCATGGAATTTATTTTTCTCAATCAAATATTGTTGTGGAGTTGAGCTATTCCTTTCATCTACTTTGCAGACTCAGAGGTGTGCAAGTCCAGAGGCTCATCTGAGCTATAGAGGAGGTTTTCAGCCAGATTGGGCAACCCAATAAGATTTCAACTTAAAATTTAAAAATAGTAATGAAAGGATCAAGAGTATTTCTCCATGGTAGTACACTTGCCTAGCCTGACTGTGTTCGATCCCTAGTGCCCAATAAATAATACACAAATACATAAATACGGAGATAAATTTTCTTCTAGTTTCTTTAAAACTTTAGTTCTGAGCCTAGTCTAGAAGTACCAGTTCAATGAAAGAATGTGACTATGTGACATGCCAAATACAATAAAAATTCTTTTTATATTTTACAGATTTACAGAATAATAGATTTTGCTTAGTGGAATCCTATCACCCTATAAAATGTTGAGTTTTCTGAGTACTGGAATTCCATTTGTTAATGATGGGAGGAAAAAAAAAATCCTATTTAATGTAAATGAGAAGAGAGACATGGTGGTTCCTGCATGTAATCCCAGTGTTTGGATGATTGAGGTGGGGGAGTTACCACTAGTTCAAGGACACTATGGCCTATGTAGTCAGTTACAGTCTACTTTGGAAATAAATTCTCCTCAAGAAGAAAAAGCATTTTGTTTTTATTCAGTATAATTAGATTCTGCATTCTAACTTGATTTATTAAGTCACTGTAATTAAGAAGTCACAGAACTCAAAGACATGCAATTTATAAATATGATATTATAAGCATATCATGGAGGAGGGCAGAGCTCATGAAGCTCAAGCACTCCTTAACTAGTTATTGGCAATTAATGTTTGCTATGCTGCAGTAATAAACCTCACCTTACTCATGCAAACAATCTGTTTTAAACTCAGTTTCACACACACACACACACACACACACACACACACACACACACACACACACACACAGAGAGAAGCATAAAAATAGTAAAATTTGGGGGGTGGAAATGCATGGATTCTCAGGAGTGGGAGGGAGAAAAGAGATGGAGCAGGATCAAAATGTGTTACATGCATGTGTGAACTTTTCAAACCAGTAATAAAAAGTGGTATTTTAAATCTGGTTCAAATTTGTTCACAGGATTCTATAATAACTAACTTCATTGCCACAGCTCACTTGTTTACTTTGTGACTGACTTTGAATTCACTTATTACCTCTCTGTTTTTCTACAAATATTCACATTCATAGATGCCTCCTTGAAAGTATTTCTTAGAAAGAATTTAGATAAAGCAATTTCTGAGTAGAGTAGAGATTTAGTTTTCATCTGTTTCATGGCATTGTCAGTTTGTAAAGCTCAAATAACTGTTTGACATAGTTAAATATCATAGTGTCTAAAAAACTTCTACTTGTGATTCCTCAGGGATGGAAAATAATTTGGAATTTTATTAAAATCAGTTCAGTTCGAATGTAATGAAGTTACACCCAATAACACATTCTCAGTATTTGAGCTAATGTGTAATGAAACAATCTGCAGACTAGATGGCCTTAGAAACTATTTTCAGGATAAAAAGTATGTAAGAGGACTGCGTAGATAGCTCAATACATACAGAATTTGCTGGGCAAACAAGAGGTCCTGAGTCCCATTCCCCAGAATGCTTGGTAGTGCTTGTAGGCATGGTACCCCTCCTCCAATCCCACCTCTTGTGAGGCTGAGAGAAGCTGGTTCTCAGAGCAAGCTAGCTAACAAGGTTAAGTGAATGAGCATACTCAAGCACATATGTGTTCACCCACGCACATGTGAATACACACACACACACGGGGGGGGGGGGAGAAAGGGGGGCTATATGATGTTTATTATTGATCAGGTTGTAAAAAGATAAAATGTCAAATGAAGCGTTTGACCTTTAAATAGAATCATGGTGGTATACACCTATAATCCCAGCACTTTGCAAAGTAGGGCCAGAAACATCATAAGCTCTAGACAAGCCTATAGCAAGGTGTCTCTAAACCAAAATTAAGTCAAAACAAAATCACCTAAATTTTATAACACTTATTTTAAGCTTTTCTGAGATGGCTTGAATATATGTATACATACATATATAACACATAAATGAAGGGAAATGAATTTTAAGTTATGCAATATATTTTCTACAAAACTCCTAGTGGAAACACTTTTGAATTGATAATTCTAAACAGTAGGCTTTGAATATGATTATTTAGGGCATGTTGTACAGGTGTGACCTTAAGTTATGGGAGTAGCCAACCACTTTGTAATTGGATTTAAAGTCCTCCACATGACATGGAATCCATACCTAGGGGTCCTAGGGGAAACCCTACTGTTATTATTCTTATAAGTGATATATTATTAAAATGGCCCCTACTAACTTATTAATCATCCCAAAGATCAGTACATCTCTCATCTCATTTTTGCCATAGATTACAATTAACATGGAGACCCATATCTGGTTAATATACAGCAAATAAGAGACTGTGGAGTGCTCATTCCTAAATGAGATTATATCTATATTCACTCCTCTTACCATGGCTCAGGGATATTTGTGGAAGAGGAGCATAAAGATTGTGAGAGTCAGAGGTGGTAGATGACTTCAAGGAAATTGATTTTAGGACACAACTCAGGAGTTGCACATACAAATTCACAGTAGTTATGACTGCGTGTACATGATCTGGACAATCTCAAGCCATACGAAATCTCAGTAGGAAAAAGGGGAGATGGGTATCAGGTTCCACCCAGGTGGGAAGATGTTGGCTTTGGATGACTGCTGCAGTGGAAGAGTCAGTTCTCATTAATGGTGTATCACCCCTTCTCATCCTAGGGTAAGTACACTTCAGGGAAGGCCCCCATACCAAGAGTATTTGACTATCACAAATTGAAGTTGTTGCATTAAAAAAAAGAGAATAAGAAACTGTGTGGGTAGGGAGGTGGGGTGGATTTGGGAGGAGTTTGGGTGAGGAAAGGTGAATATCATCAGAATATATTGTGTGAGATTCTCAAAGAGCTAATACAAATGTTCTAGAATCCCCTCTCAGCAGAATCATTCCTCATCCACTGTGACAGAGTATAGATGGGAAGAACTCTCTAGAAAGCTTACTGCTTCTCTGAGTATTTTCTTTTTAAATTTTTATTTAATTAATTTATTCAGAATACAGCTCAGTTGTTATCCCTCCCACTTTCACCGTATTCCCCTCCCCTAGGTCTATGACCGAGATGGACCTCCTCCTCCCACTTTATGGTCATAGGCTATCAAGTCTCATCTTGGTAGCCTGCTTATGCTTTCTTTGAGTGTCACCAGGCCTCCCCACCAGGGAGAGGTCGTCAAATATGGGGCATCAAAGCTCATGTCAGAGTCAGCCCCCGTTCTCCACATAGCTGTGGAGAATGTCCTGTCCATTGGCTAGATCAGAGTAGGGGTTCAATGTTTACTACTTGTATTGTTCTTGGTTAGTGCAAGACGCCCCTGGGCCCTGATCCACCCATCATAATGTCCTTCTTGTAGGTTTCTAAGACCCTCTGGATCCTTCTACTTCCCCATCTCCTATATTTCTCTTATGTAGAGTATTTTCATAAGTATGTACTGAAGTTTGTTTTGAGCTTTTCAGCTCGATGAAACTTCTGTGACTGTATTACCTATAGAAGCCCCAAGAAATCTCTTATTTTTCTTCATAATTATGAAATTATTAAAATTGTGAAACAAAACGCATTTTATTTTAGTTGTATAAAATTATTTGTTTTTTTTTTTTTAAAAATCATGTTTTCATTTTATGTGCATTGGTGTTTTGCTGCATGCATGTCTGTGTGAGGATGGCAGATTTTGGAGTTACAGAGAGTTGTGAACTGCAGTGTGAGTGATGGGATTTGAGCCCTGGTCCTCTCAAAGAACAGTCAGTGCTCTTAATTGCTGAGACCTCTCTCCAGATCCAATTATTATTATTATTATTGTTGTTGTTGTTGTTACTATTATTATTATTTTATTTTTAATAAACTCAAGAAATTCTGTGATGAATAATTTAAAATCAGGTAAAACAAACAGAAATCTCAGTTTTTGTTTGGAAATTGGTTTTGTCTCTCTCAGCATGCCAGCATTGTGTCAGCTTTAATGCCTCTTGGTTTCAGGACATGTGTTTAACAGTTCTGGCCACTAGAGAGTTTTTTTTACTCGGAATGTGGCCTCTTCTGGTTTGGAGCCATAACATCTGCAGTTCAGTTGTTTTCATTATACTAGGATGTAGTCACATTTAGTCTTTCTCCTTTTGTTTTAAGTACGGCATGCTAAATATTGATCATATATAATAACAAAACAAAATCATTATTTTGTGTTGCTGTCATTGTTTACACAAAATTTTCTATGGCCATTGGAACTAGCATAGAAAATTTAAAATACGATTTTCTTTAATTTTACCATTAATCCCATTCATCTTTATTGCTAATATTACAGCAAAATAGAAAGCTTTATATTTAGGGTTTTTTTTTTTCAGTGTATTTTTGAGTATTCTGATGGCTTATTGCTCAACAACACTAAAGAGTAACTAAATGATTATCTCAACAAATTAGAATTCTATTTCTTTCAACATTTAAAAATGATGATGATGATGATGATGATGATGATGATGTGGGTTTGGACATGCCACAGTGTCTGTAGCAGTCAAAGTATAACTTTGTGAAGTCTGTCTCATTTCCCATTTCTATGTGGGTTCCAGGGTTACACTGAGGTCATGAGAATTACAGTGAAAGCGCCTTTATCCACAGATATATCTTGCTGTCCTAGGAGTTCAATTTTTAACTAAGAAAAGATTGTTTTGTTAGAGAAAATAATCCTAAAACTTTCATCCTATGGATTATGCATGCTTCACGCTCCAACTCTAATGCCATAGTGTGACAAGTTTTCTTTTTGGTTGACAAGGAAGCCTAACATTCAGAAACACTTCAAGTTGTGGCAAGTTAAGAGAGAGGTGTGCAGCAGGAATGAAGTTGGAACACTGTGTGATAACTGCAGCCCTCTGAAGAAAATATCAAGGAAATAGTTAATACTCTTCAGACTTAATTCTCTTTCTGACACAGACAAACTGAGTCAATATTAATCAAAACCACTTTTGACTTAAAAGTCAACATTGTGTATTGAGATTTTTCATCAGCTCAGAGTAACTAAAATATATTTTCTAAACAGAGGTACTGAGTTTATATTTTGAGACTTTTAAGTCACCACGTTAGAGGGACTATTGGTACCTGCTACCACTTATGTAATAACACAGATTACAAACAACTGCGGCAAGAGCATATGCTAAGCTAGTGGGTTGTTCTGGGTCAAGGCTGATCCAGACTTACTACTATTTCTGATTGTAATTGCTTTTTATTTAAGTGTAATTGCTAAAGAGGTAAGACCTCCACTTTATTTATTTTAAAAATTTTTATTTTTTACATATTCATTTATATTATTACACATATATACAATAAACTACCTATAGCAAGAGTAACCATGACACTATCAGGAATTATATAAATGTTACATTCTTAGTGTTTTGGCTATTTGTATTAGACAGCCTTGAAGAAAACATCTTTCCTATCTTGGTGAGTATAAAATTATGAATGTAAATCCCTCTCTATCACTTCTTTGTCATTATCAACTTAAAACATCTATCTAGACCTAAAAACATCTTAACCCCTAAACAACTAAGCTTCATTGTAAAACTAAACTACCTGGTCTACAACTCCATCAGAGATGTGAGAAAGATTGAACTTGCTTACCTGAGTATGCTGGGAGTGCAGGTTAGTAGCTTTCCAAATGAGAAGATGACAGAGACAGTTTGCTACCTGAATAGTCACATAAAACTCTCTATTATGTTGAAACATCATGCTCAGCCTTCTGGCTCAATATATCTGACAGACATATTTGTGAGGCATGAACTATTAAGGACTTGCTTACCCTTTCTTGGCAGAGTTTGGCCATTGATTCTACCAGCATCCAAGCTTTTCCATTTTTAGGCGGGATTCTGTCTATGGTAGAAATGAGGACATTTTACCCAGTGGCTTGTTTGCCACATTGACGCCATCTGCATAAGGAGGTTCTTTGATGCTCATCATCCTCTTTGAGAAGACCTCCACTTTAAATACACATTATTTATGCCATTTGATTTTTTACCTATTATCCCAGAAACATTTATGTCACATCATAGGACATACTGTTGTCTCCACATCTTAGTGGTGTTTAAGGTAATTATGAATATTGGGACTTCATGGCAGTTTTAAACAACATCCATTAGTGAATAATAATTAAGTACATCCCAAATTTTGTTTCTTCTTTCTATTTGATTTGATTTGAAGAATTACCATAAAGTTTGGTTCTTTGGAGAGATTTCACTTTCCATCTGCTGCATAGAGTTTTATTTAAGTTCAGCAATTGCATTGTCTGCTTTCGTTGCACTTCTTGTTGGAGGATCTGATTTCCTCTTTATTATAAATTTGTCATAGGGGAATTGTTTCCTTCTTTGGGCCCAAACATCTGTTTTTTATTTCAGTTTTTCTTCTTTTTGTTTTTCTCATTAATGAGGCCGAGTTCCTTTGCCAAGGGAGGAAGACTTTGGTTCATGATGTTCTTTTTTTTTTTTTTTTTTTTTTAAATCAACATACACAGCATCTAAATACAATTACATTTGGGGCGAAAGTTTCCTCAGTGTATTTAATAGAATTTACTGAAGTACATTTGCATTTTCAAATGATAGTATACCTGTGCCCCCCATATATACTTAGCTGTGAATTAGTGTATTGCTGTAAGGAATGCCTCTTGTTTAGCTTTAGTCCTCAGTTTGCTGGGCTGCCTTTTACACTATCAGTACTTTTTTTTCCTCATTGACACAAACTAGTGATCAAAAGGCAATTTCAGATACTGATGACATCTTTGAACTACTTGTTGCATGCATATATTGTCTAATGACTTTTACTTAAAACATTAATGACTTTGGTCTTGAGAACCAGTGACGTTTTTTGGAATTAAACTGAATGAGAATTAGACAGCAGCACGAATCCTGTTTCAAGTGCAGGGAACTATTTAACAATGAGCAAAATAGTTATGAGCTTATATTTAAGTATCACAGCAACATAGAACTTATAAAATTTTCATATCTTTTTGAGGCTCAAATGATCCTTTTTTTCTTTATAAAAGGCAGTAAGACAAACATAATACCAATTGTCTATTTCCTTTTTCTTCCCTTTCTCAAACCAAAGGATTTGCGGTAGAGATTTGTTTGATGCACTTGGATGTGAGTTATGGAAGGACTATGTTATATTTTAGGTGAAACACATTTTAGATTCTTGTAGTTTTATAATAATGCTTCCAGATTTTAACATATCGGAGAGAGCAACGGGTATTTTTGATATATGAAAAATTTCTCTCTGGCTACGGACAGTTACTTTAAGGTTTGCCTTCAGGTGACAGTAACAAGGAAAGTCTCCTAAGTAATGCTTTCCTAGATCAGGGGTGGAGGTTTATCAAGTTGGGAAATCACAGCCAAATCACTTTAATTGTCCTCAAGAGATGGTATAAGCATTATTGAGAATTTTTCACAAGACACATTTATTCACTCCTGGTGAAAAAGTTGTTGGTACACTAGGACACAGCTGTTACAAGGTGTTAACATCCTGTATTGTGCTTCCCAAATGTAACAAGCATACAGATGGAAACCCAATGTGCTCGCCATCTGGGCACGTCGTTAACTCTAACAGTTTCTCTCTCTTATATAAACTTAGTTTTTCAAGAAAAAAATCACTAGGAATCAGGAAAATAAAACTAAGAAAAAGAAACACAAGCACATGATCATTATGGGATGCTTATAGGGATGTATTAGCTATAACTCTGCCTACTCTTGATCCTTTAACTGACTGGACTGCAGAAGATAGTTGAGCACTGGAACAGAAACCAAGTGGTTTTCTACTGAGAGAATGTGGCCTAGCCTCACTTTGGGTATTTCATAGATTCTTTTATAAAATGAATTCAAAATAATTCACACACTGAATTGTAGGTGGCCACTGAAGACTAAAGACTTCTTTTCTCTAAGACTATTTTTCATAGCCTTGTGTCTTTCCCAGTTCACCCTTTTTGCTTTCTTTGTGTGGATGGAGCTATGCTTTCTCATCTTGCCCTGGTCACCTGCTGCCATGCCTCCCGTATCACTCTAGGCTCTCCCTCTAGAACCGTAAGACAAACTCTGTCTTACACAAGGCTTTCTCAGTCATGGTGTTTTATCATAACAATCTAAGGTAACAAATGAGGAAACAAAGGGTGCTACGCTCTTGTTAGTTTTTGTAGTTCCCTTTTAAGGAGTATGAGTTGAAAACTCAGAACAGAAGAGTAGAAATTAATTCCAAAGAGTCTCAGTAAAATGGCATTATGGTTATTCCATGCCTTCATTTATTTACATAAGTACATAAGACAATAGGAACAGAAATAATTCTCTCATCTTGGAGAAGAATCTTAAACTTCAAGTCGTCAAACACCAACTAAGTAGTCAAACAAGCTATAAGTAAAAATAAAACCTGAATCTGAAAAATTTCATACCATCAAATAGTGAAGAAAATCAGGTTGCAAAAATTAAAGAAATGTAATACTCATATGAACATTTTCTTTTCAAATATGAAAGTCACAAAAATATTTGTAGTTAGGCAGTCCCATAAATCACTCCAGTCTTGGTCCGTGGGTATGCACAGAGCCCGAACCAACAACCAAAGAACATTCATAGGCTGGACCTAGGACCCCTATACAGAAGTAGCAGATGTCCAGCTTGATGAACTTTTTGCAGCTAGGTCTCCTAACAATGGGAGTAGGGGCTGTTTCTGACTTTGTTGCCTGACTTTAGATCCCTTTCTCCTATCTGGGATGCCTTGTCAGACCTCAGTGGGAGAGGATGCACTTAGTCCGGCTGTGACTTGAGATGCCAGGATGGGTTAGTACCCCTTGGGGTCCTCCTCTTCTCTGAGAAAAAATAGAGGGGGGATAATGAGGGAAAGGTGCATGAGGATGCGACTTGGAGGAGAGGAGGGAGTGGCCTGGGATCAGGCTGTAAAGTGATTAAATAAATGTGGCGGGGCGGGGGGGCGGGTGGAGAAAATAAAACAAAAATATATCACATTACTAATTTTCAGCAGAAAAGGAGTTATTTTTATATAAATTTCTGTCTGAAATTATTGAAATGAGCAAACCAAAACTCTCACTTTAATAATAAAAAGGGGAGTTTCACAGCAGCCATTGAAGGAGAAGGAAAGGCTGGCATGCGCATGTCTCCCTCTGTGTGTGTATGTGTGTGCGCGTGTGTGGGTGTGTGGACTAGGAAATGAGTGCAAGTTAGTCCCAAGTTGTTGGACTCCATTTGCTATAATTTTCTTTCTCCCCAACACCCTGGTGGTAGTGCGTGCTTGTTGTGGCGTCTCTTTATCTCCAGAATGCTAGAAGTTTTTTGGGTTCTGGGGTAGTGGAGAAAGCAGGCGAGGGGAAAGGAAGATGACATGGAGATGAAGAAGATTAAGCCGGAGTTGAAGAACAGAGCCCCAGAGGAGGTGACAGACTCCTTGATAGTTGCTTGTGTGTCATTGTGGAAATCAAAGGCCTGAATGACACCCTTAAAGAACTGGCCAACGTGGAATTAAATTCTTTGGCCGGGCTTCCCAGCTTAAACTTCAGAAGGTTTAATTTAGCACCAGAATAATTTCTGGAGGTTGGAGTCCTGGCAGAGAAATGTCTGATTCTTACCTTCCTCAGTCTGAGTGGAAACAAAATTAAAGATCTCAGTGCAGTAGAAGCTCTGCAAATCTTAAAGATGTGAAGTATTGCCGTGTGTAACTGAGATCACAAACCTGAAAGATTACAGAGAAAGTATTTTCGAACTGCTGCTGCACTTAGGCAAATTCAGTCAGGACAATTAGGCTCCAGACTCGGAAGATGACGACGACGATGATGGTGGAGATGGAGATGAGGAAGACAAGGAAGAAGATGAAGCTGGTCCACCTAAAGGATATAAAGAGGAGGAAGATGAGGATAAGGATGAAGCCGGTTCAGAATTGGGAGAGGGAGAAGAAGAGGTGAATCTCTCATACTTAATGAAAGAAGAAATTCAGGATGATGAGGAAGAAGATTATGTTGATGAAGGGGCCGAAGAGGAGGAAGAGGGTCTATGGGGAGAGAAAAGGAAGCGAGATGCTACAGGTGGTGGAGTTGACAACCAGATCCCCACAGGAAGAGGATGCCTCACACTCCTGGGTGAGCAGGAAAGCAATCGCATTGTCTTTGTTTCTTTATGTATGTTAGCTGGCCCTATAGGAGAGGATGTGTAACTTTTCATAGGAAAAGTGCAGTTTTACTATTTTGGCCTTATCATTCCTATTAAGAAATATTAGTCTGTTAATCATAATATACATAGAAAAGAATTTTTATTTATCTTTCCATTGTGAAGTTCTACAGCATTGTATTTAGATTCTGGATTTTTGTAATTTATGCTTAATGTACGAGACATCTTTAGTTCATAATTAAAGCATGGTTGCTTTTAACAAAAAAACCAATAACAATATCAAAGGGATTATATTATCTCTTTCGACAATACCATTCAAAACTACAAATCTCGATCTTAAAGGAGATGTCAAGAAATAATGTAGGTTTCTCCAGAAGCCAATTTGGTGGCCTATCTCTGAACTTACTACATAGATCAGAGAGGTCTCTGATCCAGAGTTCTTTATTTTCAAAGAAAAGCATTGTGCGAAAGATGCTTATGCAATCTAGCCTCTTTCTGCAGGGCAGTAAGGAAGAGAGGGTAAGTGGAGGAAATGCTACTTTTAGGTACTGTGATTGGAAAAAATGTCTTAGACCTGTAAAGGTGTAATGGAATTATGTATGAGTAGCAACAATGTGAAAGTCAGTTTTGCATCCACTTCATATAATTCTGAAAGCATACACAAGTTGATATTTAGTTATGAAACTAAGGCATAAACAAGTATATTTGTCTTCACTGTGAGTGGTGAGCTCTGCAGTGGTAAAGCTGTCAGATACAGGTACATAGTAGATAGCAATGGCAGGAATCATAAAATAGATTTGCCAAACTTGTCAAAACACGCACTTTTTTTTTTTCCAGAACACACACTTTTATGCAAAGTGCTTGAGTTTTGGTTGTTCAGTTCTTCTATAATCCCCTGGTTGTATTTAGCTGCATAAAGCAGTGGTTATCAACTTAAGGGTCTTGACCTTATTGTGTGTGTGGGTCTAATGATGCTTTCACAGGGGTCATTTAAAATCATCCTGTATATCACATATTTACTGTATGATTCATAACACTAGCAAAATTACAGTTATGAAGTATGAACAAAAATAACCTTGTGGCTCTGGGTCATCATAACACGAGGAACTGTATAAAAGAGTTGTAGTGGTAGGAAGATTAAGAACCACTGCCATATAAATAGAGAACTGAAAATGTTCTAACCTCAGTGTTAAACTCTAAGAAAATTGTTAAGAAACAATGAGCAAAGGGAGTCCATTGAATAGTTTTTATACAAATACCAACTCCAGTTGATTGTACAGCCATTCAAAGAGTAAGAATAGAAAAAAAAAAAGCGTGAATCTGAGGGACATTTATATAGGTACTTAAAAGTAAGGAAAAGGGCTGTGCTGCCTCCACCGCCCTATTGGGGACCCGGACTTACCACATCATCTTCCAGCATCTAGTCAGGAGAGTCTCTCCTTCATCGCCATCTACCTCTTTCCCACAGCCCTCCTGATCTAGCCCTAGTCCTAGAACCAGCATCTGGTGTAGTCTGGCCTCCCCTGTGAGCACCACAAAGCAGGTCTAGGCATTCATTGTGCTTCTCCATGACCTTTCCACCAAGCCAATCTAACTGCACATGCCATTCTTTTATTGCAAGTATGTATGGAATGAATGAGACTTTAACTTACTGAGTAAATGTGTTTAAAATAAAATATATTTGGAGTTACTTTCTGGGCAGAAGGTTTTCCCTTAGTTTTCATAAGTTAATATTCACCAACCATGACTAAAACCATAAAAGGTGGTATCTTCTGCATTTAGTGTGACTAATATTGTACTGCAGTTTAATATGTAGAAATTAATAGTTTCATCACATTCTTACAAGCACTTCTAGATGCAATTTGTATGTATGGAAGCTACAGTATATAGCAGATTTGGGATGGGTAAACTTGTGTAGCAAAAAAAGAGGCGGATTATGAAGGTTCTGGGGTGTATGCCAAACATGAATAGCTTACAAATTTGGAATGTTTAGTACAAAGAAAAAAAAATCTACACACACACACACACACACACACACACACACACACAGAGTATGTGAAGTTTTATTCTGTAAAAAGTATATCTACTGGGCCTTATACATGACAAAATTAAGAGGAACAGAAAAAAATTGTAATGATAGAAATTTTTACACAAAATGTATTGAAATGCAATAATTTCTTCACATGTCTATGTGAAGAACACTATTTTTTTTTTTTAAGGTACTGAACTTTAGTTGGATCTCAGAGAACCATCTGTCAGGGACATGGGGTAAGACATTCCTAAACTGGGCTGAGGCCTGGCCTCGATGACCTTAATGTCTTGTCCAGCTGTGATTCTTTCATTATGGTGTTTTCAGGGAAGATAGTCCCAAGTGTTGTAGGGTTTCATATTAGCCATCTCAGCAGTCAGTGCTGGTGCCAACTATGATTTTATTCCTCTTGCTAGTCATTTTGTGCTGTAAAAAATGGTATTTGTAAAAAAAGAAAAGAAAAGAAAAAAGATAAGACACCCTCCCTTTCCCCTGCACCTGTGGCTAAAGATCTGAATTACACAATTGGGATTTTCATTCTCATATTCAAATGGTTGTTCCAGCAGTGACCCAATTTGTTATAATTTATTCCACTTAAGATATTCAACATGTCATGTAGCAACAATTTAAATGTAATTCTAGAGTCTTGGCCAAAAATACAAAATATATTTGTTTAATATTTGAAATTTAGGACAAAATAATTAGAATAGCTCTTTATACTTTGACAAATTTATTATATGTAGCTTCATATATCAGTAATTTATTAAAAGAAAAATATTTTGTGGTTCATTTCTTTTAAACCTTAAATTCATGAGCTTAAGTCAAATAAAAGTTACTGCATTTTATACAAATATAACTTCTGTAACTATATATATTTACATATTATAAAAATATAACTGTGCAAACACAGAACTAAAGAGATGAAGCAAATGGTCTCTGGAAGTTAAGCTGGCTTTGCCTTGTCTGCTGTGTGCTTTCACAGTATGGGGAAGATGGGCATTCCCTTTATGGCAAGCTAATTTGCTTTTGTGCTTGCTGGACTCTCATGTTTGGGATACATCAAGATAACATGACTCTAGTGTTCCTCTACAGCCCACAAATGGAAGGGGGAAAGTTGATTACCATTGTTTCATGGTTTTATAAAATCACCATTCTTTTTTTTAATTAAATATTTTTTTATTTTTTACATATACATTTATATTATAACACATATGTACAATAAACTACCTACAGCAAGAAGAACTATGAAACAATCATAAATTATATGTGTTACATTCTTAGTGTTTTGGCTATTTGTATTTGGCAGCCTTAAAACATCTTTCCTATTTTGGTGCGTCTAAAATTCTGAATGTCAATCAATAGCTGTCGTATCTCATCTTTATCAACTTAAAACATCTATCTAGACCTAAAAACATCTTAACCCCTAAACAACTAAGCTTCATTGTAAGACTAGACTATCTGGTCTTCAACTCCATCAGAGACTTGAGAAGGAATAAAATCAATTACATTAGTATACAAGGAGTGCAGGTTAGCAGTTTGCCAAATGAGAAGATGACAGAGACAGTTTTCTACCTGAACAGTCACTCAAAACTCTATAATGTTGAAGCATCATCTTCAGCCTTCTGGCCCAATATATCTGATATACATATTTGTGAGGCAGGAACTATTGAGGACTTGCTTACCCTGTGTTGGCAGGGTTTGGCCGTCGACTCTGCATGCATCCAAGCTTGTTCTTTTTTAGGCAGAATTCTGTCTGTGGTAGAAATGAGGATGTTTTTCCCAGTGGCTTGTTTATAAGCTTCCAAGGCCCCAAACTACTATTGTTTAGTCATGAAAGTGGGTGATGATGCCTGATCCTGTCCCATCATGCTGTCTTGGGTTCTTGCAGCATGCTGAGCCCTGACATCCTCCCTTGACAAATGGGCAGCAAGCTTCATCCTGCTTCTTGGCAATGACTCTCTGTCCCCTTTTTAATCCTTTTCATTCTGAGACCTACATCCTGTGTCTTGGTTTCCAATGACCAGTTTTGACTTCATCATTTACTTGTTTTATCACTTTGAATACAGTAAGATATGCATAGTTATCCTTGGACATGGCGGCTCGTTTTGAATGATTAATTCTTGCTCTTATGATGTTCACCTCACTTTGGTATAAAGTATATTTTATTTACTTGTCTAACAGCATAGCCTTGCCATTTATCAGGTAGTACAGATGAGACTTGATAGTCAGATGTTAGGGGAAAAGAGCTCCCCTTTCTGAGGACTGAGAGAGGGAAGGTCTTCAATTGGGATGTGAAGATTTCAAACTGCAGAACAAGCAGGTAACTTATATTGCTAATCCCAGTACATGGGAATAACTCTGAGACTGCCTGAGACATGAATGTCTATTGTCATTATTATTGCTAATTATTTAACTTTGCTAGGCATCATTTCAAAAACCACTGCCCCAGTTTATTTTGGCCAGATATACAAGCTTTTGCTGTCAGGTATAGTTATCTACCTCTCATGCTTAAAGAAACATATTTCTTACCCTAGGTTTGTCTGTGTAGCCTCACATATGTATTTTTATTTTTTTAAATATAGTTTATTAATTTATTCATATTACATCTAAATTGTTATTCCATCCCTTGTATCCTCTCATTCCTCCCTCCTTCCCATTTTCCCCTTACTCCCCTCCCTATGACTGTGACTGAGGGCGACCTTCTCCCCCTGTATATGCTCATAGGGTATCAAATCTCTTCTTGGTAGCCTGCTGTCCTTCCTCTGAGAGCCACCAGGCCTCCCCATCCAGGGGACGTGGTCAAATATGGGACACCAGAGTACATGTGAAAGTCAGACCCCACTCTCCGCTCAACTGTGGAGAATGTCCTGTCCATTGGCTAGATCTGGGTAGGGGTTCGAAGTTTACTACATGTATTGTCCTTGGCTGGTGCCATAGTTTGAGAAGGACCCCTAGGCCCAGATCCTCCCATCATAATGATCTACTTGTAGAATTCTAGGACCCTCTGGGTCCCTCTATTTCCCCATTCTCCCTTGATTCTCTCACCTAGCTATATCTCAGTTTAAGGAAATGCCTTTCATTTCTAATTAACTTCTACTTCTTCCACAGTCTACATCCTATGATCTTGATGCTAGTTTGGCACATTCTCCATAGCATTCTCTGCAGAATCTTCTTCATACTTCAACTCCCTAATTGATATGCTTCGCTCTACTATATGTAAATTTGAAAGTTCACAGCACTTCAGAGGGAAGCCCATTCCGACTCATACTGAGGAATTAGGAAAAGTTTGTAGTGGCTGAGATATAAAGCACATGAATTGGGTTGAGAGAAAATGAGGCTGGAAATCCAAGCAGGGAGCACTTTATGGTTTTCTTTTGTGTCCAAGCACGGAAAGCTTAGATTTACTCTTTAAGCAATGAGGCTCTCTATAGGTAAAGTATGAATCCAGCCAGCAACTTACTTAGCTCTTTGCATAAGAACGCTGACTGGATGTGTGCTCTCCCATGGCCTGGATTTTCTGCTTTGTTCAGACAACTTGGTTATTACATATTTTGCTCATTTCATCAGTGAAACATATATAATAATATCATGGAAATTATTAGATGCTGGTCACATTAGTAATTATGTTACCCTTTCATTTCCAGAACTGTTTACAGTGTTTTTCTTTCTCAAGACTACATCTTATTAGATAGGAGTGTTCAAAGACCCAGCTGCTGTTTTCGGCTACCTGCGACCACTCTAATTACTGATCTTTTCTGCTTGTTCTGTCTCTGCTATTATCATGATTCCTTCCCCATGTGCGGAAGTTTTAACTTGTTTTTGATCTTTATTCTTTGATCTTTGAATTGACTATCTTGTTTTTAATCCCAGTTTGTTTTAAGTATTCATTTAGGATTATACCAACTACTCTTAACACTTCTTGATTCTGCTTAGTACATTAAAAACATGCTGATAAACAAAAAAATCTTGCCTCAGAAGCTGTAGTGTATCACGCAGTATAACCTTTTGTCTACATGTTTACCTTCAAATGTTTCTTGCTACGAGTCATGGGTCTGGTTGGAGGGCTACACTATCGTTACTGGATCCTACTGGGGCTGCTGTTGGATCTGTTTGTTTCATTTTACTGGGGTGCGGAGAGAGATTTTGGTGCATGATGAGTAAATCATAGACATTCAATAAAAGTAAAAAAAAAAATGCTGAACAGAACAAAAGTACGCAAAGAGTAAACCCTGAAATCACACATACAGGTATTTTAAGGACTTTAGGAACACACATGCACACGCACACACACGCACTCACACACACATGCATACATGCATGCGCATATGCACACACACACACACATGGGCATGCACGTACGCATGCACACACATACACATAAGAAAAAGAGGCCATGAATTTTAAAGAGAGCAAAGGAAGACACATGGGAAGTTTTTGAGAGAGGAAATGGCATGGAAAAATTATGTGATTATACTGTAATCTCAAAAACTAACAAAAAATTAAAATTTGAAATACACATTTTAAACTTTCTTGTTATTTTTGTTCATGTTTAAAAGGATCCTTAGCTTTTAATTTCTAGTCACCTGTGTTCTGGTAATATGTTCAGTTAAAATGTGACTCTAGTTCAATGCTCCTTTTGTTTTGTATTACTTTATTTGAATTATTACTTTGTTTTTTTCTCCTCCAGTGTTTGTTGTCCTTTATAATTTTTAATTTTTAATTCTGTTTGTTGTCCTTTTATGGAACTACTTTCATATGCATGCACATTCAAACCAAGTCTGCTTTCAATTTCATTCTTGTTGTCTGACTCCATCTTTTCTGGACTATTTTATGGAGAAGTCTCTCGGCACCACATATATTGTTGATTTAACTTTTGTCTAAATGTATTCTTCTGTGAAGACTGTGCATAATTTTTTCTTCAATTTTGTCAGTAACTTTTGTCAACCTAAAGATGCTAAAGTTTATTAATATTTTATAAATGCTTATTGCAATTTTATTTTATGCATTATTTCATGAATATAGTAATTCTGTCAATGAAGTTTGATTATATTTTTTGGAAATTTTGTTTTGTACATATGCATCTATATTCATCAGATTTGGTATATTGGACATTTACTTTAAACTCCACTCAAAACTCCACTCCTCTTACAGAAGTTTTTGCTCATAGTTGCAGGTATGTTATTTGTTCACATACAAAGTTTTTATTCTGTGTTATCTTACTTAAAAAAATAAAAACATTTATAATGCTTTTGGTGGCAAACACTTTATAGACCTACACAAGCAAATACTAGAGTAGGATTGAGTAGGGGCAAGGTTCGGGTTAGGCTGATGTTTGGTAAATGATGCATCATTTATATTTGGAGAAATAAATTCCAAAGATGCATTGTACAAGACAGTGATGGTAACTAAGGACCATATTACTCCTTTTTTAAAAAGCTAGAGAATGGTTGCTAGTGTCCTCAACACAGGAGTACTCACTGAAGTAAGGCATGTGCTAACTAGTCAAATTACCCATTCCACAATGGATACATATTCTAAAACATGTTGTAAATTTTAAGAATTTATGATTTTTATTTGCCAATTAAAAGTTAAACAACAATGAATAAAAAGACCTGGTTTGGGCCAATGTGCTATGGATAGTTAACACAACTTATTTTCCTTTCTTCCTGTGTCTGTCAGCCTCTACCTCCCCTCCCCCATAGTATTTTTCTCTAGAATGGGGATTTTTGTGTCATGCCTTCTTCCTATTGTTTTGTTTCTATCCTACTTATGTACTACCTTGATTCTCCAACTCATGTACTCAGTTTGACTCAGGGTTAATATTTATCTATGAGGAATTTTGACTTTAGTTATATACAGAGGGTAAAATTTGTTTTGATATATATGTTCAAATGATAGTCACGATTCACTCCCGTTTCCAGCCAGAAGTGAGGTGATGATGTAAATGTATTTAGTTTGCT
Organism: Acomys russatus; assembly: GCF_903995435.1. Classification (NCBI taxonomy): domain Eukaryota; kingdom Metazoa; phylum Chordata; class Mammalia; order Rodentia; family Muridae; genus Acomys; species Acomys russatus. Next base: position 46,841,280 of record NC_067154.1, read on the forward strand.
TGCATGTGTGAGCCTGAACTCATGTTTTCATTCTTATAAAACGAGCACTTTACCCACTGAGCCATCTTCCCAGCCCATTGACACACACACACACACACACACACACACACACACACACACACACACACACACACACACACTTTTTTCCAGACAGAATTTCTCTGTGTAGTCCTCGTTGTCCTGGAACTCATTCTGTAGGCCAACTTGGCCTTGCACTCAGAGATATCTGCCTGCCTCTGCCTCTGGAGTACTGGGATGAAAAAATGTGCACTCAACATAATGTTTAAGCTTGTATTTTTCTGATTCAGACAGAAAGTTTGTTTATTTAATTTTTATTTTTTTGAATTGTGCCTTGTGCTTTTTGCTTTTGTCTTTCTACTACTTATCACTTCAGCATAATGCTTTATGTAAAATGCCATTCATTCGTATTTAATTTGAGTGAATATACAACTACATCTTAGCAAATACTTTTCCAATGTTATTTCATTGCTTTCCTAGGAGCACTATTATTAATAGGTTTGAATTAATTATGTCATTGGGACTGAACAATAATTAAATGACATTAAAAGACTTTCTTTCATTTTATATGATACTTTACTACCAAAAACCTAGAGTATATATAATAATAAATTGTTTCTAACAGATATGTGTATATGTGTGATCTGATATCTAGTGCTTTATGAGTAAAGACAAGTCTTATGATAGTTCATCCTAAATATTATTTGATATTTATAGATATATAGCAACAACAGTGAGCTCTTTAGTCTGTGAACATCTACAGTTTTGTTATCAAAGCCAAACTGAAGTTTTTTATGTTCAAGTAATTGTGAGATAAAAAAATGAAAACATTATTACTGGGAATACGAGACTTTACTGAATTTAGCAATGTCCTTTAATAATATCAAAGGTGCTCCCCCCAAAAAAATTTTTCATAGAGTGGTCCCAGTGCTCACCTTTTGTGATTAGAGGCTGTGGTTAGAAGATATCATTCATCTACTTGGACAATTCTGTTTTCTTGCTCTTTCCTGCCTTGGATGGTCCCAAATAATTATTAATAGCATCCCCTTGCTCTTATTATATTATGAAATTAGATGCATAATACATTGGAGAGTAACATAACCTCGGTATGAAAGGATGATCAACTTCTCTCCACCATTAACTATGTTGCTGCAGTATATTCTGTGATGTAAAGGAGAAAGAATTTTCTCCCAAGCAAGGATGGCCAGCATGCACAAAACCTGAACAAAGGCAAAGAGGGCAGTATGCATGGGCTAGTCTGCTTATTGGAATATGTCTTGTAGTGAAAGAGTCTTTGGCCAAGGTTCCGGACTCATTAACTTATGCTCTTTTTTTTTTTTTTTTTTTTTTTTTCTTTTTTTTTTTTTTTAATTAATTTATTCTTGTTACATCTCAATGTTTATCCCATCCCTTGTATCCTCCCATTCCTCCCCCCCCCCCATTTTCCCATTATTCCCCTCCCCTATGACTGTTCCTGAGGGGGATTACGTCCCCCTATATATTCTCATAGGGTATCAAGTCTCTTCTTGGCTACTTGCTGTCCTTCCTCTGAGTGCCACCATGTCTCCCCCTCCAGGGGACATGGTCAAATGTGAGGCACCAGAGTATGTGAGAAAGTCATATCACACTCTCCACTCAACTGTGGAGAATATTCTGACCATTGGCTAGATCTGGGAAGGGGTTTAAAGTTTACCTCCTGTATTGTCCTTGGCTGGTGCCTTAGTTTGAGCGGGACCCCTGGGCCCAAATCTGCCTATCATATTGTTCTACTTGTAGATTTCTAGGACCCTCTGTATCCTTTTATTTTGCTGTTCTCCCATGTGTCTCTCATTTAGAGTCCCAATAGGATGCCTTCCCCTCTGTCCCAGTTTCCTGGTAAGTGAAGGCTTTCGTGGGACATGCCCCTTGGGCTAGTATGCAGATATAAGTGAGTATATACCATTTGATTCTTTCTGCTTCTGGGTTAACTCACTCATTATGATCATTTCTAGCTCAATCCATTTATCCTCAAATTTCGGGAATTCCTTGTTTTTAATAGCTGAGTAGTATTCCATAGTGTATATGTACCACAGTTTCTTTATCCACTCTTCTACTGAGGGACACTTAGGCTGTTTCCATGTTCTGGCTATTATGAATAAGGCTGCTATGAACATGGTTGAGCAAATTTTCTTGTTGTGTGCTGGAGCATCTTCTGGGTATATTCCAAGGAGTGGAATAGCTGGGTCTTGAGGAAGTCCTATTCCCATTTTTCTGAGATAGCACCAGATAGATTTCCAAAGTGGCTGTACTAGTTTGCATTCCCACCAGCAATGAAGGAGTGTTCCTCTCTCCCCACATCCTCGCCAGCATGTGGTGTTGCTTGAATTTTTGATCTTAGCCATTCTGATGGGTGTAAGATGGAATCTCAGAGTTGTTTTGATTTGCATTTCCCTGATGACTAAGGAGGTTGAGCATTTCTTTAAGTGTTTCTCAGCCATTTGATACTCCTCTGTTGAGAATTCTCTGTTTAGTTCCAAGCCCCATTTCTCAATTGGGTTATTCGGTTTGGTGGTGTTTAATTTCTTGAGTTCTTTATATATTTTGGATATTAGACCTTTGTCAGATGTAGGGTTGGTGAAGATTTTTTCCCAGTCTGTAGGCTGTCGCTTTGTTCTCTTGACAGTGTCTCCTGCCTTACAGAAGCTTCTCAGCCTCATGAGGTCCCATTTATTAATGGTTGACATTAAGGCCTGGGCCGTTGGTGTTCTGTTCAGGAAGTTGTCTCCTGTGCCAATATGTTCCAGGCTCTTTCCCACTTTTTCTTCTAAGTGAGTTAGTGTCTCTGGTTTTATGTTGAGGTCTTTAATCCACTTGGATTTGAGTTTTGTGCAAGGTGACAAATATGGGTCCAGTTTCATTTTTTTACACATAGACCTCCAGTTAGACCAGCACCATTTGTTGAAGATGCTATCCTTTTTCCATTGAATGGATTTGGCTTCTTTGTCAAAAATCAAGTGACCATATGTGTGTGGATTCATATCTGGGTCTTCGATTCGATTCCACTGATCAACCAGCCTGTTGCTGTGCCAGTACCATGCTGTTTTAATTACTATTGCTTTATAGTACAGTTTGAGATCAGGTATGGAGATTCCTCCGGAGCATCTTTTATTGTACAAGATTGTTTTAGCTATTCTGGGTTTTTTGTTTTTCCATATGAAGTTCAGAATTGAACTTTCAATGTCTTTAAAAAATTGTGTAGTTATTTTGATAGGGATTGCATTGAATTTGTAGATTGCTTTTGGTAGGATGGCCATTTTTACTATGTTAATTCTCCCGATCCATGAGCAAGGAAGATCACGCCATCTTCTCAGGTCATCTTCAATCTCTTTCTTCAGAGTTTTGAAATTTTTTTCATACAAGTCCTTCACTTGCTTAGTTAGGGTAACTCCTAGATATTTTATATTGCTTGTGGCTAATGTGAAGGGTGTGGTTTTCCTAATTTCTTCCTCTGTAAGCTTGTCATTTGTGTATAGGAAGGCTACAGACTTTTTTGAGTTAATTTTGTATCCAGCCAATTTGCTGAAGGTGTTTATCAGCTTTAGGAGTTCTCTGGTGGAGTTTTGAGGGTCACTTATGTACACTATCATATCATCTGCAAAGAGGGATAATTTGACTTCCTCCTTTCCCATTTGGATACCCTTGATCTCCTTTTGTTGTCTTATTGCTCTGGCTAGAACTTCGAGTACTATATTGAAGAGATATGGAGAGAGTGGGCAGCCTTGCCTTGTTCCCGATTTGAGAGGAATTTCCTTGAGTATCTCACCATTTACTTTGATTTTGGCTATTGGCTTGCTGTATATAGCCTTTATTATGTTGAGGAAAGTGCCTTGTATCCCCGATCTCTCTAAAACTTTAAACATGAATGGGTGTTGAATTTTATCAAATGCTTTCTCTGCATCCAAGGAGATGATCATGTGGTTTTTTATTTTCAGTTTGTTTATATGATGGATTACATTGATGGATTTCCGTATATTAAACCATCCCTGCATGCCTGGAATGAAGCCTACTTGGTCATGATGAATGATATCTTTGATGTGCTCCTGTATTCGTTTTGCAAGTATTTTATTTAGTATTTTTGCATCTATGTTCATAAGAGAAATTGGTCTGAAATTCTCTTTCTTTGTTGAGTCTTTGTGAGGTTTAGGTATCAATGAGACTATGGCCTCATAGAATGAAGTTGGTAATTTTCCATCCATTTCTATCTTTTGGAGTAGCTTGAAGAGTATCGGTATTAGCTCGCCCTTAAAGGTCTGGTAGAATTCTGCACTGAAACCATCTGGCCCTGGGCTTTTTTTGGTTGGGAGACCATCGATGATTGCTTCTATTTCTGTAGGGGAAATGGGACTATTTAACTTGTTTATCTGTTCTTCACTCAACTTTGGCAAGTGAACTTGATCAAGAAAATCGTCCATTTCCCTTAGATTTTCAAATTTTGTGGCGTATATGCCTTCAAAGTAGGATCTTATGATTCTTTGAATTTCTTCAGTGTCTGTTGTTATGTCTCCCTTTTCATTTCTGATTTTGTTCATTTCAATACTGTCTCTCTGCCTTTTAGTTAGTTTGGCTAATGGTCTGTCTATCTTGTTGATTTTCTCAAAGAACCAGCTTTTGGTTTGTTGATTCTTTGGACTGTTTTCTTAGTTTCTAATTTGTTAATTTCAGCCCTGAGTTTGATAATTTCCAGGCGTCTACTCCTCTTGGGTGTTTCTGCTTCTTTTTTTTCTAGGGCTTCCAGTTGTGTTGTTAAGATGCTTATGTGCGATGTTTCCAATTTCTTTTTAAAGGCACTTAGTGCTATGAATTTTCCTCTTAGCACTGCTTTCAATGTATCCCACAAATTTGGGTATGTTGTTTCTTCATTTTCATTGAATTTCAGAAACTCCTTGATTTCTTTCTTTATTTCTTCCCTGACCCAGGTGTCATTTAGCAGAGAGTTGTTTAGTTTCCACAAACGTGTAGGCTTTTTGTTATTTCTGTTGTTGTTGAATTGCAGCCTAAGAGCATGGTGATCTGATAGGATACAAGGTATTATTTCAATCCTCTTGTATCTGTTGAGGCTTGCTTTGTGACCTACGATGTGATCAACTTTGGAGAAGGTTCCATGGGGTGCAGAGAAGAAGGTGTATTCTTTCTTGTTTGGGTGAAAGGTTCTATAGATATCTGTTAGATCCATTTGACCCATGGCATTGGTTAATGATGTTATTTCTCGGCTTAGTTTCTGTTTCAATGACTTATCCTTCAGGGAGAGTGGGGTGTTGAAGTCTCCCACTATTATTGTGTGGGGATCGATGTGTGGTTTAAGCTTTTTTAGGAGATCTTTTACATATGTGGGTGCCCTTGTATTGGGAGCATAGATGTTCAGAATTGTGATGTCATCTTGGTTGACTTTACCTTTGATGAGTATGAAGTGTCCTTCCTCATCCCTTTTGATTAATTTTGGTTGAAAGTCTATTTTGTTCGATA